>NC_044990.1:87127660-87498324 GCF_008728515.1 Papio anubis | reverse complement strand
GGAGATAGTGTGTTTAAGGAGATAATTAAGGTTAAATGCAGTCATAAGGGCGGGGCCCTGATGCAATGGAGTTGATGTCTTTATAAGAAGAGTGGATTAGGGTACGGATCTGTACGCAGAGCCCATGTGAGGACACAGCCAGAAGGCAGCTGTCTGTAAGCCAAGGAGAGAGTCCTCAAGAGAAGCCAAATCTGCTAACCCCTTATCTTGGACTTTCAGCCTCCAAAACTGCCAGAAAATTAATTCCTATTGTTTAAGCCACACAATCACTGGTATTTTGTTGTGGTAGCTCTATCAGACTAATACAAGCTGCTAGGTTTTGGGGTAATTGGTTACACAGCTATAGACAGCTAATACAGCCATCAACATGAATCAATTTTCCATTTACCCTGAGCTGGGGACAAGACAAAGTCTCTGGTCTTTAAGAATCTTACACTGAGCAGAGCATGATGGCAGACATCTGTAATCCTAGCACTTTGGGAGGTGGAGATAGGCAGATCACTTCAGGCCACGTGTTCAAGACCAGCCTAGGCCACATGGCAAAACCCCATCTCTCCAAAAAAGAACACAAAATTTAGTCGGGACTGGTGGCATGTACCCGTAGTTCCAGATACTCTGGAGGCTGAGGTGGGAGGATCCCTTGAGCCTTGGAGGTCAAGGCTGTAGTGAGCCAAGATGACACCACTGCATTCCAGCCTGGGCAACAGAGCAAGACCCTATATCAGAAAAAAGAATATTACAGTCTACGGAAGAAAATCAACAAATATATTAAAGTAATGGAGCTCAAAAACAATAAAATAATCATGTTACTAGAGAGAGAGGCAAAACGCCACTGGAGACTTGGGGAGAGGGCAGTTCACTCAGTTCTATGGTGGGAGAAAGAGGAAGTTAACCCCATTTCTCTGAGGAACAGTGACTGAGGGGACTTTTAAAGATGAGTTGAAGTTCTACAAGCTGACCAGCTAGGAGACGGCAGTCCAAATACCACCTATACCCCAAAAAAATTTTGGAAAAAAATTTTTTTTTCCAAAGAAGAGCTGCTCTTGCGAAGGCATGAATGCAAGCAATAACTGCACACTTCCTCCTTGCTGGCCATGTGCTGTGTGATGTACTAAGCAGTGTGCAGACGTTGCCTTATTTGATCCTCATAACAGTCCACTGAAGCTGGCGCCATAATCATCTCCATTTTGTCATTGAATACGTAGACGCTGAAGGAGAGAAAGTGAGTTCCCCAAGGTCATATAGCTCATAGGTTGCCAGGCCAGCAGGCTGAAAAGAGAAAATGTCCTTAGAAGACACAGGCTTGTAAGAAGTCAAACACAAAGGCCTAGGAGAGAAACTGAGAAGGATCAGTGTGAGAGATAAGAGGAAAATTAATGTGATCCCAAATCTAAAGGCAGCAATTTGCTGGGTGAGAATGGTGTTGACTGCCAAAGGCAGTAGAGCATCCGGTGGACGATGGGCTTCTGGGAGATCTCCAGGGAGAAGCTCCCATGGCTTAATAAAAACAGAAACAAGATTCCTGCCTAGTGAGTGAGTGTGGTGACAATCAGGAAATGGGTTCGTAAAATGAAGCAGGGGATGGGACAATGGCTAGGTCATCTTGTGGTAAACTCGATGTGTAGAATCATTCCTTATTTCATCCCTTCCCTGTTTGATGCTAGAAGTTTCTTCAAGTCAGTTGGGCTTTAACGGGGCACACATCTTCATACTGCTGTGATTGAGCCTTCACCTTCTCTTCTTTTTTAATGGACCTGGAGTATTCTGGTGAAGCACGCCACCATACTTTGGAGGTTGACCAGCCTACAGGTGGGAGAGGTGGAGAACGAATGCTTTCCTTTTCGGCTAAGGCTAAGCATGGGACATTGGAAGGCCCTATGTCAGTGGATTTGAATGTAGAGGACAAAGGAGGCAAAGGAGCCCACTAATAAGATCCTCCCAGCACCACCCAACCCTGTGAGATAATTGAACTCGTGTGCCAAGAAGAAGGTTGAATTAGAAAAAACAGATGAGAATTTCTTGCCATTTTGATTTCTATAAAACCCTGTCAAGGCCTGTCTCTGAGTCAGTCCTGACCCAGGAGACTGCTTACTTTCCATGCTGTGGAGAACACCCATGAAGCTGGCACACTTTCCTTGGGGTCTTCAAGCTAACATGGTCTTTGTTTTTAACTGACCTTAGCTTGACACCCCAACGGGTTGTGTTTAGAAGGGGTAATGCTTTCTGCAAAGTTTTGAACACACACACACACACGCGCACACACACACACACACACACACACACACAGAGAGAGAGAGAGAGAGAGAACATACCAGACAGTGAAGGGTTGACTCTGTCTCTGAGAATGGAGCAATCACTGAGGCGGGGTCTAGGATTATAGGTCCTGCTTCTTGTCCCTTCTGTGAAGGACATGCACATTTACGGGATGTTGAGTTCAGATGTTAATTTTCAGTCGTATAACACGAAAATGCAGCAACATCCCAAGCAGAGTTCACACTTCCCGCAATAGAATGTGCTTGGTGGAACTGGGTTGAGCACAAGCGCAGCACAGCTGTGGGCGGGTCCTGTGGGCTGTGGAGACGGGGTCACAATGGAACTCCTTGCAATAGGGTATGTGGAATTTTGTAACAAAACGTATGTGGGATCTGCAGTTTGTAAGTTGTGACAATGCAAAACTAGCAAATGGCCCAGAGAAACTTAAAGAGGGGCTATGTATGCCATCCGGTGTGGAAAGCTCCAAACCTTAACCAAACCAGTCATGCTGGGATGTCCTGGCTATAGCAGCTGGCAGACTGACCTCATTGTATTAGGCTAGTCTTTTCTCTATGTGGTACTTAACATGGACTTATACTTCTCTTGTTAATTTGCATTGTTATTTATTGTCTGATGGGCTGTCTGCTTTCTTTGCTTCTCTCCATCCTCCCCAAAACAGAACCTCCATGACATTGGGACCAGCATCCTCTCATTCACTCTTGTCTCTGCCAAAATTGCAGCAGTGCCTTGCATTTTGGAAGTGGCTGTTCCCGTTAAGAAATGCATGAGTGTATCCACCCTCCCCTGCCCTCCTTCCTTTTCCTCCAATATTGTTTCTGCTGTGCCTGTAAAAGGAGCGGGGATACTGAAGTACAAGATCACAATCATGTTATTAAATTTCCTGGTTCTTTTAGGTAAGTGCTACAGGTTGAATTGTGTCTTTCCCAAAGAGATAGGCTGAGGTCCTAACTACTCCCCACCCCATACCTCGGAAAGTGACCATATTTGGAATAGGGTTGCTGCAGAGGTCATTAGTTAAGATGAGGTCATACTGGAGCAGGGTGGGTCCCTAATGCAGAGTAACTGGAGTCCTTTGAAGAAGACAGCCAGGTGATGAGAGACAGCCACAGGGAAAGCTCCATGGGATGCCGAGAGCACAGGTCAGAGGGATGCAGAGATTGACATCAAGCCAAGGAACGCCTGGGCCTCCTGGAAGCTGGACAAGGTGAGGAAGGATTTTCCTACAGATTTTAGAGGGAATTTGCCCTGTAGACATCTTGATTTCAGACTTCCAGCCTCTGGAACTGTGAGAGAATAGGTTTCTGTGGTTTTAAGCCACCCAGCTTGCAGTACTTTGTTATGGAAGTGCTGAGAGCTGATATACTGCAATTCTTGTGAGTTCTCCAAGCCCTAGATCCTCATCTAAAAAATGAGAATAATGAGTCCTACTTAAAAAACATTAACAAAAGTTAAAAGCAAACCCTCATTAAATTAATGTGTATTCTGCGCTATGTTTCCTTTTCTAAGCACAGGTGATTTGTTTAGTAAAACAGCAATAGATTGATCTTTGTGTCCATTTTGCAACTAACTTGTTCCTACTTTTCTCTTTATTAAAACTAGCACGGAGGCACTCACTGACTGTACTCACCTCCATTCACCCACATAAAAGCCAACAGTTCTTACATATCTCATTTATTTTTGATTGATATCCCATCTACATTCAGCATGGATTTGAGGCAGCTTAACGTCAACACATGGATACAAGTTTTATGCATTCCACGTATGAGAGCGCTGCAAAGACAAGACAGTAAAATACATGATAATATACGGTTATGTGGTGTGCTGCACGCTGAAAGGGCAATCAATTTTTGTGACTCCACGTATGAAGATGTATCTTTCTAATACTGTGTGACTCGGGTTATTTCATTTATTTATTTCATCAATTTTGTTCTTTTGTTTTCCTAGCGATTTCTAGGAATGACAAACTGATCATGGTTTAATACAAACTGTGAATCTTGTCTTCTCCTGTGTGTGACTTACGGGGTAATGAATGGCGGGGGTGGGGTAACATTTTGTGGACACTCTCCGGCTTTCTGTCTTCAGGCAGTGTTCTGTTCGATGAATCAGCTGCAGGTCACACATCCATTTCCGTTTAGCGGTGCGGACGGCCTGCGTAGTTCCTTGTCTGCGGGTCTACTCTCCAGCACTGCTCTGTTAAGTAACACAGAAGAAGCCCCGTAATTGAAAGTTGGACAAAAGGGTTAGGGTTTCCCTCTTTTTATTTCCTTTTTTTTCCCTACCAATCCCTTCAAGGCCAAGTTCTAGTCAAATCTCACTTATCATTTCACAATTTTTTTTTTTTGGCTTTGCTGATCAATATGAACAAGTGTTACGTTCTATTAGTGGAATAGTTTATAGATGATACATTACTTGGCTTAAATGTAATTATCTTTCTCGTGGTTGATTATTTCAGCTACCTGGTGAGAAAGGTAGAGCTGGAATCCTGATTTTTAACTTTCTAAGAAGTTTTAAGGAGACCGCTGGCCTTTCCCAGGCTGCTGTTGCAGGAGGTACTTTTCCGGGATACCAGGTACCTGCAGGCAGATCCTAAGGACCCGTCATAACGCTCACTCCAGCAGATACTCAGTGCACACGTGTTTGCTCCTCTAATCAGGGTTGTGGATAGTGTGGGGGCAAGAATGCAAAATGGAGATCTGGGCTATGCTGATTGCTCATTAGCTCCAGAGGACAACTCTGTTGATATCCCTAAAGTGAAAAACGAGCCATAATTTCATCAGTAAGATTGTCAGAAACATCGCAAATGCTTTCTGAGAAGAGAAAACAGAAGGAAATCCCAAAAAGTAGAGTGTTTGTCATGGAGAAAACTGCCATGTGAGGAACTTCGGTGGCATGAGGGAAGACAACCACTTGTTCCAGAGGACAGGAGGAACGAGACTGTGTAAGTGCTGGCTGACATTCTTCCCTTGGATGGAAGTTACAAGACTAGTGATTTGATCTTTCCTTCCCTTTTTTTCCCCAAAATCAACAGAGATTTCAGCTTGTTTGCTCTCAGTTGATGCTATGAAGTGGAATGCATAGATTAAAAGTTTAAGAAGGCAGGGGATGCTGTGGCCTGCCTTCATGTTGCAACACCTTTGATTTCTGCTTTCTGCCTTGAACTCCCTACCAACCAATGGATATCTCAGTGGCTAGTTCCTTGGTCTCCTGAAGGAAGTGCTAGGCATGCGTTCCCATTTCAGGCTGTGAGTGAGTGTCATTAATCTTGCTGCCACAGGCCTTGGGTCTGCGCTTGGGGTAAACATGGATGCTGGTGTGTCCTTGTAGCACAAGTCCCATCCTTACCACTTTGTGTGAAATATTGACTTCATGGGTCTGAGCAGAAATAGTCCAGGGCCAGGTGAGCAAAAATTGAAACAGGGATCAGGGACAAGGCCGCAGGAAAATTAGATTTAATAAGTATGTGACAATATAGCAGATATTTTATGATAGATCTGAAACTTAAATTCCATCTATCATTACAGCGTATCAATTTTTTTTTTTTTTTTTCTGTGAGTATGTCTATATGTCATCTGGAAGTACGGAGGGCAGCCCCGAATGGCTGGGATAACTGCATTAGCTCTAATTTACTTTTCATATGTTCATTAAACCAGTTCATTTCAACTGGGTAAGTGCCTGGCACCTGGAATATGATGATCTGAACACTGTGAAGTCTGTGCCTTAAGTAATATCTTGCCTGCTGGGCATAGCTTTAGTTATTTCTTACAGTAGTTCAGGTTAGAGCTACAAATAAAGGGAAAGATTCTGATGGATCTGGGTCATGTTCATTATGTAGAAAGCAGAGTCTAAAGCTTCTATTTGAAAGTGTTAGAATTTTGTAGCCAAGTATGTAGCTTGCGTTGGAGTATTATGAGCAGGCAATGGCAAGACAGTCGATAATGAAAACTGAATTAAAGAACCAGTGGTCTCTTATAATGATGAAGAATTATGTAAAGTAGAAATGTAAGAAGGATTATGGAAGTAATTGAATTTCTCTTTTTTAGTTTTTTTTGACACATCTGTATTATATGGTCATTGCACTGTTCCTCATTTATCTACCTCTGAGAGATCTGGATATACCTAAATACAGTAGCAATATAGACATATTAACAACCTATCCATTGGCAGCTAGTGAGTGAGCCATATTTCATAGCTCTAATGCAATCAGAGGCTACGAAATTTAATCAAGGGCTACAATATTTCATGCCTGTGAGGCCGTTACTGCGAATTTTTTTTTTTTTTTTTTTTTTTTAGCACAAGAAAAGACGAGTACTTACATTGGATTTTAAACCAGTACTATTGAAATATTCAAAAGAACTTAGATGAATCTTCAAATATTAGGCTCATATGATTGGAAATCTTCATCTTAAACCTGGAAGTATTTTTCATGTGGCAGATGAAGGGCAAAGTTGTCAACTGTTTATTTTCTCTCCTTTCTTAAATAGCTCACTAGTGAACAACAAAGACACAGTGCAGTGCCAAATACAAAGAGAGAGAACTATGGTAATGATAATTTTACCTTTTGAACACATTTTTTTCTGAATTGTTTTTAAAGCCAACATGTTGAATTCTAGATTTAGTATAAGTACTGAAGGATGGCAGTAGGGTGCAACACCCTTATGCAGTTCGGTTTGCAGCCATCTTCCAATTTAAGGCCTAAAGATTTCTTGTCTTTACATAAGACTATACAAAGGGGTTCCATAATAAAACAATCTGGGAAAATACTATGTAGCATGTCTTATTTGTTTGTTGGAAAGTTAAAGACTGATAATTCCTATAGTAGAGAGACATTTAAAATGAAATCAGTTTAATTGAATACCATCATATAAAAGACCAAAACTACGCATCTATTGATCTATGGATCTATCTATCTATGTCTTTGTTCTGAAACTTGAACTGGTCCACAAACTATTGAACCTCTTTATAAAAGGAAACAAACTTTAGTGCAAGTTTTCAGAAAATGATACCTATGTTCTTGTATAGAGTAGAACTAATTTGTACATTTTGTACATATTGAAAACGATCATTGAAACAGCTTCATCACAACGTTTAAGTCTCATAGATGACCTTAAGTTGCTTTTCAAACTATTTCTCTGGTTTGTAATAAAAAACAGAATTCCTAGGTATCCCATTTCCATGGAATATGGTTTGGCACCCTTCAAAATTGGCTTCATTTTCTTTGTTGTGATATAACTGTAGATGAAAAAGCAGCGCCCTTTAAACACAGATACTAATGCACGACGGTGGGTTTATCTTTTCTTCCTGACTCATCAGAGACCCCGGTGAGCACAGAATGAAAGCAGGTTAGACCAGTGCCTCGCGTCAGGCCGAGGCTACTCTCCATTCATGACACTCTCAAGGGGAGTGAAGGAGAAGGGGGTGTGTAGAGAAGACACCTACACACGTTTTGTGTTCCTTGGTTTCATAAGTAGTCAGCCTTATGGGTCTCATCGTGTCCTCCAAAAAGGTCTGCTCAACTCCTAAACTGTGAATACAGCCTTCTTTCTAAGTATGGGGTCGTTGCTGATGTAATCAAGACGAGGTCATCAGGCAGGGCTTAATCCAATATTACCAATGTCCTTACAGAAGAGGAAAGTGCCCTGTGAAAGTACGGACACACGGTGAACACCAAATGGTGATGGGGGCAGAGAGTGGTGTGACGCAACCATAAGCCCCAAACAACAAGGTCTCTGGTGAGCACCAGGAGTGCAGAAATAGCCTGGGCCTGCAGCACCTTGATTTTGGACTTGTGGCTTCAGGAACTGAGAGGGAGTAAATTCCTGTTTTTCAAGCCATCCAGTTTGTGATCCTTTGTTTTGGCAGCACTAGGAAACTGATACAAATAGCTGGTGGTTATTCACTGGTTTATTATATCTGGCAGTGTGCTGGAGCCTTTACATACCTTATTCCTGACAACCACTATGCCAGGAGGGATAGGAGGAATAGGGTCTCCCATTTTATGAAGATGGAGTTTCCATTGTCCCATGCCAGCAGCATTAGCATCAACTGGGAAATTTACAGAAATTTGAATTCTCAGACCCTCCCTAGACCTAATGAATCAGAAACTCTGCAGGTGGGCCCAACAATTGCAGTGTGACAAGTCCTCCTGGAGAAGCTAACACAGCATGAAGTGTGATCTCTGAGGATCTAGACAGACCTAGGGGGGATGGAGTTATGATGTTCATTCACATCCCTCTGGATCAAAAGCTGGGTACACACACACACACGAACACACGAACACACTCACACACAAACACACAGACTCACATCTGAACATATATTTTTTTAATAAAAAAAAAGGAAGGAAGCCTTTTGAGATAGGCAAGGGGCAGCTTTGGGCACTGTTGCTCTCTGCATCCAAAAGCAGAAGGCCCAGGGGAGCCCTGCAAGGATCTATTACCCTCTGCAGAGTCAGGCCTTCTTCATTGCTTTGGAAGAATTTGCAGTAATAACCATTGTCTCTCCTTCCATGTATGTCAAGGCCAAATGCAAAATGACAAAGACCAAGTTGCTTCTTCATTCAGAAAGGATATGAATACATTTATTTACAATCATGTGTTTGCCTTCCTCTGCTAAGTTCAAGGATCTTTATTTATTCATATGTGGACTTTATGTTGCCTAATGCAGACTTTCTTTCAGAATATTTTCACCTATGACCATATGGAATATTTCATGATACTGATTCTGACCTGCGAAATTTAAAGCATTTTCAATACAAACAGGTCCCATTTTCTAAAGATTTAGTATCAAGGCCAAGCAGTCTGTTTCAGTTGTTGACCGGGAAATGGTATTGCAAGGTGGAGCACAATTTGTGACTCAAATGAGCTCTCTCTCTCTCTCTCTCTTTTTTTTTCCTGTGCTGAGCCTTAGCTAAGAGTTTCAACTCATATATTAAAGGCTTTGATATACATAATATTGATCATATAATAATTACATCTAAAATGCCAGTTTCCTATGTTGCAAAAAGTCCTGAGCGTACTAACTCAGGAATTTTCATACCATGAGATTATTGAGAGCAACCAGGGGCCCAGGGCAGCCTCAAATTTCTCTGATTTACAGGATTTTACATAATCTCTGCTTAGTTATTTGTTATCAGAAGTGAAACATTTTAATAACCCCTCTATCACATGTTTCAGTCTTTAGTGTTTTATAGTCTGTTCCCCCAATCAGGAGATTTTGAATATTGGGAGTTACACTTTCCTGGCTTTTCGCCTTGCCAAAATCTTACCAGCCAATCCGCCACCGAAGAACTCAATTTATTTGCTCAATTTATTAGGGAAAATTCAGAAGAATTTTTTATGGGAAAAGTATTTTTGTAGAGACTTTGACACCTACATTGACCCACCTATAGCATTAAAAAAAAAAAAAAAAATCTTTTGATGCTGAAGTTGAATCAAAACTATGCCTGTCCCCTCCACCTCGGGGCTGTCTTCTGCAGTCTGACGTACTTTCCAGTAGCAGGTCCCTGTAAGTGCAGAGAACAACTGTCTTTAAATAGCTGCTGATCTTCGTATCATTAATTTCCTGCTCTGAAAACTGAAATGCCTTGTAATTATCCAGCTGTAGGAACACATAAGACAGTACTAAATTTTGCTTAAGTACAGCCTATTGCCAAAACGGAAGCCAAAATATATAATTAGGTAGGCATTAACATTCGAGAGCCGTGCGGTTTCGGAGCAGCACAATGGCAGGGACACGCGTGAAGGGCAGGCTGTCTGGGTAATGTAGCAGAAACCCTTCTCTAATAGTGTGCCCTCCCGTGCCCCGTCATGGTGCCAGCATGCCCGTCCTATTACTGGTCTGTGGATACGGAAGGATTCCACTTTGCGAGGTCCCCGCCAAAAGATACAGCTTCCCCTGCCTCAGAAGCAAATGTGTGCGTGTGTAAAGCAAGCAGAGTAATTAGATGACAGTGTTCCAGGCTGAACCTAGTGCAAGAAAACAGTCCGTCTTGTCCATTTGCATTCATAAACGTCCCACCATTTTTACGCAGCGTTGTTCCCAGGGCAGGGGTCATGATGTTCCATAATGAATTCCAAGAGAGCTCCTCAGACAGGCAAAGAGAAGTGCCTGCTTTGACCTCTCACCTGCCTGTAACCGTGAGGAAAAGTCACTGGTGATTTTGTGACAAGTATGCTTTTCCATTCCCAGTCATGACTTCAAAAAACCTGCAATGTGCCTATGTCTGGCCAATGTGAACACTCGGGCAAGAAGAAAATCAACACTTTCTGAGTAAAAGTTGCTTAAATATATGACATATTTTTAAGAAACAAAATGATGTTGCCAGTTCTTGGGGACTATAGAGGATTTAAGCTCTTTTGACCTATAAAAGGGAAGGGATCGACCGTGGTAGCTTGGGAGGAAAAAAAAAAATCCTAATTACTATTAATGAGATTCATTATAATATAGGGTCTCCCAGCAATGAATTTTAAATGTCCCCTGTCAGTTTTCTATCAACATGGCACAGAAGGAAACATCTGCTCCGGAGTGCCCATGGAGGCGCATTCTTATGAGCTCATCTGCTTCCTCTATTAACTATCGCTCTCGTCATGTTGGTGGACAAGGGATCAATCTTTCTCCCAAATCAGGTTTTCCACCCAAAGCTGAAAGCCTTGGTGTTTGTGGGTATGTTTTAAAAATCATATATTAAAAGTAATTTAAAGGTTAAGCTCGAATTACTTTTTTCCTTCTTTTTCTATTTTTTTTTTTTTTCCTGTTTGAACTAATAGAAATCATTCTTGTTTCTTGTTATCAGATGGAGGGAAACCTTGCACTAGTACATTTCAGCAAAAATCAAGTTCTTTTGTGACCCACGTAATTCTAACGTTTTGTTGGGGGATTAATGAAATCGTTCTAGAAGTTCCTGCCTTGAGCAGCATTGTGCAGGACAAAGAGAAGGCGAGACAGACGTGTAATTTTAAGTTTTCTAATAGCTACATTTTTAAAAGTAAAGAGAAATTAGTTCTAATAATATGCTTCAGGCCGGGCATGGTAGCTCATGCCTGAAATCCCAGCACTTTGGGAGGCCGAAGCGGGAGGTCAGGAGTTCGAGACCAGCCTGACCCACATGGTGAAACCTTGTCTCTACTAAAAATACAAAAGAATTAGTTGGGCATGGTGGTGGGTGCCTGTAATTCCATCTACTCAGGAGGCTGGGGCAGGAGAATCACTTGAACCCGAGAGGCTGAGGTTGCAGTGAGCCTGAGATCACCCAACTGCACTCCAGCCTGGGTGACAGAGTGAGATTCCATCTCAAATATTTATGTATGTTTCAGTTAAACCAGTATATCCGAATAATACTCTATGAACATATAATCAACATAAATATTATTGATGACCTATTTTACTTTCTCCTTTTGTGTTTTCCACTTGCAACTCTTCACTACCCACATTTCAAGAACTCAGTGGACCGATGGACTCGCGGCTTCCACCCTGGATGGCGCTGAACCTCAGAAAGTACTTTACTTCCATTCTCATATGAGAAACTGGAAGGCAATGATTTTAAAAGATGCAATTCTGCTTCTTTTGATAAACTGTTGTTTACCGTTATACTTCTCTAAAATAGGTTAAATATGTTACTGCTTTTGAGCCTTGATTTTCTAAAGTTTGAATTAGTTGTCAGTGCTAAAATATAAACTTTTTTAAAGAATAAGACTTATCTGAATGTATTAGGCATGAATTTTACTAAAGAAAAGGATTTCAGCACAATAGAAATACCTACATCTAGCCGAAGGTTTCCACAGATGTAAGGCAATTTAGATTTTCCATATGGAGGGATAAACTATTTTTCACTATTTATTTCTGTTGCTTATGGAAATTAAGCAACTTAGAGCAGTAAATGAAGTTTTATTCACAGTACCTTTAATTAGTCAAACATCTGGAAATAGTTTTTGTATGTAATATGACTAAATTATAAAAGATATAATTTTTTATGACTCTATGTTTCCATCTAAATCTAATTTTTTGTAGTATTACATGAGTACACTGCCCAGAAATCTCCTTTCTCCTGGTTTACCTGACAATTTCACTATACCTAGTTCCTGTTGGTGACTGCCAAAGGAAGTCTTTTCAATCAATATTAAGACATTGGCTACTTCGTATATGCTGGCTGCTTCACTTAGCTCTGTGGAGTCAAGAGTATGTTGTATATAACGAAATACAAGACCGTCAACCTGGAGATATGAGGAATATGAAAAGTGGCTTTTGATGGCAGAGGCACACAATCAGTGCTGCCTTATTTTAGAGAAAAGTGCCGTCTTTTCCTACCAAGATCATTGAAAAAGATGTTTTGGAGGAAATGGGATTGTATGATGGTTAGGATTTGGCAACTTGGAGAGGAAGACAACATTCCAAGAAAGATATTTGAGAAAAACACCTGGAAAATCAGACGAAGATAAAATAGCGATTGGCATATAATTCTAATAAAAGACAAATAGTCTGAAAAGGGGGTGCATTTATTAAGATACAGGTTCATGAAAAAATTCTATGTAGTTATTTAAGCTGTCATATAGCAATGCGACTGGTTTCAGGATATAGTAGGGTGCTCTTTGGAAGGATGATGTGGCATTGAAAGAGTGATAAAGAGAGAGAAAGAGAAAAGGGAATTGCAAAGCCTGAAAATCCTTCTTCAGGCTATTCCTTTAAAGCAGGGGTCTTTTACTTGTCATTCATCTGTGAACTCTCAAAGTTCAAGACAAATATTCAATAACTCCTAGGTATTATTTTTAATCGTCAACATCGCTACTATTTTTACTTTTTATCATTTTTTTTGTTTGTTTCTTCTGTTTTTGAGACAGGGTTTGCTCTGTTGCCCAGCCTGGAGTGCAGTGGTGTGATCACAGCTCAATGCAGCCTTGACCTCTCAGGTTCAAGCCTCCTGAATAGCTGTGACCACAGGTGCACACCACCATGCCCAGCAATTTTTAAAAATTTTTTGTAGAGATGAGGTCTTAGTATGTCGCCCAGGTTGGTCTTGAACTCCTGGGCTCAAGCGATCCTCCTCCCTCAGCCTCTCAAATTGTTGGGGTTATAAGTGTGAACCACTGCCCTCAGCCCATCTCCATTATTTTTAAAACAAACACATAAGGAAAGGGTGTAGTGATATAGATTTTTTTTAGATTGGTGTATTACTCTGTTCCCATGCTGCTAATAAAGACATATCCAACACTGGGTAATTTATAAGGAAAGAAGTTTAATTGACTCACAGTTCCACATGGCTGAGGAGGCCTCACAATCATGGTAGAAGGCGAAGGAGGAGCAAAGCCACATCTTACAGGTGGGCAGGCAAGAGAATGTATGTGGGGGAACTACCTTTTATAAAATCATCAGATATCATGAGGCTTACTCCCTATCACAAGAACAGCATGGGAAAGACCCACCCGCTGATTCAATGACCTCCCTCCAGGTCCCTCCCGTGACACATGGGAATTACAGGAGCTACAATTCAAGATGAGATTTGGGTGGGGACACAGCCAAACCCTATCAATTGGAATAGATGTCTTTTCTTAATTTATACAGATCTGTGTGGGCTCTGCAGCTGGCTGTGCCAGTTTCAATCCTAATTTTACCACGCACTTGTGTGAACCCAGGGAAGATGCTGGGCATTCCCCTGCCTCATTTTACTCATCTGCGAAATGGAGATAGTGAGAGTAACTTCTCATGGTGTGTTTTGGTTTTAAATTGACTTTATTTTTTTTTTTAGAGCAGCTTTATGTTCTCAGCAAAACTGAGCAAAAGGTACAGATATTTCCATACACCTCCCCACCCCCACCTCCACACACACACTACCTCCCTCATCATTACCCCCATCCCTTGCCAGGGGATACCTTTGTTACAATCGATTAACCTAAATTGTCTCATCATCATCACCCAAATTTCAGTTTACATTAGAGTTCACTCCTGGTGTTGCACAATCGATGGGCTTTGACAAATGTATACATATTTGCTTTTAAGATGAAAAGAAAATACTCAAAAAGCTTAGAAGAGTATATAGCATAGATGGAAAACTCAAAATGTTATCTATTATCATTGATATTATTATTGATTATAATAGTACGTTTTAAAATAATCTTTTGAAACACAGCTTTTCTTTAAATTATAGTGGCATGTCTATAATTTATATATGTGATATATGTTGTATATTTATATAATTTGTAATAATTATATAATACTAGATATAGTAGTATATATTATATAAACTATAATATGGTATGTATACTATATAATATATACTTATTCTGTATTATATATAACACAATATATTATGTATATATAATATATATGAAGACATACATATATAGTATATATACTAAATTATTAGGTTGTTGCAAAACTAATTGCAGTTTTTGCCATTACGTTCAACAGTAAAAACCACAATAACTTTTGCACCAACCTATAATACATGTCTTCAAAAACTGATGAGCAGAATCTCTGAACTCAGCCAAACACAGAAGGATCCTAGGGAGATGGGTGATTGGTGAAATGCATGCTGCAAAACATTTCTCTTAAAAACCTCACTCTGGGCTGGGCGCGGTGGCTCAAGCCTGTAATCCCAGCACTTTGGGAGGCCGAGACGGGCGGATCACGAGGTCAGGAGATGGAGACCATCCTGGCTAACACGGTGAAACCCCGTCTCTACTAAAAAATACAAAAAACTAGCCGGGCGTGGTGGTGGGCACCTGTAGTCCCAGCTACTCGGGAGGCTGAGGCAGGAGAATGGCGTGAACCCGGGAGGCGGAGCTTGCAGTGAGCTGAGATCTGGCCACTGCACTCCAGGCTGGGCGACAGAGCCAGACTCCATCTCAAAAAAAAAAAAAAAAAAAAAACCTCACTCTGTAAGCTGAAACTTCTAATATTCTGGCTGTCTTTGAGTGTGGTGAGCTCATATTTTGAGGTCAACAATTCGTATTCCCTTCAAATAATACGAATTGTTTGCCTCTGGACAATGATAATCTTTAACTTGGGAAGATTTAATCCTGACTGCAATACGTCGCAGAGACAGAAGTGACTTCCAGAGACACAGACCAATATCTCCTGGAATGAAATTCCAGATAGTTAACAGGCTTTATTATGGTGGCCTACATCAGTGTGCCAATGCATAAGAACATAAGCTGAAAAAAAAATTGGTTCAGATCATAAAAATAAAGTGTAAGGGTTGGATTCAACATCTCTTATCATCTACCACTCCCCACAGATATCTCATCTCTGGATCCCGATCCATTATTCTTGAACTAGGTACACACATTCAATACTCTGTAGCCCAAAGCAATGCCTACAATCTAAGTTCTAGGGCAGAGACTACCATATTCTGTTTTTTATCGTTTCTCCAAGTCAATTATTTCTTAGAAATGTATTAAATTTTCTCATGTCAGATTTTATGTGATTTAATTATGGAACACTAGAGAAAATCAGGGATTTAAAAAAATTTTTCACGCCTATCAGCCATGCTCCAAGATGACTGGTTGTACGTGGTAAAGGATAGCATCTACTCGGTCCCCGTGATTTGAAGACATATGTAACCAGCACTTGCCATTTTATCATTATACCCTAGAAGGCCATCAACCAAGACTTCATTCCAGATGTCCTAACTCTCAGAGAACACCCCTTTCAACCCAATTATATTCTCTGTTCATACTCTATTATTATAGTAAATGTGAATGAACAGCAGTGTATTGACTTTTAATTATGTATAGTATATTTTTAAAATTTGTAATTACTATTCCTTTATAGGTCTCTAAAAATCCTGTAATTATGATGCTAAACACTATCACACCATTGGAAATGGCAGAACTGTTCAGATTTGCCAATATCTGGGTGATTACTCTTACTTGCAAAGGTCTTTAGAGAAATAATAATTATGTGCTTAGCATTTAAGCTATTTTCCCAAGTTTACAATTATTATTCTTTCTTTCTGCAGAGAGCACTGTAACTTACAGACAGTAAGAAAACTAGAAACTTTGGTTTGGTTGTGCCAACGTATCAGCAGCATGATTGGGACAGAATCCATGTCATGTCCCAGGAGAAAGCTACTAGTGACACCATCTCTTCCCACCCTGAACACATTTTTATTAATTCAGTGTTTGACGTGTTTGTAATTACTGATGTGTATTTATGGGTTTCAGGTGATTTTTAAAAATCTTAGAATCTCTGCCCCTTATTGAGGGTGGTCTTAACGTAATAGGACATTTATTGAAATAACTTTATGTACCAAACATGACGCCTTCTTTTTCCTCCGTGGCTTCCAGCTTCAATCTGTACTCCATGTTCCTTCCAGAGTCTGTGCTCCATCCACAGCAAACACTGCAGCTTGCTAAGCAGCCTGTACTGTTGCTTCTGGGCCTTTGCATTGGATATGGTCCCTGCTTAAGAGGCCTTTCCTAGCTCTTTGTCTGCACACAATATTCAGCTCACCCTTCAATTCAACGTAGCTTAACTCACCTTTTCTTCTCTAACAGCCTCGTCCCCTCCCCTAGAGACTTATCCCCTTTTCTTTATGCTACACTGGTATACTAGGCATTTCTGTCATTTTTTTTTTTTCCTGTACAACATCTTCTGAATGTAACATCTATTTAGTAGTTATCCTATTTGTGGATGGAACTTTCTTTAAAAGAATCATCAAGATATATACAACCAAAAATGGCAAACAGAGTAACACCTACACAAGTTTGGTACAGTGCCAGAAATACATGCTTTGTTTTTCTGGTTAAATTAAAGAAATTCACTTTTGGTCACATACACTTCTATATTTGGACATTTTCATGTGGTTTCTGGGTACTTCTCTCTTCTTCATTCCTCTTGTTTTTTTTTTCCTGGCTTATTTTTACATTAGTGGTTCAATTTTTAAAGTTCTTGAAACAGATGCAAAAAATTGCTATGGCATTATTCAAAGTATAGGATCAATTTGTAGATCTTAGGAAATTCTAATTCTGGGAGTCACTTTACTTCTTCTATATGTGTCTCTTTTATTTGCTTAAACTGTTAATGTAATGAGAATTTATCTACTGAGTGATTGCACCAAGCACCATGTCCTTATTCCTTGCTGGGAAATAGTAGGAGTGAAGAATCTCCTTAGTCATTATTTTAACGTATTTTTTTTCAAGTCAGTGAAACTACAACAGTAATGACAAAGTTAAAAGCATTAAGATTACAACTTCAAATAGTGATTATACCTCAAACATGTGCTATTAAAAAATCTTCGGGAGTTAGAATGTGATAAGATTTGTCACTCATTTTCATTGATATTTGGAAGTGAAATATATTATATATATATATTTCAAATAAAAATTTTTGCTATTAAGTGGTAATTTAACTGTGCATTTAGACTCAGATTTCTCTGGACAAACATCCTACCTACATTTTTCTTACATATAGTAGATTTTACTCTAATGAGAGTAAACACTTTAAAAGCTTTGATGGAAGAATTAGTAAGTATCAATGACTGATAGTTCTGTCTAGCATTTTTCTTCTCTCGTGCATTTTGAAGACCATTTAATGGGTTACACCACCAAAACCGCTTCATTAAAAATTTTCAAGCCAGAATAAGAAGGTAAAATTCACCCACAGTTTTTCAGGTAGATTCATGAATTAAGGCAACTACAGGAAACATCAATGGGTAAAAAAAACTATTCCCTTTTTATAAGTTTATAATAATTACTTATTAGGATCACTGTCCTTCAAAGTTCTAAATTTAATTGAAAAAAATTGTTAATGCTTATAGAAGAGTCAACTTGTTAAATTTATCATGTTTGTATATCAATTGCTAGTACATGAGATAAATCTAAACATGATATATTCAGTCATAATTTTTGATTTTTAAATTGGCAATTATATTTCTTGATTATTGATTTAGAAGAATTTCCTTCCTTCCTTCCTTCCTTCCTTCCTTCCTTCCTCTCTCTCTCTCTCTCTTTCCTTCCTTCCTTCCTTCCTTCCTTCCTTCCTCTCTCTCTCTTTCCTTCCTTCTTTCCTTCTTTCCTTCTTTCCTTCTTTCCTTCTTCATACTTTCCTTCTTTCCTTCTTTCCTTCTTTCCTTCTTTTCCTTCTTTCCTTCTTTCCTTCTTTCCTTCCTTCCTTCCTTCCTTCCTTCCTTCCTTCCTTCCTTCCTTCCTTCCTTCCTTCTTTCTTTCTTTCTTTCTTTCTTTCTTTCTTTTCTTTCTTTCTTTCTTTCTTTCTTTCTATCTTTCTTCACAGTCTCACTCTGTTGCCCAGGCTGGAGTGCAGTGGAACAGTCACGGCTCACTGCAGCCTTGATCTCTCAGGCTAAAGTGGACCTCCCACCTCAACCTCCCAAGTAGCTGGGACTACAGGCATGAGCCACCAGGCCCAGCTATTTTTTTAAATTATTATTATTTGTAGGAATGCGGTCTCACTGTGTTGCCCAGGTTGGTCTTGAACTTTTGGGCTCAAGCAGTCTGCCCACTGCAGTCTCCCAAAGTGCTGAGATTACAGGCATGAGCACCATGCCTGACCTAGAAAAATTTTCAATATGTTACAGAATGTTTATCAGTCTGGTAGTGCTATTAAAATAGTGTCTTGGAAATACCCATCTGGCAGCAGAGAGCAGATCTGGTGCAGGGAATATGATCAACTCACAGAAAGGGCACAAGCAAGGAAACGGTGTGAGATGGTAGCAAGAGTGAAGAGAACAAGGCAGATTGAACAAGTGCATGGAGGTAAAATCAGCAGAACTTGAAAGATCTGTTAGCTATGCAGAAGAATAGAAAAGAAAGAAAGTGAAACATGGCTTGGTCAGCTCTACCCGAGGTCTTTCCAGAAAGGAATTCAGGGAGGACCTGGTTTGGGAAAGGCCAAAGGTGGGAGCAATGATGAAATGGGTGTAATCCATGGTCAAAGACTCTGAAAGAGGGCATCACTTTAAAACACATAATTTTCTAAAATCCTAATTATTATATCACCAGTGAAGTTGGTGAAAAAGAGAATTGGGAAGGCTGATAATAAAATGCTTTATCTAAAGGGATCTCTTGAAAGAATTCAGTTTTATTATTTCAATAGGTTTTGGGGAAACAGGTGGTGGTTGGTTACATGAATAAGTTCTTTAGTGTTGATTTCTGAAATTTTGGTGCACCCATCACCCGAGCAGTGTACACTGTACTCAATGTGTAGTCTTTTATCCCTCACCCCCCTCCAACCCTTTCCCCTGAGTTCCCGAAGACCATTGTATAATTCTTATGCCTTTGCATCCTCATAGCTTAGCTCCCACTTAAGAGTGGGAACATATGATGCTTGGTTTTCCATTCCTGAGTTACTTCACTTAGAATAATGGTCTCCAATTCCACCCAGATTGCTGTGAATGCCATTATCTCATTCCTTTTCATGGCTGAGTAGTATTCCATGTATCTATGTATATGTGTATGTATATATACACACACACAGACACACACACACACATATATATACACATACATGTGATATATATGTATATATCACATTTTCTTTATCCACTCATTGATTGATGGGCATCTGACTGGTTGCATATTTTTGCAGTTTCGAATTGTGCTGCTATAAACATGCACGTGCAGGTATCTTTTTCACACAGTGACTTATTTTCCTCTGGGTAGATACACAGGAATCGGATTGCTGGATCAGATGGTACTGATCTACTTTTAGTTATTTAAGGAATCTCCACACTGTTTTCCATAGTGGTTGTATTATGTTGGTGCAAAAGTAACTGCAGCTTTTGCCATTAAAAGTAATGAGTAATGAGCTTGCCTTTCAATCTGACACAGAGAATGGTGATCACAATAAGAGACTTAATATTTCTTTTGTGCTTCCCAGGTGTCAGGCATTGTATGCTTTTCTGTGTGTTATCTCAGCCATTGAGAAGTCCTATCAGACAGAGCTGTGATTGTCCCCACTTACAAAAGGGTGAGATCTAGCTCCTAGAGGATTCATGATATGCCACAAGACTGATGGCCAGGAGAACATTTCAGGACTGCTCTGAATAGGCAGCCCTAGGGAGAACTGCATGAGCCCACAATCTGGGCTCAATGAGCAGATGAGAGAGATGAGAGAGGACAAAGCTGCTCCTTTGCTCCTTCCCCCACCCCCAACTTTCTCCTTTAAGATCAATCTTTTAGGGGCAGCAGGGAGAACAAATGGGTGCAATGGAAAGTGGGGTCCCATAGCTCAGAGGCAATAACAGCAGCTGACGTGCATGGGGCTGAGACTCCAGGTAT
Source organism: Papio anubis (assembly GCF_008728515.1). Taxonomy (NCBI): domain Eukaryota; kingdom Metazoa; phylum Chordata; class Mammalia; order Primates; family Cercopithecidae; genus Papio; species Papio anubis. Next base: position 87,477,820 of record NC_044990.1, on the reverse strand, counting down.
GGCCAGATTTTACTTCAAAGTGTGCAGAACCCAATTTCAACTATTGTTGAAGAATCACAAAGAAAGTGAAAGGTCAAAGCCGCGGGGCCTGGAAGCCTCAAATAGTCGTACTTGATGGTATTTTCTGGTAAACCTGTGGAGTGGACTATTGTGCTACAGACTTATAAGCCCTTTAGAAAAAGCAGTCATGATTTCCAGGAGTCAGCAAGGGTTCACTAACGGCGAGTCACACCTCATTTGCTTTCTGACATTTGACTGGACTGGCAGCTTGGAAGATGACATGGATGTGGGGTAGCTGGGTTCCATCAAAGCATGTGACAGAGTCTGTTTAATATTTTCATGGAAGCACAGCAGGATGACATGAATGGACTGATAGCAAAATCGGATGCAACGTAAAGCAGTGAATAACTATTTTTTTAAAAAGTGGTGATTAATGTACTGATATCAACCTGAAAGGAAGTCATTAGCAGCAAGCCAAAAGGTTCTGATATGATTAAGTCCAGTCAAATGCTTTTATCATTCACTTACTTGAAGGCATGGAAAACATGCTTCTCGAATAAGTGGGTAATCTAATGATTGTGGGATTGTCTACTACAGCAAATGACTGTATCAAGATTTAAATAATCTGGGAATGCCAGTATGAAGCATAAAAGAAGGTGTTGGAAATTTCTTCCTGAGAAATCCTTTGAAACAAGATAGATCCCTAAGCCAGAACTGGTAAGAATTTCTGCTTTTGACTTGAATTTAATTTTGAATTGAATTTGGTGAATGAAATTTGGCTTCTTTTCCTCCTCCTCTAGGAACTAACTCCAAAATAAGAAGCAAAACAAATTAACTTCATTTTTAATTTTTAAAAAGGAAAAATAAAAACAAAGGAAAGAAAGAGTAAAATAGAAGGCTAGTCTCTCAAAAGCAATGACATTCAAACATGGAAACCATCGAGGGTGGACACCTGTGGTCCTAGACCTCAGAAAAGGCCAACAAAGTCCACTTGTTCAAGGTAGATGGTAGCCATGCAGGCTAGATCTAAACTCGGGTCACAGGACAGGGATGAGTTCTGTCCAGCCCTGAGAGCTTCCCCAGAGTGAGTCTGGCTCTGAGAGAAAATTGAGAAGTGGCTGAGAGAGCACCATGCCAAAGTGTCTTCAGAAGGTTGTCCTTGGTGACAACATGAGGCAGCTGGTGAGGCAAGAAGTTCCCCTGAGAGCCCCCCAGATGTTGATGATCCTGCTTGGCTGAAAGGAAATGAGAGTCCAGAAGCTCATCTGCACTCCACAGTCCTGAGTCATTCTGAGAATTCCTAACATCCTGAAGCACATGCTGTCCCAGGGCCCGTATGGACTTCCTACATATAGTCAACATGTGGAGAGCTTGTCTTGTTCAAACACGATAAATATTCTAGAAATAATTTAAAAGGAATCAGCAAAATATACAAAGATTGTACAATTCTACAAATGGGAAGAAAGAACAGAAAAACTAATTTCCAGACAAAAACCTGCATTAGAAAAACACAAAGAGAGATTATGATCCAACCTATCTTCACAAACTACCAACAAAATGAACTTATCATCTCTATAAACAAAACACACAGCAGAGACACATTAGTTCATGGATGATATATTGGGATCTCAGAAGAAGGTGCTAGCTCAGGAAAAAATGTGAAAAATATAAATGCACAGGAAAAAATGATAGCTAAAAGGGAAGCAGCACTAAGGAGAAACACTATGAAAGTATAGCTCTGCACATAATGGACTGGACTGAGAAAAACATGCAAACTAGAAAGAAAATGAGCAAAGAGTTAATGGGATTACAGTGAAAAAGAGTTATTATGGAACAAGACAAGTAAAATCTAGAAAGCATGATAGATTTACCTAAGTAGGGTGTATTAGTCAGCGTTCTCAAGAGGGACAGAACTAATAGGATATGTATGTGTGTGTGTGTGTGTATATATACACACACACACACACACACACACACACACACACACAGAGCGGGAGAGAGAGAGAGACCAGAGTTTATTAAGTATTAACTCACCTGATCACAAGGTCTCACAATAGGCTGTCTGTAAGCTGAGGGACAAGGAAGCCCAGTCTGAGTCCCCAGACTGAAGAACTTGGGATTCTATGTTCAAGGGCATGAAGCATCCGGAACGGGAGAAAGATGTAGGCTGGGAGGCTAAGCCAATCTAGCCTTTTCACATTTTTCTGCCTGCTTAATATCCTGGCCATGCTGGCAGCTGATTAGATGGTGCCCACCCAGAATAAGGGTGGGTCTGCCTTTCCCAGCCCACTGACTCGAATGTTCATCTCTTTTGGCAACGCCCTCACAGACACACCCAGGATCAATACTTTGCATCCTTCAGTCCATTCAGATTGACACTCAGTATTAACCATCACATAGGGTAGCGAAATAACAAAAGAGTCAAATATTTTAAAAAAACAATATTTTTAAAAACTCCAAAACACAAAAACTTACATTTCCAGTTTGAGAGGGTATCTTGTGTCCCGAGGAAAATCCATGTAGAAAAGACAACCGTAAGGCATAGTTAGTAAACTTTCTGAATCTTAAAGGACCCTGAGGTTAGAAGATGTGTTTGTTTGCCATTGCCACTGTAGAAAAATACACAGACTTAGTAACGGAAAACACTGCAAATTTATGGTCTCACAGTTCTGGAGATGGGCAGTCCAATTAGTCTTCTGGGGCCCAAATCAGGGGGCTAACACACTTGCATTTCTCCTGCAGGCTCTGGAGGAGATCCACTTCCTTGCCTTACCCAGCACCTATACTTCCTTCCTCATGGCTCCTCTCTCCACCTTTGAAGCCAGCCTCATGGCATCTGCAAATCTGTCTGACCTCTGTTTCTGTCTTCACAGCTCTTTTTCTGCCTCTAATGCTCCTGCCTTTTTCTTATCAAGGCCCTTAAACACACCCAGATAATTCATAATCATCTTCCCACTCCAATATCAGTAAACCAGTCCCATCTGCAGAGTACCTTCTGCCACTTTAAGGTAGCATATCCACAGTTTTCAAGTATTAGAAGAAGGACATCTTGGCTGGGCGCAGTGGCTCACTCCTGTAATCCCAGCACTTTGGGAGGCTGAGGCAGGCGGATCACGAGGTCAGGAGATCCAGACCATCCTGACTAACACGGTGACACCCCATCTCTACTAAAACTACAAAAGATTAGCCGGGTGTGGTGGCGGGCGCCTGTAGTCCCAGCTACTCGGGAGGCTGAGGCAGGAGAATGGCGTGAACCTGGGAGGCAGAGGTTACAGTGAGCCGAGATCATGCCACTGCACTCCAGCCTGGGCGACAGAGCCAGACTCTGTCTAAAAAAAAAAAAAAAAAAAAAAAGAAGGACATCTTGGAGATGGGGTGTCATTATTCTGCCAACTACAGAAGGCAAACGAAAAGTTTGTCTAGAAGGTAGAAGGAGAGAAAAACTAAACTTCTCTAGATTTTTCCACAGTGGATGGAAATAATGGAAAATATTTATATTCATTATTTGTTGCTGCCTAACAAATTACTCAAAAACTTAGTGTCAACAACACACCAAAAACGACATATTATCCATATCTTTTCTGCAGGTGAATAATTTGGGAGCAGTTTAAGGGCAGTTCCGGCTCAGGGTGCCTTATGAGGTTGTCACTGGGATGGCAGCTGACTCCAGGCATCTGAGCCTGCCTGGGCCAGAGGGTCTGTGTCCAAGGTGCCTTCTCACAGGATGGATGGCAGTGCCAGCATCGGTGAGGCTGCTGGGGTGTCTTCTACAGTCGCAGTACGGCAATTGGCTTCCTGCAGAATGAGACCCAAGAGAACAAGAGGCGGCCTTGAAACTCATTTCATCATTCCTGCCCTGCCCTGTTTGTTAGAAGTGAGGCTCGATGGACCTCCCACTGCATTTGTATGAAACACCCACAAGAGGCAAAGCTATAGATACAGAAAAAATCTATAGATACAGAAAGTAGATTTGTGGGTAGCTTAAGGCTGGAGAGGAGACTGGGAGGGCTGAGAGATGACAGAAGGTGTGGGTTTCTTTGGGGATAATGAAAATGTTCTGAGTGTGGTCATTGTGGTACATTTCTATAAATATATAAATTTGAAAAACAGTGAACGTGCACTGTAAATTTTATGGTACATGTAGTGTATATGAACTCTATCTCAATAAAGCTGTTACCAAAAATACATACATATTTGATTAACTATACTATATAAAGTTACGGGTAAAGTTAGGCTGAAAACTAAAAAAACAAATTCAGATCAACAGAAAAAATAAATAGAAGACATGTAGTGAAATACTGGGTAGTGAAAGATTTATAATAGCAAAAAAATACATAAAATGCTAGAACAGAAAGAAAGCTTTCTATGTAAAAGTGATCAATATATCTGACATCTTAACTAGTAAAGGAAAAAGACTCAATTAGCTTGATTGGGCGAATCATTTCAGGATGTGCACATGTATCAAGTCATCATGTTGTGCACTTTAAATATATACAAATACATTTAATGATTGACAAATATATTTATTTGTCAGTCATGCCCCAATAAAACTGGGAAAAAAAACAAAGCAAGAAATTGGCACATGTATATTTAAGAGATAAACTAAAAAGTTGTAATTCAGAGATATTTAAGTTAAAATGATGAGAATGGCATACGATGAAAATGCCAAGAATGTAAAGGGTCAGAATCTTAATATGAGATAGGGTTGAATTCTGGGGAAAAAAAAAAACAAAAACAAAAACAAAAACACCAAAAACAAAAAAAAAAGACAAAGACAGGCATTTTACATGTTAATTGTTGCTATCCACAGTGAAGACTGAAGGCATGAAATTTTATGCATAAAATAACATATTATTAACATAGGAAAGCAAACCTTCTTCATAAAAATGAAATCCTGAGAATTATAAACAAAAAACAAGTATACAACTCTTTCAGCCTATGATAGGTTTTGCAAATAAGTAATTATATAGAATATCTCCATAGAACAATATTAGAAATTAAATTCCATTTTAGTAACTGATACATAATTAATAAATAGCAAAGACATAAACGCTTAAAACCGTACTGAGATTCCAGTTCTGGCAATGCTCATCACATTTTATAACACAATGTGTTAACAAGGGTATCATGAAGCAGATGTTTTCAGACTTTTCTTGGGGGAGAGTAGATGTGAATAACTTTTAAGGTGAGCAGTCTGATCATTTATCAAAATTTGAAATGGATATGATCTTTGAGTCAATAATTCCACTTCCAGAAATTTATTCTACTAATATATGTACATGTTGACAAGATGATATGAGAAACAAAATACTTAAAGTATTGCTAGATTATAACCCAAATTTAAAATACATACCAATTTTTCTATGCTGATAGAAATGACTGACTGAATAAAGAAAGAGGGAAAATAGACAAATCTCCTATTCAGAAGAACTTCAAATAATGTATGTAGATTCTTCACTTTCAAGGAGAGGGAGCATAACTCCCCACATGCTAAGCATAGTCTGCAAATAGTGATGTCTTTCTGATTGTACAGCACCAGAGGAACGGAGCAACTTTATGGTGGAGAAATCTGACCAAGACTCCCTTAACCAGGTGATCAATGTCAACCTCCACAGGAAGAAGTAATGTTGACAGTATGCACCCAGGATATAATGTGACAGAAATGACACTTTATCTTTGTGATTTTCTTTCTAAAAAGCCATAAGCCTACTCTAATCATGAGCAATTCCATAGAGAGGCATTCTCCGAAAGACCTGACCAATTGTCCTCAAAACTGTCAGAGTCATCAAAAACAAGGGCTGTCTGAGAAACTCCCAAAGCCAAGAGGAGACTAAGGAGACTTGGTGACTAAATGTAACATGGGATCCTGGATGGGATCCTAGAACAGAAAAATACATTAGGTAAAATAAGGAAATTTGAAGAACTATGGGCATAGTTAATAATGAACCATAGTTAATAATGAATAATGAATCAACATTGGATCATCAGTTGTAACAAGTACACCACACACAATATTATAGGTGTTGATAAGGGAACTTGTTGTGTGGTGTAATGGACCTCTCTCTAGTATCTTTTCAATATTCATGTATTTCTAGCACTGTTCCAAAAATAAAATTTACTAAAATTAAGGGGATGGGAAAAAATGAAAATCATAACATAACGAAACCCCTGGGATGGAGATGAAGCAATGCTTAGAAGGAAATTTTTAGCTTTAAATGATTACATAAGAAGGGAAGGAAGATTCAAAATCAGTTATCTAAACTTCCATCCTAAGAAGATAAAAAGAAGATCAAATCAAAACCAAAATAGTAGAAATGGTAGAATAAGGAATTAAGAGAGAATGGAAATTAATAAAATACAGAATGACTAACAAATGATTTTTTCTCATTGTGCGCATATATATATATATGCATATACACACATAGATAGACACATCTATTTATATGTGTGGTATTCATATCCTTGCTAAGAAAACAACTCTCAGTTACTATTTCCTTGAGTGGTTTTAATCATGAATGAATGTTGAATTTTGTTAAAGACATTTTTAGCATCTATGGAGACTGCAAAGAAAAATGAGTTAAAATCCTAAACAACTTTATTAAACTAAAGGTATTTCACATATTTTAGTTGAAAAAGAATGATTAAGACAATATAACAAATGGTATTTCCTCATTTAAGAAACTATTTTTTTCAAAAGTGATTTTCCAGAACTTGTGTTCCAATGGACACACTTTAAGAAACAATGAGCCTGTTGACTCCACTTTTCCTCCTGTATTTTATATGTGAATAGAGGTATTTCTGCAAAGGTTAACACAAATGTTTGTTTGGGTTACAGTCAGAATGAAAGCCTGTACTTCATGGCCCTTATTCATGGCCATCTAGCTCTCAAAGTCATTTCAGGAATTTTATGATGAGATTCTCTTAACAGAGTTCTCACATAACAAGCCAAGCTCATTACTCAACTAGAGACTTAAAAAATGGTAAAGATATCTTCAAAATTGAACTATTTGGAGAAGTCAGTAAATCATTATGGAGATATGGGGCATGAGCAAATGCTCACATAAAAGAAAGATTTGGCAATAAAGAGTACTGAGATTTTGTCAAATTATCTTGCGTGTGTTTTCTTTATTTCTTGTGAATAACCAAGATTTACAGAAATTAGAATATATTTGACAGATAAACTATATGGTTTGTTTTTCTTTATTTTTCTTTTCTCCATTGGTAAAGGAGGCAGTATGAAGGATGCAAAGTTCCTATTTATGAATTGAATTCTAATAACAGAATCACTGCAACTGAAATTGCTATAAAGAGAGTGAGCACATGTGAAGCAAGTGGCTCATGTTAATACCTTCACCTGGTTCTTAGCCCATGGGTGGCTCATCTTCAAGGCTAACTTTGCACAGGCTTAAATTCAACAGGTGCATTAAACCTGCAAGCACCACGATTTGCTTTTTCCTGTGAGGATTTGATTATATTGCCTTCACTCTTCAAATAGGCATAGATATTTTTATTCATGAAACCAAACCCCAGTTTTTCTCATCGTCTGGTAATATGTCTCAGCTTTTATCAATTGTCTAAGAAAACACCAATAAAAAGTGCCAGACAAGGTATGTAGTAACAGGCAATCCAGAAAGAAAGCAAAGCATCCCAAATGTGATATTTTTGTTTTCTTCCTGTGTCATTGACCTTGTACTTTTATGAATGTACAAATAAATGTAGTCCAAATTTGATTTTCGTCTATTCACAATAGCACCCGGATTTTAATAATGATAATGAACAAGTATGAACAAGACCATGTTTTACACAGGCATAAAGAAAACACGTTTACCATGTTACGGCACAGAAATTGTGCCATAATTGGGTTATTGTGGGCTTTGTTACTTTTTATTTTTTATTGTGGGCTTTGTTTTATATTTTATATGTATTTTATATTGTGGGCTTTGTTATTTTTTATTGCAGAGAAGTTAAGCATTTTGTTAAGTATCTACCTCTGTCTTCAAGGTGCAGCTCCTTATCACCTCTTCCTGGACCCACGGACAACTGCCTGCAGTCACACAGCATTTTGCAATTGACTTAAGGTTCCACATGTTCCCCTGAAGCCTTGGACCTTGAGCTCCAATGCAGTCTCGCAGTCCTGACGCACTTCATCTTTTCAGTCCCTTTGGGTTGACTTTGACTCCTCTGTCTGCTGGCAGAGTTGTTCTAAACCTTTAGGCTTAAATGCATTTTCTCAGAAAAAAATAAGCCATAATGTTGCATTAATGAAGCTTATTCATTTAGGTTGTGCAGGGATCTTTTCTTCCTTTGATGTACATATTTAGTTCCCATTAATGGTAATAAGAGTGAATTATGTGGACATATTGACATGAAAATAGATCCCTTGGGTTCTGTGTATAGAGTATATTTTGTTAATTGGGAAGTACTTTAAAAGAAACCAAACAAATATACCCAGCACATCAGAAAAATAAAATAAAATTACTTTGAAAAAAGAGAGGAAAAATCTTTTGCTGACCTAGGGAAGGATCTGGTTTGAGATGATGCCAAACTATAGTTCCCAAGGATGATGGAATGCTTCTCCCAATGAGGGACATTCAGAACGAATCCTGTCATTAGCTTTCCTTGCCATAGTCTCGCCATCTAAAATTGTTCTCTTTGTAGCTGCACTGCCTGTGATGGAAAGGGTAGTGTCACGTACTGGCTACAGAGCACCCTCCTAGAGACACAAATGTGACTAGCTATGGTCTCATGTCCACGGAGTCTCTTCAGTCAGAAGACTTCCCTTTGTGGCCTTGAATTGACTTTGGAGACTTTTCCAAGTGTCTTCACTAATTGAAGATGCCCGTTTTCAGTGGTTCCTAAAATTTATTAGATCTCAGCAGATCAAGCCTCCAGACTTCCTCTGGACAACTTATTATCCCGCCCTGCTCTGTCTCCTATGATGAACTTGAACTTGTGAATGATAATTTCATAATTTCACATAGCACCATCCACAGAACACAGCATCAGCTTCTGATCAGCGTCCACTTGGGCTCGTCCTGTTCCTTTGTATGGTACATTATGTCACCTTGCCCTTCACTTGCAGTTCATGAACTCTTAAGTTTGACTAAAACACACGAGCAGCTTCCATCGTAAAATGGATAAGCACCACGAAGAACCAGCTTGCTTTAAGAATGTGCTCTTGTCCCGGAGTCTTCCTCAGGATTAGACAACCTGAACAGATGGTGTTGGCAGCTGGGGAAACCAGGTGTGGACTTGGACCGGCGTCAGCGGAGGTCTACCATATTGTCCTGCTGCTGCACTCCCTCTCCAGAGAGGGACAGGGGAAGAAGGGGGAATGCAGGCATGCCAGCCACGCCTCTGGTCTGCTGGGTCGGCACACCCTGATGTGACCTTCATGTCACCTATACCAAAGCTTGGTTCGGTGAGCATCTCTTCCAGCCACGAGGTGTCAAAGGAGCTGTGCAAAAGTTGAAGGCTCATCAGAAGCACATGAAATAGTAAGCAAGCTCTTTCCTCCCCTCTCTCTGCCCCAGATTCAATTAGAGATGTAAATATATTCAAATGTTCTGCCTGATACCACCCTAGGGTGCTGCTGGGATTTTTCTGCCCTAGGCAAGATGGGGAAAAGAAGCCACAAACCCCCGTTGCCCCCTCACAGCTTACAGACCCTCCCGTAATAGAGTCACTAAAACATTTTACTGCCCTAGGCAACCACCTGCTTTTCCTGCCTGTAAAATCTGTCCCTGGCACAACTTAATTCATCCCTGCTGGGTGAATCCATATCACAAGTAGACAATCTAAGGTCAGGGCGGAAAAACAGTTCAAATGAATTCTAATATAAAGCAGAATATTTTTACCACCCCTCCCTCCCAAACTATACCACCTTTATGTTCTGATTCAACCATGGATATTTAGTTCTTTGCATTGCTGTGATGTTTTCTGTGGAATCACCAATTGTGGATAACTCATTAGGAAGAAGGGAAGAGGGATGCTTAAATGAGATTTTTTTTTACCAGGAACAATTTTTTGTTATTTTTACCTCCTTTCTGAATTCTCTCCAGATTTTCTTATTATTGTGGGCATCATGTGTCCATTCAAAGGTTAGCTGGTCAATCACTATAAAAATCCTTTTGAATTTTCAATAAGCAGATCGAAGGGTTGCATATGCAATAGTCTCTTGGTGTTCGTGTGCATCCTATGTTATATACAGTGCATGTATTATATGTGTAAAGTCTGCCCCTGACACTTACAAAGGCTAATTGAACAACACAAATGGAGCCTTCATAGCATCTGTAGAAATATTACAAAGTAATAATCCAGCCAGAAAATGGTTAAACACGATATATTCTATCTACCTACCTTGACACACATATCCAGATACTGACCTAAAAGGCCAGGTTGGAGTTGACAATTCTCAGACTCCTCCAATTTCCAAGCTAGAACGTGGAGGGGCAAGGAGTGTTGGTTCTGCTTACCTGGCCCCTCTTCCCAAGCTAGGCCCTGGGTGTGCGCAGGTGTGTCCCGGCCCTTGAGTCTGGTTTCTATTCACTACCTGACAAACTTCCACCCCTTGGCTACCTAGGACTCCAGAGTCCTCCTCAGGAAGATAGATGGGGAATCGTGCCTGCAGGCAGCGGATGTAAACTGGAGACTGTTTCCTTGGGAAGTCCAGGTCGCAGGCATGCAGCCAGGGCACTGGAAAACGAAGCATGAGATCTAGGGGGCAACGTTCCCTTGATTGTTAGAAGTGCAAGCCCAGAGGAGGACCGGAAATGGGGGCCTCTATAGCATACAGTCCAGGACAGGATTCTCCCTGACCTAGGCCAAGGAGTGAGCCCCACATGGTCAGCTCTCTCATGTGAGGATCATGTAGCTCTAAGAATAACTCTGGCTGCGAGGTTGCACTCTGGTCACACCCTTCATATTTCTCTTCTCATTTCCTCCTTACAAAGCCCGCAAAGTGGGTATCATTCTAAGCAAAGAAAGAGACTTGGAGGAGATAAGCAGTGTGTCCCTGCTGGTGCGGTGAGTAAGTGGCAGAGCGAGGGTTCCCAGCAGCTGCACACGAGAACAGCCCACTCCCTCCTGCTCTCTGCTGTACCTGGCAGGTCGGGTGGACTTAGTAAAAATGAAGTAAAGGCAGAAGGGGTATGACCGAAAGCCTGCTGTTGGTTCTGCTAACAGTCTTCAAAGGAAGACTTCAAAGGTATGTGAGAGTCAGGATTCCTGGCGGGCATCTTCTTTGAACAGTTAAGTCACCTTGGCCAGAATGAAGGTGGTGCTCAGGCTTCACTTTTAGGTGCTGTTCTGCAAGGCCACCAGGCTCTTCTCAAAGGGCTGCTTCATCAGCAAGGGGTGGGGACTCCACTTCACCAGACCTGTTTGCTGTTTCCAAACTGCTCTGGCCTAGACCATCAAGAGGTTTTGAAAGTAGAGGTCAGACACCTGTTTTTTCAAATTATGGCTGATATAGAAAGTGTTTTTCATGGCCTCTGTAATGAGCTGCTTTATACAGGAGGTTTCCAGCCCTGTCTGGAAACTTAACACCCCGCAGCTCCATGCTTTCTGAAAAGCTGAATGTCTTGTATTGTGATATGTCAGTTTAGAGTCATATTCCAAACCCTGAACGTCAGGGGTAGAAAGACAACATTTCCCGGTCCACAAGCCTGCTTCCCTACGTTGGTTTGGTTAGCGTTGCTATAGTAACCTCTAGCCTGTTTTATGATATGCCGGTGATTACTGAGCACATGATGGTGAAGAAAATATCAGGTTACAAGGGCAGATGCCACTGTAAAACATCCTGTGTGATGAACATCCAATTTCCCAGCAGAGAGTGTGGTTTCTGCCGCTCGGGAAGGTGGGGTGGAGAAACATCACGTCACAAACAACACCGGTTTGCAAATATTGATCGTAAACATCATCAAACAATTGTTTTGGAATTGTGCTTTTGTCTCCCCGAGGTGTGGAATCAACTCCATATTCTCCACAACTATCATCCTTAATGGTGTTTGTCGGAAATAAAAAAGTACAATCTGTGAAATTATTCTTTTGTAGATAGAGGGAAAAATAGACATCACGGCTGAAAACCACCGCCTTCATTTTCCATCTGCTTCTTTGCATGACGGTTTCTAGCATACAGCCTGAAGCAGCTAACGTCGCATCAGTTGTCCAGCTGCTGGCATGGCTCGCAATTCCAGGGAGGTGCAGGGAGGAAAAGCCAAGTGGAGAAAGGGGTGCTGAGCTGCGTCGATGGGCTCCACATGGCACTTTAATGGCCACACTGATATTTAGATCAAAGCAAAAGTTATGCACTACTTCTTTGAAAATTAAATTGACTCAGAAATTAAGAGCATTACACTTAGGGTTGAGCCATCCAGTACAAAAATAGATCCAGTCTTTTACTCTAAAGGACGATACGTATCCTGTCCTTGAAATATAATATGTATTATTGTTGATTTGTAAGATATAAGGAGGAAAGGATCCTAACTAAATTTAACAAGACAATGATGACCTGTTGGTCCATGGCTTACATCAATATTACGTCAAAGTTTTTTCCATCTTGCAAGATGAACCATTTCTCTATGTATATTTTTAAACATCTAAGATCATTGCGAAACCAAAGAGATTGTTAATTCAGAGTTGAAGCAATAACAGAGATGCCGGCTTGTGACTCATCCAGGTCAAAAACAGATTATGAATCTTGAAACTATGCATTGATTATTTGATTTTGTGTGATAATGCGGCACACAGGGTTCCGCCGATGCCACCCAGACAGTTCACTGTGCTTGAGTGCAAGCTGACTGGCTTGGGTTTTGGGTCACTCAACCTCCCAGGGCTTCCTTGTGCATATCAGTGAAATGATGGGTTTAACATCAGTGATTTTCAACCTCCACTGCACATTAGAACCACCTGGCAAGTATTTTTTTAAAACATGATGCTGGGGTCCTATGTCAGACAAACTGAATTATTAGTTTGGTGCAAAAGTCATTGTGGTTTTTGTCATTAAAAGTCATAGAACTTCTGGGAGTGAGCCCCAGGCATCTGTGCATTTTAATAAATGTACCAGAGCCAGGTGTGGTGACTCACATCTGTAATCCCAGTACTTTGCAGGGGGGCAAGGCAAGAGGATGGCTTGAGGCCAGGAGTTCAAGACCAGCCTAGTCAATTTTTTAAAAAAATTAGCTGGGCATGTTGGTGTGCCCCTGTAGTCTCAACTACTTTGACAATTGAGGCAGGAGGATCCCTTGAGCCCAAGAGTATGAGGCTGCAGTGAGCTATGATCACACCACTTTGCTCCAGCCTGGGCAACAGAGCAAAAGCAGGTCTCTAAAATAAAGTTTTTAAAATAAAAGTAATAAATGCTCCAGATATTTCTAATTGCACCCAGGATTGATAATTACTGCACTGGATGACCTCTTAAGATTTCTTTTAATCCTGAAATAGCGTGTCCTAGGGCAGTGGTTATCACACGTGAGCATGCGTGGGAATCACCTGGAGTACTCGTTAAACCACAGATCACTCAGCTCCGGCCTTTCAGAGTTTCTGATTCTGTAGGCCTCTGTTGGGACCTGAATACCTGCATTCCTAGCAAGTTCTTGAGTTGTACTAATGCTACCATCCAGGGACTAGACTTTGAGAACTACTTCACTATGGTATGTTTGTACAAAAATGTACATCTTAATGTAAAACACAAATCAACTATATAATTTAATAACATGTGAGAGTTTGGTACTGCAATTTTATAACCCAGTGAACTTCCACTACGGACCCCCAAATCAAATGATTGCATGTCTGTAACTGGCTGATGGTGACACAGCGCAGTTGTTAATAAGGTGTTGTGAGTTCTCTCTGGAGGTATCTGGAGGGTGGCCCTTTAGCCTCCCTGTTCTACCTTTCATTTCTGGTCAACTCTGAAACATACCCATTGAGTAGCAATGTTATTCCACGTATGCTTGGAATAGTTTGAGCCGTACTGAGATGATTTGGATGCTGTAAATAAACCATTGTTAGCACTGTTTCATTGTTCTGAGTTTTTTGTCCAAGGCTGAAATGATGGATTCAGGGCACTGGAATCATTTTCTCTCCCCTAGTGCTATTCAGCTGACAGCATCACCGGAAAGAGGAATTATCCACAATTGCAGAATCTGTGGATCTTTTCTACAATGCCCATGACCTGTCCACAGAGGCCCTGAGTTATTACTGCCCACGTCATAGCAAGAACTGGCAGAGACGTTTAGTTTTCTTGCCATGTTCCCCACTCTTGTCCCTAGTTCATCCTTTAGCCTACAGCACCAGCTTTGAGGCTAGGAGAAACACTCTAAAGGAAAATGATACAGCCTCATCTGTGCTGTTTGCTGAATCTTCCTATTCTCCCCACATCTGAGTAACTGGAAGGATCACAGTTCCTGGCTCCCATCATGGTGCAGTTCCATGCGACCAGCTCTAGCCAGTGAGTTATGGCCCACATGTCCTTTTTGGATTGAATATTCCACTGATGTTAGGAAACTCCCACAAGAACACACCTCTGTTTTGCGCCTTCATCAGCCACTGTCCTGCTCTCTGTGTTTCCATCTGGATGGGGATGATCTGTGAGTGGAGAGCGTCAGATGGTTGGTGAGGCCAGGCCGCTGGAGCCAGAAAGAAACCCTCATGTTTTTCAGGCTCAGAGGCTTTGGGGATGTTTGTTACTGCAGCATAACTGAGTATATACCTTCCAGTGCAGATTCTCTGGTGGCCAACTATTAACTATTCCAGTCTTACAAAAGTCTAGTGCATTATCAATATCTCTGCTCTCATTTCTACTTTTGGTGTGAATTTCTGCCTTTTTAAACTAAGAGTTTGATACATGCTACTCTAAAAACCTAAATACAAATTGGAGTTTTTTAATTTTAGGAGTATTCGATGCCAACAAAAACAAAACAAAACAAAACAAAAACAAAACAAAACAAAATATGCAGTTCATGTACTGGTTTCTTAGTTTTCACCAGCAATTTTTTTACAAGAAAGTGTCACATAATAAATGCAGAAGATACCTTAAGATGATTAGTGGCCTTTGATGTTAAAGGTCTGCAGAAGTTTCAGTGAATTTTCAGGTTGCAATTAACCCACACTCCCAACTCAGTACAATTCATGCTTCTTGGTGTGTGGATGTGAATATTCACTCGCTATTCTCTCACCAGCAGCTCCTTTCTATAAGGCTGCATTCCCTATTGCAGCTGCTTCTCTGATGAACTAGATTGGGAGGAAGAAGTATTTTTGTCAATGCATCAAGGAGAAAACATGTACATTTTATAATAGGTTTATCCACATATACTGATGTAATCAGAGTTAACATTCTCCGAGTGTCTCCTATGCAGTGGGCACTGAATGGAGAGCTTCCCATGAGCCATGGAACTCTCACAATAGGCTGTGAGGCAGGAGTCAGTATGGATCTCGTTTCACAGATGAGGAAACCGGTCCTCAGTGGGGCCAGCAAGTTCCCCAAGGTTCTACAGTGGGCAAATAGGAGTGGTGGGTTTGGAATCCAGATCCATTTGAACGCAATCAGTTGCTGTTCTAAGGACCCATGTGGGAACCTGACACTTCACAGATGTGGGAAAGGGAGCTCCATCTGGAAGTCCCAACCTTCCCAAGAGTTTCTGTAGTTACCCAAAGTTACTACTAGTATCATTCTCTCCAAGCTTCCTTACCAGGAAGCTTAATTCAGCAGTAATGGCAGGAGAGGATACGACTGGGTGGGAAGGAGAAAGTTTATCCAATTGCTTTTGTATTCAAAATGGTTTATTAGATTAATAGATAATTGGTTATGGGAGTGTGCTGAATAGACCAACTACTCTATGAGGCAGACAGAACTGGTTCCTTTAAAGCATAGATGCTGAACCAAAACCTACATCATCCTACTCTGTTTCTGAATTTGAAGGTGCACATGCATAGCTGATATTCAAGCCACATTCTTATTTTTTTCTTTCACCAAGAGTGTTGTGTTTTACCGTGTTCCCATAAATTTACAAATAAATGGAGAATTCTTATTAAATGACAAAATCTGATTTTTGCAAGAGGTTATATCTGTGCAAAATATGGTTCTGGAATAATTTTAGACTCACGCAACACCATTCTCAAAAATAATAGCCCATATGACTATTCTTGTTAGTGACCATCAGTGGCATGTTATTTTCCCTGAAGTCATCCTGTCTAATTCACTTTAGGCATCAGTAATGGGCACTTTCAAACTGTAGCCCAAATGGCAGTGATGCTCCTCTCAGTCATGCGGTAGCGGGAACAGAACAGAGCAGCCGGCTGAAGCACAACAGCGATCTCAGCCCGTCTCTGATCCAGGGCTGATTTTCAGGGTCATGTGTCTATTTTCATTGTCTCCTGAGATAATCTCATAAGAATAAATTTCTACATTGGAGGAAAATTCTACAGTGGAGAGTGCAGAGGCCTCCAGCCCCCATCGGCCTTTGGCCCAGTTGTGTCCTAAGGATTGCTATGGAGTGGCATGCTCCATGTCCGGGCTCTGCTCTCCTGAACCCCCAATTCCTACAAAGGGGAGAATGAAGCCTGAACACTCTCTATCTCACCCCCATGCTAAACAGAGGATGCCCAGCCAATTACCAGCTGCCTTGGGACTAGTTCATTAGAGAAACAGAATGAATACTATGCTAGTGAAATTTGGGAGGCAGTTTTGGTAGGTCTATGAGGACTTGCTCATCAGTATGGTTTATTGGAGAAGGCATTCGTTTTTCAAGCTTGTACTCCATTTCAAAAGTGCAGGAAAGAGTCTTCAGTGAGAGAATAACATTCATTTGTGTGCTACCAGTGATAACAATTGGCATTCAGTGCTTTGAAAGAGAGAACACTGATTGCTTTACTGAGTCTCTCCTTGACTAACCAGAGGTTACATTGAGGATATACCATATTTTTCTCACGAAAATATGTTTCAATTGAAAATTATGTTTAGTGATACAGAAGTGGGACTCAAATGAGTCTGAGCCTGGCAGTTCATGGATGAAACGTGGGAAGCTGAACACACTTCCAGGGGCCACTTGTCAGGTTGTCACGCATGGGTTATTTCTTCTAAATGCTATATTCTTTTTAACTGACTACCTTACCCAAGCAGAGTGATAGAAACTAAGCATGCCTTGCACCACGAGGAGAGTGACAGGGCCATGAAGGTCCTAAGAGGGGCAGCCTGTCCTATCTGTGGAACATCCCAGGAGTCTTCTTGGCGCAGGAGGCATTTGACCCGTTACATATTCTCTCAGGACTTTTATGTTTGTGATTGTTGTGAGGAGTAAAATGTAAGCTATTTATAAAGGGCAGGATAGGCCTGGACGACTGCATATCCTCCAGTAATGGTTGTCATTATTAATTAAACATTATTGAAACCGCTGGGGACACTTTCAGTACTAAGGTGAAAAATTTCCCACACTTCATCCTGAATATGATCTGGGGCTTTTCTCTAATATGGAATCAGGCCTCTTTGTACTGAGTTTGCCCTCAGCAGCCTTGTGTTGTGAGGAGGGGAGATTTGCTCAATCAGAGAGGTGTGTGCAGTTTGGGCTAGTGGTTAAACATACCCTGCAGTGGTGCTCATTCCAAAGTTAACAATTATCTTAACACAATATTTACCTTATCAGGGGAAGTTGCACTGTTTGCCTGTTCCTTCAGCGAGATCTCCTACTGAGCCGAATTCAAAACAGTTAAGATAAATGTTAGCTCTTTAGAGCACACCGCTAGGGCTGGAAAATGGTGGGAACCAAGGTTGTCTCGTGCAGTGTTTTGGATCTGTACAATGACATCATCTCGCCAAGGTCCTTCAGCTGTGCGTCTGATTGATCGTTCCGCATATGCTGCTAACTACACCTGCACACTTTCTTCCAACTTATGCCAGGCAGTATGGCAAAGCCAATTACTTTCTTCTTCTTAGAACAAATTAAATTTTCTGACAATATTACCAAGTAGTCACTGTACTGAGTATTGTTATTGATTGTATTGTCCAAGTATTTGCCCAACTGCTGCATAATTTAGCACAACGTAAACACAGCTCTACAACATGGGGCTTATTGTAGATAATAACACAGGGTTGATACTACCAGAAAAAGTGGCTGACCAAAACACAGACAGCCACAGTTGTGTCTTTAATGTTGGCTGGATAAGCAGAGTTTTATAGCTGTCATACTAAAGCAACTAGGACCTCTAGCTTTTCACCTAAAATTATTTTAAGATGAAGGAGGCCAATCATCAAATTGCTGCCATCTTTTCCTAAAATGACGTCTTTTTCTAAAATGAGATACTTTATTTGGATGCAGTATGCTAAATTAAAGACTAGAAATCTTAGGTAGATCTACCACCTGTCAGACTCCTCACTGACCCCCAGGAAAGAGAATGCCTCCCTCCCTCAGTGAGGGCCTGGTCATGGAGAACTCAAGAAAAATATGATGGCGTCATGCTTCTCTAATAGATCTTATAACCTGAATAAGAAGATTTATGGGCAAGAAGTAATTAGAAAATAATAAAATTTAGTAGTCAAGTACTTAACTGAGTATAAATATGACCAGATTTATGAAAGGAGGAGTTTATTGAGTGTTGAATAAAAGAATAGTCTTTTTTAAAAAACATAAAAATTGAATTGGATTTGAAATACCTTTATTCTGTATATATGGGTAGCTCTGCCAAAATTATTTACATACAAAATGCAACCGAATATAACATATAAAACAGTACCATGCAAGGTATTCCATTATAGACACACATACACACACACACACACACACCACTGCCACCACCACCACCATGTGCTTCACTACTAAACTATTTTAGTTCTCAAAAAATGCTCTGTTGCTTCAGAGTTTTGCTATACCGATCCTCAACCTTGACAACACAGACAAATCATTGAGAGCTTTAACAATTACCAATGTGGGCAGGTGTAGTGGCTCACACCTATAATCTGAGTACTTTGGGAAGCTGAGGTAGGCGGATCACGAGGTCAGAAGATCAACACCATCCTGGCTAACATGGTGAAACCCCATCTCTACTAAAAATAAAAAAAAAAAATTAGCTGGCCATGGTGGTGGGCACCTGTAGTCCCAGCTACTTGGAAGATTGGAGGAGGAGAATTGCTTGAACCTGGGAGGCGGAGGTTGCAGTGAACCGAGATTGCATCACTGCACTCCAGCCTGGGTGACAGAGTGAGACTCCATCTCAAAGAAAAAAAATTGCCAATGTGTAAAGTAATCAATCTTAGATTTTGGTGGCAGGGCTCGGGATCTACGTTTTTAGGGCTTCCTATGTGATTCTAAGGTGCAATCAGGCTTGAAACCCATAATTTTGGATAAGCACATGCTCTGCTCTGTCCCTGAAATTCCCTCCCCACAATTTTTGTCTTTTAAAGCCCCTGTTGATCCTACAAAACCCATCACAGGGTTAACCTTGCAATAAAGGTTCTGTTCCCCCCACCTCCCAAGCTGCTGGTGAGAGGGTCACTCTTCCCTCTGCATCTTGAGCTGGAGAAGGCAATACAGCATTCAGCTGCACACACCGTTACCTCCAAACCAGAATAGGTGACATCCTGAAGAACTTCCTGTGCAAGACCTGGGAAAACCCAGAGGCATAGTTTGTCCCCCCAAGTTTCCCAAAGGAAGCAACCTTCAGCATCACACACTTCCCTGCCTGCATTCCCATCCCTGTCCTGTTCTCTTCCTGCCTCACAAGCCCCCCATGGCAACATGCCCTTAATAAATCAAGTGCATCCAAATCATAGGCTCAGGGTCCACCCTGAAAAATCCTGCACTGCGACATACAATCATAATAAATACTAGTTATTTCAGGGTATGCTGGAGCCAGCTTTGACCAGCTCACAAAAGCTAATTGTGCACATCATGTCTTAACCCTCTTCAGTGAGGGGCATTATCTTGGTAGCTGGAAAACAGCCATGATGTGATCAGTTGCACCACAGAAATTAGCGACTGCTGCTAATCAGGGCTTCTTGATTTTCCTGGACAGCTGTTTGCCAAACATTTATCAGCACACCACTGGTTATTGCTATGAATTTATTACCAAGGAATAACCAAATAAGTAAAGCACATTTGAACTTGGCTTCCCCAATTTTTTCTTGCCTGTTCCTGCTTTCCAAGCTTGTTCATTTCATTTTCCTTGCAGATTCTATCTCTTCATCTCAAGCATCTCTGGGCTCTGGACTACAGTCTCTGTTCATCCACGTTGCTCCTCAGGAAATAAAAGCAGTATTAGTTCAACACCCCAGAGCATCTAGAAGCAAGTTATGCTTTGAGGATGTCTGAGCAGTGGGGGAGCAGTTCAGGCTATGAGGGAACTTGCAGATTTTCCCAGGGCTGCGTAGGCAGTGCCTCCCACACTGCCCATGGGAGTCTGTAGAGCACCAGAGGACAACGAGGGACTCCTGAAGGGCGTCACTCCCCACCCACCCAGTGCAAGCATTTTAACCAGCACTACAGCAACCCAGCCCTAGGGAGGCCAATCAGTTCCTCCTCAGATTTGCTACATCTGTGAGCTAATGACCGGATCCCTAAGAGGTGAGTGTGCTCCTTTGAATGTAGGATCGTGGTGGATTGTGCATGACAGAGGGTGGATGAAAGTGCTGTGAAAGTGTCTGAAAAGTCAGTTGCATTCAAAAAGCAAAGGGTTGAGGGCCTCAGACTCCTGGAAGACCTGACAGGAGGGAGTCACATGTTTGTGCCTAGAAAAGAGTCATCTGCAGTCTCCTGCTGGTAAAGCTTTCCAGCACCTGCAACACACCCTAGGTTAGAGAGCTTCCAGAAACTTCTGCATGACCACAGGTTGTGAATGGTTGTGTGAATGGTGCGGAGAGAGTGAAGGGTCTAGATAAATAATAGGAGAAGTAGCCATGGAATCAGGTATTTGGTCAACAAATTTTATGAAGAGTTTTAAGATAATTTAGTATCAGTGAAACAAGTGGATTGGTCACACTTCTGGCTATAGAGGCAGGAGTAGAAACTCTCTCTGAGAACTCGGGAGATTAACTGGTGACCCCACTTTTGAGGTTGAAGGCGAAGGCCTAGCACAGAAGATCAAGACCAGAGCTGGAGAGAACTTGCATTGCAGGGAGAAAGACTCAGACTTTTCAAGATGCTCAAAGGCTTAGTCAAAGGTGGGAAGTGACCTATTAAGGGCAAAACCCAGTTCATCCCCTAGGACCTTCCTATGGCTAATTGGAAGCTCATTCTTCTCCACCGTCCACTCTCCTTCTCCGTGGAATCATTCTCATCACCATCTAAATGTGCAGTTATTTTCTGCATCCCACTGCTCCAGCTACTTGCTCATTTCTACTCTCACTCGACGGCAAAGCTTCCTGCACTTTGTGTTCTGTTATCTCCCATTCCCCTCCATCCCCTCTCGCACTTTCTTCTGCTCTCACCCTCCCTCTGCTGAAGCCACTCTGGACCGGTGCTGATGGTTTCCATGTTGCTGCTCACAATGAGCAATTCAAAGCCGCCTTCTCTTTGAGTTTTCAGCAGTGCCTCCCATATTTAATTTGTAAATCCATGAAAAACCAAAAAGACTTTCTGTGTTTTCTTCTTCTTCTCAGTTGCTGCATCTCGGTCTCCTTTGATGATTACTCTGCATCACTCCCAACTTCCCAACACTGGAGCATGCCAGGATTCTGGGTCAGCTTCCCTTCGCTATCTGCATGAATTGCCCTGGTGACTTCAGGCACACCTTTAAATGACACCCCTATTCTGAGGACTCCCAAGTGCCTATCTTCAGTTCAAAACTCCCCCCTAAACCACAGGTGCGTATTTCCCTCAATATTTACACTTGAACGTCTAAGAGGCACCTACAGTGCAGCATGTGCAAAACAGAACCATTGCCTCTTTACATGAGCACACACACATACACACATACACACACACACAGGCACAGGCACACGCATGCATACATGTCCTTTCCTTGCTTTGGTGTTTTCTACCATCTTTCTAGTTTCTCTGATCATAATTCTTGGAGTCATCTGTGACTTTTTTTTTTTCTCACATTCCCTTTCTAATCCACCGGGAAGTTGATTTGGCTCTATCTTCAAAATATTTTCAGAATCTGACTTTACCAACTCCATTAGCTGGTGTCGGCCACCATAAGGGCACACAGAGATTATTGCACTCGCCTTCTAACAGGCTCCCAGCATTAATTCTCATATTCCTACAGTGCCTTCTCAACACAGTGATCCCTCTAAATATATGTCCGCACACTTTCACCATTTATTTGCTCAAAACCCTTCAATGAGTCTCCATTCATCTCTGAAACCAAAGTTCCTGCAAAGGTCTGCAATGTTTTCCTGATCTGAGCTCAGCTACTTCTCTGATATCTTCTGTCTCCTCTTGTCCCCTAAACTTCCTGGCTGCCTTGCAGTGGTTCAAGTCCAGCAGAAGTCTCCCTCTCCCAAATGCTTGCAGCTGCTTCTCTCTCCTGAGAGTTCTCCTGAACTCCTCCCGAGTATCACCTTTTCAGTGTGGCCATGCACACTATTTACAGCTGCAGTTCTCCCGTCACTGCCATGACTATCACTATCACCCCCTGCCACATCGTTTCGCTTTTCTCTCTGGCATTTATCACCATCTGAAAACCATCTGAAAAACTGAGTTTCCTTCACATCTCAGTTCTATTCGATTCCTGAGTTGGGATTCTGAGTTTGAGTAGAAGGAGACAATACATTATCCGAATCTGTTTGGTGCTGGAATTTTGGATGGCAAGTAACAAGAGTTTGGATAACAAGAGATTTATTCAAACGTGTACCTGTATGTGTTTAGTTCCCAAGTTTGAACAGCTGGAGATACTTTAAAAACTTTGCTTATTTTTTTTTATTTCTCTCCCCAGATCTGAAAAACTCATGCATGGATTATGCCTCTTTTGCTTCCTGCAATGTCCTTTAGAACAGCCTTGCACGAAGGTATCATTCAATAGGTATTTACTGGTGGACCAAAGGAAGAAAGGGAAACAATAAGAGATATAAACTGAACATTGATGGAATCAGAGGCTAGGGTGAAGATGAATCATATTCAGAATAAATAATACCTTCTATCCTTTACAACCCTAAAGTACTGAGATTCAATCATTTCGGCTCTATTATTTCCAAAAGCAAAGCGATCACATTTGTTTCCTCTGTGTGGCCCCCAGATCAGTAGAATGCACAACTGTCTCTTTGCACTGTTGGAATGCACGAGTCATCCTTTGAACAGCACCACACACTCAGACAGACTCTTGTGTCACGAATCCTGTGTCCAGAAGGTACACGGGTTCTTCTGCTGCCCCCTTGAAGATGCGGTGTCTACACATGCCCTCGGTCCTCCATAAGAGATCATTGCTCTTGGTTTTGCAATGCTCGAAGAAAGCGTGAAGCCTCTGCAGGGGTCTCTCTTTCTCTGGGGGATGATAGAGGCTGCAGTCCCGGGTACCAGATGTGCTGGCATTGGCAGCAGCTGCAGAAATGGTGTTTCTGTGATGTGGTTCACAGCATCATTGGAAGAAGCTTAGCCGCTATCCTCTTAAGGCAGTCCTAGTGATGATCTCTTGAGCTACCTAATTTTCTTTAATACAGTTTGTTTTTTTTTTTTTGTATAAAATAGCCAGAGGAGATTTTGCTCTTACTTTTCTATTTGCAGATTAATGTCCTATCTTGACGGGAGAATTTTTGCCCCTGGGTTGCTTCTTCTTTCCTCTGGTGGAAAGAAAGAGGGACAGTGTTCCTGCAAGTTAGGTATTTCCATTCTGCTTTGAAACTTTCAAAGCGGAAATGCTTTAATTTCTTTGTGAATTATTGAACTGCACAACAAGTAATCTAAATGAGGCTTTCTCAACCTCAGCGTTATTGACATCTTAGGCAAATGATTTCCTTGTGGCGGACTGCACTGTGCCTAGTGAGTGTTGGGCAGCATCCCTGGACTCTACCTGCTGGATGCAATGAGCACCCTCCCCCATCTATGACAACCAAAAATGTCCCCAGACGCTGCCAAATGCCCCCCAGTGGACAACATCACCCCCAGTTGAGAAACACTGATCTAGAGACAGTTGAACGTGTTCTTCTTGACATTGTATTATCAGGACAGCAACTCGAAGTAAAGAGACTGTACCAAGTGCTTTGTTCCTTAAATACGAAATTCCCGAAGAACTGCATTATATTTGCCATATATAAAAGTAAAACAAAATACTTGCTTTGAATCATAAGCATTCTAAGTTTTTCCGCTGTTTAGTTAGTCACACCTGTGTTAAAAGGGATGCCCCACTTTAAGATTATACATTATTTCTCAAAATGACTTAGTAGGCTGTCTAAAGCTAAAATCAGTAGTGATATATTTGGAAAATAAATAACTGGAACAGGAAGTTATAGTTTAGTTTTCCCACCTTCCCCAAATTAAATTCAATGGTGTGGTTTTCTATCAACATATTCTTACTGGGATCATAACACTCTGCTATTTTCACGTTTATGTTGTGCTCCGTGATATCGATCCCTCCACATTTCACATTCACTGCAAAGTTTTACTAAAGCCATTTATTTTTTATAATAAGGTAGATGAGCTATTTATGGCAGTCTTATTTTTGAGAATACAACACGCATATTTTACAAATCTAG
Organism: Papio anubis; assembly: GCF_008728515.1. Taxonomy (NCBI): domain Eukaryota; kingdom Metazoa; phylum Chordata; class Mammalia; order Primates; family Cercopithecidae; genus Papio; species Papio anubis. The sequence goes on along the minus strand of NC_044990.1, from coordinate 87,453,201 downwards.
TAGACCATAACTAGAATTTTGATTCGTGGAACACCTGTCATTAACAAAATAGAATTACTAATTTACGACATGGCTGCTCAGACAGGCGATGGCCACCAGCAATTTTTAAAGGTAAAAAACTTAATAAAACTATTGTTAATATTATAGATAATTGATTCTCATTTATTACAAAATAATTATCTTTAAACAATGATCACTGTTAACAAGTGATTGCTTTAAGATTATTGCTTAATTAGTATTAAACAGCACAGTACATATGGCATATGATATTCATTGTCTATTATTATTTTTACAAGCACAGATGGCTTAGTACAATCAGGAAGAATAATGGAGAGTAATCTTTTTTTAATGTAATTACCACATGAATATGTCAAATGATTGTTTTGTTTGTTTTGCTAACATTGTAATATTATTTTAATTAAGATGCCAAGGACTGTAATTTTTCCCACCTAACTAGACCAAAAGGAAAAGAAACAGATACATTGAAGATGTCTTTAAAGCTTTATTATAAAAACATTTCTGTTTTATAAATATTTGTCACAGTACTATATCTAACCTTGCTTAAATCTTGCTGTATAAATGAATTTAAAAACTCTTACGACTCAAAGACAGTTCAATGTCTCATAAAACTTTAATGGTTTGTAGTAAAATGACAAAACTATGTATTATAGATGTGTGTATAGTTTTGGAAGTAATGGTTCTATGAAAGAGGGTAGCTGTGATGACTGACTGTGTAGAAGATAATTTAGATTTCTGTAGGTCTTTATTAGACTAATACTGATTACTCACAAAGATAACATGGTTCCACATCATCTTTACAAATACAGCACTTATAATGTAGAAATACAATTGTTTTATTTTTTACAGGAGAAATGCTTTACCATTGAGAAGATAATTTAGATTTCTGTAGGTCTTTATTAGATTAATACTGATTAATCACAAAGATAACATGATTCCACATCATCTTCACAAATACAGCACTTATAATGTAGAAATACAGTTGCTTTATTTTTTTTACAGGAGAATTTCTTTACCACTGATACCTCCCTTTCATTTTCCCTGAAACACATCTTGGATTTTCAGTGCTAAAGCCCAATATGAGCTTTGTCTAGATCCAAGCAAAGAAAATGTGGGCAGACAGTAAACCTGGGCAGGCTTGGAGTCTGGGGCTCTTAGGAGAATCCAGACTCCCAGGAGCGCTGACTCAAAGCCGAGCCCCTCCTGGGGCCAGGGGGACTGGGGGACTTACTGCCACACTCCAGGGTAGATCTGTGCCATCTTTCACTCAAAGTGGCCTTGTGCAAGACACAAATGGTCTGCAGACTTCCTAAGGCTGGTAGGAGGGTTCATTTGATCAAAACAGAGTCGCTGGCTGGAAGTCTGGCCCTTGTGTCTGGTCAGAATTATATTGCTTTTGGCCACAGATGGTTGCAAGATGGTGGCACATATGGTGATTTCTGAGTCTAGCACCATGACTATTGTCATCTCCTAATAGGAGGCTCAGATCACAAGCAAACCTTTCATGGCTCCCAGAGCAGGTTCTGAACAGATGCCAGGAGCTCTCCTGGGGGAGGCACATGACACCAATCCCAGTCACACAGGAGAGGGGCTGCTCAGCAGGAGGCTGCAGTCCCAAGACTGCTGCTGCTGGAACCCAGAGCCTGATTTCCAGCTCACAGTTGCATTCTTAACACAGATTTTGGGAGCTTTTCTACCCTAGGTGTGCACATGCACTTACTGAGGCAAAGCCCGGTTGTTAATGACCCATATTCTCTGGAGGAATCTCTCATTCTCTATTAGAGGCAAGTACATATGTCACCTTCAAAAGAGGGGAGAACACAGGGCTGTGGTGATCCTCGTGGCCTGTTACCAGCACATCAGCACCTGCATAACTCACCTTTCCAGTTCTGGTGTGATCTAACTTCACTAGCTCACCGCCAATCCAGCTCCCAAGAGGCAGGGGCCAGGGATCCAACAAGAATCACGGCTCTCTCACCTGAGCTGAGATGGTCGAGGCTCAGCATGTGTAAACCACAGCGTCTGAGCTCAGTTACATTTCCAAGTTTATCGCTAGTACTGCAATATAAGCTATTCACTTGATAGACATTAGCTTGCCTCAAAATGTTTCCCAGGTACTTTTGCAAGTTTGTGAGAAGTTGTTGTCATCCAGAAAGCGTTCTCCATGTTCCTTCCTCTGTACTACCAGGAGAATAAACTTTCAGAAGTACGTCTCAAAAGGCATCATGATCCTGCCCATAGTTCTGTAGTGGATCTCTGAGCCCATTGCTCGGTGACTGCTGTGTGCTGGCTGCACATGGGAATCATCCAGGGGACCACTGTTGTCCCACTGGACCTCATAAAGAGTATACTACTAATTTTGGTGACCAATGTGCATCCTTATTGCCAATATTGATTGCACTAATACATTTACAACTCAGATGTGTCCAATTAAGGCCGAAAATCTCCACAACTATTGTCTTGGATATTGGCTGTCGTGGAAGATGCTGAGCTCACAGAACTGCCTTTAGAGGCTAGAGCTAGTGTCAATCACAATGGCACTGGATTTAGCACTTGCTCCTGGTCTGAATCCACAAGTTCAGGGCAAAACACTCTCATTGTTGGAATCACTCCATACTGCTCTGTTTTGTACGGTCCGGGCCCATATCATAGGTCCCAATGAGAAGAGGAATTTCCTTTATTCTCATTCAACAATCTCTCTCATTTCCTACCAAAAAGTCATCAAATTTCTAGAGCCATTAAGCCAGATTCATCAACTCCAAACAATTACAGTATATCATTTGTTTGAAAAGCATTAACTTACATGTTTTCCAAAGTGTACTGGGCATTACTGGGTAGACTTTCCTGTGATAATGGAAATATCTGATTATCTGTAGTTGCAACCAGCCCTAGGTGGCTGTCCAGCACTTGAAATGTGACTACTCTGCTGGAGGACCCTTTTCTATCTTTTTAAATTTTAGTTTATTTGAATTTCAGTAGCCTTGTTGACTAGTGAGTATTATATTGACAGCATAGGTCTAAGTTATTTATCTTTTACAAAATCAGAACTATCAAATCAACCTATTATCCAAACATGTGCCATAACTATCTTTCTAAAATATGGATCTGATTATCATCTCCCTGGCCCTCATCTGTGAAGTTCCATTTCGTTAGCTACATGTCAAGTGTCATGGAGGACCCAACCCCACCTCACCCACCTCACTTCCAAGGACTCATCAGAGCAACATAATCAGCTTGAGCACAACATGACACTAACTAAATTACTCATTAGCTGAATTGACCCTGAAAAAACAAAACAGTTTTTCACCCACCTGTTTATTGAGAGTAAAATAATATTTATTGCACTATTTCTTCATGCCAGACACTGTATTGGCAATTTCACATATTTTACCTTGTAATTGCCATTGTAACTCTATAAATAATGTACTAGTCCACCCAACTACTGAGGAAATAGGTTTTCTGAGAAATACCTTTCCTGTAGTTTCTAATGTTTGTTGATAGGACTGCTGGAATGTAAGGTCTCTGAGAGTAGAGGGTCCTGCCTTGTGCACTCTTTGGTCCTCATCACCTAGACTGGTACCTAGCACAGAGTGGACATTTCCATAATATTCACTCATTGAATACATAGACCAGGTTTTATATCCAGGTCCGTCTACCTCTAGGGAACACATATGTTCTTGGGGACACTGCTGCAAAGTCAAATTTTAAATAATCATTTGGAATCTAGGCAGAAACTTCTGTCTAGGGCAGGGATTGGCAAAATGTTTCTGTCAAGGGTTCTGTAGTAAATATGTTAAGTGGGTTTCTGTGGCAGCTACTCAATTCTGCTATTGTGGTGTGAAAGCAGTTACAGACAATAGGTAAATGAATGAGGATAACTGCATTTCAGCAAAAACAATGGCTAGAAACGACACTGACTGCAGTTTGCTGAGCCTTGCCAAGGATCAGTAAGTGTTAAACTTCCATGGTTTATTCAACATAAAGCTGGTCGCATGCTTTGCAAAATCACCTCCAGTAACCTCACATGGCAACTTCAGCCTAAACTTTCTCTCCTTTTTGTCATCAAAATGTCAGTATTATTTTGCATTATTTCTTTTTCATTCAGATTGCTAGAATAAGATCTTTTGTTTTCCTGAGCAATTTCCATGCAATCCTGTTAGTCATAAAACCCCCAAAGGCCTGGCTGAAAAGTCACATCCACTAATAAGGGCAATCATGTCTAATAGGAGCTCTGATTCATTTCCCAGATGCAAGCACACAAACCACAGTTCTGCTTACTCCAGATCTCAGATGCAAACGCTCAATAGATGAGATGTGTTTTGCCACTGAGAGGAATAAAACATATCCAGACTTTAGAAATGCAGAGAATCCAAAGATGACTTTAGTGTTCACTGGAAAATGAATAACAACCAAGACTTCACACTGGATACACAAAGAAGCCTATTTATCAGTATCATTCAGTGTTGAGATTCTGTCAGCTGGGCCTAAATACATAGTGCAGGCATTTCATTTTTTTTTTTCATTTTCTTCCCATTATTGGATTCATTTTGTTGAGGTCAACCTTGAACTGATGAGAACTGAGTTCAGTCTTGAAAATAAATTCCATTGTTTACCTGGTATTGTTTTAGCTAAGGAACTCTACTGAGGCCAGTCTGCATCTCTGAGTATAGGTGCAGACATTGTCTACACGTGTGAATTGTAAACTCCCGGGAGTTGTCGAATTCCCACTGGAAGGATCTCAGGTTTGGAGATAATGCTATTCCCGCCATTTATGATGGTAAGCTGCAATGTTCTTGTCAGGGTAGAGAATAGAAATGAAAGATTGAACCTGTTGTCTGATGAACAGCAATGAAAGAGTGGTAAGAAACAGCAATGGCCTCAGTGTCTGGAAAAAGGAAGCAGTGGAGTCTGTGACAAATGGCAGGCTCCTTCTTCAGACAGAGTCAGTTGAGACTCAGCTTTGCCTATCATTGCTCTGAAGAAATGCCAGAGTTTTCAGATCATCTAATGTTCTAGTGCTGTTGTGAACTTCTCCAATTTGTAAATATCAGTAACTTCGACTAGTTTTTCCCTCCATAAAGAAAGGATCAGACTTCATACATATGACAGCTGCATCTGGTCTAATGGTCATCTGCTTTGTTTAGCTCTATGAGGGCTATGTTTTAGAGTTCTTCTTTCAATTATAAAGAAAATAATCTTAGGGGGAAATAAAGACATATCAACAACTATCTTAATGTAAGAGCAAGTTGAAAGGTTCTAGCAGCAAACACTGCAAACAGAGAAGTGGGAATGCTCTGCTTATAAAAGCCACCATCATCACAGATGGGCCTTGCAGGTACAGGACAAAAGTAGCAGTGAGGGCCCATATATTGTATGTTTAATAATTTCAGGTTATGTACCAAAATTTCTTTGAGTAAAAAATATTCTATCCCCCATTCCCTCCCAAAGGTACTTTCATAATCACAAAGTAAACAGCATATGCAAATATACAATATTAATGATGTCAGCAAGCTACTGAAGACAAATTTCTTTAGCACTGTGAGTGTCTGGTTGTTTGAAATGGTTTGGCTGTGTCCACACCAAAATGTCATCTTGATTTGTAGCTCCAATAATTCCCTTGTGTTGTGGAAGGGACCCAGTGGGAGGTAATTGAATCAAGGGGGCAGGTCTTTCCCATGATGTTCTCCTGATATTGAATAAGTCTCACGAGATCTGATGGCTTTAAGAGGGAGTTCCCCTACACAAGCTATCTTGCCTGCTGCCATGTAAGACGTGCCTTTGCTCCTCCTTTGCCTTCCACCATGATTGTGAGTCCTCCCCAGCCATGTGGAATTGTGAGTCCATTAAAACTTTTTCCTTTATAAATTACCCAGTCTTGGGTGTGTCTTTATTAACAGCATGAGAACAAACCAATACAGTGTTCTCTTCATGGACAGCAATATTTAGATGAGTAAAAATTAAAAATGCATAGCATATAAATTGAATAGTAATTTGTGATTTTTTTTAATATTGCAAACTATTTTTCCTCTGCAGCTGTCCTCTGCAGCTGCTGGGAAGACTGGGCAAGGGTTTGAGGCCCTTTAGACCCACAAAATGGAGTAGCAGGAAGAAAGACCATCAGCAGTCTTGGAGAAGAAGGCTCCACTACGCAGGTCTGGGGCAACCTTGCAGCAGCCAGGTGCGGCTGGCTAATTTGTCAATTCTGTCACCCAAGGGCCACTTAAATTGTACTGAACATCTAAGAAAGACATATGTCTGACATGACAGGGACTCAACACAAGTTTTTTCTTCATCTGGATATGATCTCTTCTTGTTTAGAAGACATTAGGGAAAGAGATGTGGGCAAGAGTTGATTTTTGTCTGTGCAGCCTTTGTCATGAGAATGGACGTGGAGGGTCACTTCACCAGCACAGAACGTTGGGTTTTCAGGGGTAGGGGTGCTCATGTTCTCAGGTATAACTTTGTTTGTGTGAATGTGTGTGTGTAGGGGTGTGCCTTTAGGGTTGTGTGTGTGTAGGGTTGTGAGGCAGGGGCTGTGCATTTGTGTAGGTGATGCAGTTTGGCTGTGTCCCCACCCAAATCTCATCTTGAATTCCCATGTGTTGTGGGAGGGACCTGGTGGGAGGTAATTGAATCATGGGGGCAGGTCTTTGCCTTGCTATTCTTCTGATAGTGAATAAGTCTCACAAGATTTGATGGTTTTATAAGGGGGAATTTCCCTGCACAAGCTCTCTCTCTTTGCCTGCTGCCAATCATGTAAGACATGATCTTCTCCTCCTGGGGGCAGGTCCTTCCTGTGCTGTTCTCGTGATAGTGAATAAGTCTCATGAGATCTGACGGTTTTGTAGAGGAGTTTCCCTGCACAAGCTCTCTCTCTGCCTGCTGCCATCCATGTAAGACGTGACTTACTCCTTCTTGCCTTCCACTCTGATTGTGAGGCCTCCCCAACCACATGAAACTGTAAGCTCACTAAACCTCTCTTTCTTTTGTAAATTGCCCAGTCTCAGGTATGTCTTTATCAGCAGTGTGAAAACAGACTAATGCAGTAGGTGTGTATGTATGTAGACGTGCCTGCATAAGTATGTGTGTAGATGTGTGTGTGTGTAGATGTGTATATATGTAGGGTGTATGTGTGTATGGTTGTGTGTAGGTGTGTGTGTAGGCGTGTTTGTTTTGTGTTTAGAGTTGTGCTTGTATGAGTGTGTATAGGGTTGTGTGTGCAGGTGTGTATGGGTGTCAGAGTGTGTATGTATGTAAATGTATTGTGTGTGTAAGGGTATTTGATGTAATATAAAAGTATTGTATTAATATGTAAAGGAGTGTATAAGGTAATATAAAGGGAATTGTGTGTAGAGTGTGTAGAGTATGTGGAGAAATATATTTATTATGTAGGGGTGTGTGTAGGTGTGTGTGTAGAGAAGTGTGTTAGGGGAGTGTGTGTAGGTGTGTGTATAGGTGTGTGTGTTTTGGGGTGTGTGTCTAGGGGTGTGTGTGCATAGAGTGTGTGTTAGGGGAGTGTGTGTAGGGGTATGTGTGTGTAGGGTGTGTGTAAGGGGACTGCATGTGTTGGGCTATGTGTGTGTGTGAGTGTGTGTATGAGCGTGTGTGTGTAGGGATGTGTGTGGGAAGTAGAATTAGAAACATGTATGCTTAGTGCATATGTACAAGTGAAGTGTATGAGTGTGTGTTATTCGAGTGTGTGAGTGTAGGACTGTGTGTGTAGGTGTATGTATAGGGTGTGTGTGTAAGCATGTGTGTAGGATGTGTGTTAAAGAGTGCGTGAGTGTAGGCTATGTGTGTGTGTAGGCATGTGTGTGCATAGGGTGTGTGTTAGAGGAGTATATGTTGGTGTGTGTGTAAGTGTGTGTGTAGGGGTATGTGTGTGTGTAGGTGTGTGTATGGGGTGTGTGTGTAGGGATTGTGGGCATGAGGTGTGTGTTAGGGGATTGTGTGTGTGTGTAGTGTGTGTGGGTAGGGGTGTAGGGTGTGTGTAGGGGTGTGTGTTGAGGTGTGTATGAAAGTTGTGTGTATGCGATGTGTGTAGGGATGTGTCAAAGTGTATGGAAGTGGGTGTAGGGGTGTGTGTGTAGGGTGTGTGGACATAGGGTGTGTGTTAGGGGAATGTGTGTGTTGGTGTGTGTGTAGAGTGTGTGTATAAGGGATTATGTGTGTAGGGGATTGTGTGTGTAAGTGTGTGTGTAGGGGTGTGTGTAGTGTGTGTTAGGGAAGTGTGTGTGTAGGGGGTGTGTGTGTGTAGGGTGTGTGTGTGTAGAGGTGTCTGTAGGGTGTGTGCTAGGGGAGTGTGTACATGTAAGGGTATCTGTGTGGGTGTAGGTGTGTATAGGGGTGTGGGTGTGTGCATGGGGTGTGTGTGTAGGGTGTGTGGTTAGGGAGTGTGTGTAGGGGTGTGTGTGTGTATAGGTGTATGTATAGGTGTGTGTGTTGGGGTATGTACGCATAAGGTATGTATTAGGGGAGTGTGTGTGTAGGGTGTGTGTACGATGTGTGTGTGTAGGGTGTGTGTTAGGATGTGTGTGTGTAGGGGTATGTGTGTGTGTAGGTGTGTGTATAGGGGTGTGCATGTGTGTGATATGAGTCACTCTGCAGTGCAGGACCCCAGACCAGCCTCCCCTCGCTTGCCAGAAAGAGGGGTGCTGCTGCCGGAGGATTCTAAGGGCATTTCCTGACTCAGTGAACCTTTGTCCTAGGGCCCGTGGAGGACCTCACCCCATTTCCAGGGATAGGGGAGTGTAAGGATCCAGCACACTCTGAGCCCTTGGCTTAGGGTATGAAGGTCTTCCAACACAGATGCCAGGATACATGGCACCCACGCTTCGCTGCCAATGGGAACTTGCAGGCAATGTCCACCCTGGGTTGTGTGGGGGTGGGATGCTTTCTTAACAAGCTCCTTCTAATCATAAACACTGTTGGTTAAAGTTGGGTTTACAACAAAATTCTAAATATAGCAGTTCATACTCTCACACAAAATAGTTCAATCTTTAAAACTATTTTTTTCCCCGAATGAATGTTGATGAGACAACAGGAAATACTAAGGAGAAAATTCTAGAACTACCTTATCTGAATTAAATTGTTTCACAGGAGTTAATAAATTTTTACTGTGACTTAAAACAAAAACAGGAAGAAACAGACCATTTACAATTTGTCGTCCGTGTGTTAATGCAATAAATATTACGGCAAGGTCCAGTTAGTGCAACCATTAGTGAAAACTTCAATGTAAATGAAAGTATATTTATACATTTTAATGAATTTGAACAAAATATTTAAGATATGTACAAATCATTTGTGTAATTATCTGCAGTGATTTTTTTTTTTTTTTTTTTTTTTTTTAGTTAGCCAGTCACCAGTCCCAATCAAGGAGGACAGTAAGACATTTTTTTTTCTCCTAAGATGTAGTTTCTCTTCTTGTTGCCCAAGCTGGAGTGCAATGGCAAGATCTCAGCTCACTGCAACCTCTGCCTCCCGGGTTCAAGTGATTCTCCTGCCTCAGCCTCCCGAGTAGCTGGGATTACGGGCACTACAGGCATGTGCCACAACACCCGGCTACTTTTTTGTATTTGTAGTAGAAATGGGGTTTTACCATGTTAGCCAGGCTGGTCTCAAAATCCTGACCTCAGGTGATTCACCCGCCTCGGCCTCCCAGTCTACTAGGATTACAGGCGTGAGCCACTGCGCCCTGCCGACAGTAAAATTTTTATTGATTACCTTTAATATGCATAGTGAGCATGAAATTAGGAGAAGGTTTAACTAGTTGGCGTCAGATGTTGAAGGGCATGAACTTCACGTGCCTATAGAAAACCACATTCCTTCTCCAGACCTGACGGGGCTGGGGTGCAATCGGTCTGTGTTTGCCTTTTCACTTTGCTTTAACTACTCTCTGCTTCTTTCTCTTTTTAAAAGACACATTCTTTCTTTAATAAGCTAATTCCTTCAGTTCAGGTTTGCTCTGGCCAGGGAGACCTTCCATTATCTTAAAGTAATTTTACCTTAATTCTACTCTGATCTATAAAGTTGGCTTCTGGATTTACTCTCAAAAGGCAATCTCGACCTCACTCCTGTATTGAATTCTTAGAGCTGATACCTCAACATGACTTTTTTGTGTATCCTGCAGTTTTCCATGCATGCAATGATATGTAGCACATCAGGAAGTCAATGTAAAGATTTTCTCTAGATTGACTTTTCCATATATTTGACATCCTTTTCTAGCCATTTTAAAAAATTAGTATTACAATCACCTTAATCTTTAAAGTCACTATTATGTAATTTTTCATCCTTAAGCCGAGATCTTGGAAGACTTGGGGGTCTTGGAAGACTCAGGCACGTCGTGTGATGCTTGTCTATAAGTTAAAATGAGAAAATGGAAAGAAAAGAAACAAAACTGACTGGGCACGGTGGCTCACACCTGTAAGCTCAGCACTTTGGGAGGCTGAGGTGCACGGATCACCTGAGGTCAGGAGTTCAAGACCAGTCTGGCCAACATGGTGAAACCCCATCTCTACAAAAATACACAAATTAGCTGGGCATGATGGTGGGTGCCTGTAATCCCAGCTACATGGGAGGCAAAGGCAGGAGAATTGCTCAAACCCGGGAGGTGGAGGTTACAGTGAGCCGAGATCACATCACTGCACACCAGCCTGGGTGACAGAGCAAGATTCCATCTCAAAAAAAAAAAGAAAAAGAAAAAAGAAAAGAAACAGAACTGCAGCAATGCTCTCATCAAGAGAGTTGTCTCATCACTGAACATATAAAGAGATCTCATTGCATGGAAACTTCTGTGTTGTCCCGGGCGAATCTGATGGGAAGTCAGAGCCCAGGTATAAAGCCAGTGCTTCCACTTCGTGTCAGCTTTACTTGGATGAGTTTCATCTGATCTCGGTGAAAGTTGACATTTTGATCCGTAAAACAGAAAAATCAGTTAGGAGATTTCCCTATAGGGTTATTGTACATGTAAAGCATGTAAAGATTTTAGTGTATGAGGGACGAGTCACATAGCAAACCATCAATAAATGTGTCCTATTAGCACAGCCATCATTGTTAAGATTCTATTTACTATCACTACTATTATATTGGGGTGAACAAGTAATTGCTGTTTTCCAAAACCGCTTGAGTGCAGTGGCACCATCTTGGCTCACCGCAACCTCCGCCTTCTGGGTTCAAGAGGTTTTCCTGCCTCAGCCTCACAAGTAGCTGGGATTACAGGAGCATGCCAACACACCTGGGTAATATTTGTATTTTTAGTAGAGATGGGTTTTCACCATGTTGGCCAGGCTGGTCTCAGACTCCTGACCTCAAGTGATTTGCCCGCCTCGGCCTTCCAAAGTTCTGGGATTACAGACCCATGAATTTTAACATTGGATTTTACCTCAGTCTTGTGCTTCCAGGAAAACAGCACCAGTGATGACTTCCACCACTTTCGTGTGCCAGGAAATGGCTCACCATATATTCCAAATGTCCCCCTCCTGTACCCCTCCTCAGTGACAGGACCCTGGTCCATCCTTCCTCCAGATTCCCATAGGACTCACGTCTCCCTGACTGTGTGGGATTGCAGGCTCCTTTCTTTCCTTTGAGCTATTTCTGAGTCATTCTCCTGATTTCAATCACCAGAATAAAATCACCGCTTTACTCGTGCGGAGCATGTGTCTTTCACCTCTGTCTATGAATTTCCCCATCTGTAGAAGGTACTACTACTAGTACTGTGACCTTCTGTATGGGTTTGTTGTGGATTTTAGATGCACTTCAAGTGCTTAGCAAAATTCTTGACACACAATAAGGACTCGTTGGAGACATCTAGCAGCAACGCGTGTGCGTAGTGATTCATGCTGCACGAGATAATGCTGGAGCTCACTTTAATTTAATCACTGCAACAATTATTCTTGAGACAGGGATTACTTATTCCCGTTTTGTAGATTAGAAAACTGAGAAAGATACTCTGGCCTGCTCAAATAACTCATCTAGCAGGTAAAGCTGAGATTTGAACCTGGACAGTTCTCCTCCACACTGTAGCTTAGAGATAGCTCTGAGGAGCAGTGAGTGTGAGTTTTGGGGAGAAGATAGGATCTGATACTGGTTTCCCATCTTCCCTCTCCTACGGCATTTTAATATGGGTTTGTCCTTCCAGGAGGGGACTGTGGGAGCAGGTCATTCGACCTCTGACAACAGAATAATTTTAAAGTATCACAACAGCTGAGTTGAGGCATAATCTTTCTAGGCCACTGGAACTAGCCCTCCAAGAACTAACACTTGGAGGGCTAACTGATATTCCTAGAGTGAATCTGACTGGAACAGGAAGTCTGCCTGCCTGTGCAAAACTGACCCATCCAATCCTGGCATGTTGATGGCCACTTACTCCAGCCTTAGAAATATGCCTGGCGTGTAGATTTAGTGGCAGAAATGATTAGCTATCAGAATGGATTCAAAAACTTCTTTTTATGAAACTAATTAATTTAAAGTGCTTATTTATAAGCATGTCTATATTAGCATTCTTTTAAACCATGATATCAATTTTAGTCTATTGTTAACCTGATGAGCACTGAAGAATCTACTGAATTCAGCAGACATTTATTGACTATTTTACTCCCTGCCACGCACTTTGCTAGGTGCTGCATAGAATGACATGATGCATTTTCCTTTATTATTATTATTATTTTTTTGAGATAGAGTCTCGCTCTGTCACCCAGGCTGGAGTGCAATGGTGTGGTCTCGGCTTACTGCAACCTACGCCTCCTGGTTTCAAGCGATTCTCCTGCCTCAGCCTCCGGAGTAGCTGGGACTACAGGCACCCACCACCACACCCAGCTAATTGGTATTTTTAGTAGAGATAGGGTTTTGCTATGTTGGCCAGGCTGGTCTCGAACTCCTGACCTTGTGATCTGCCTGCCTCGGCCTCCCAAAATGTTGAGATTATAGGCATGAGCCACCGCGCCCGGCCAACACGATGCATTTTCAAAAAGCAAGCAATCGAGTGTGGATGGTGGAGGGAATATAATTGGATAAATACACAAATCCTTTCCTTCTTCCCTTCCTCTTTTCTTCCTTTCCTCCTTCCTCCCTTCCTCCCTCCCTTCCTCCTTCCTTTCTTATTTGCTTCAACTATTGTTTAGTATCTACTCTGTGGCAGACACTGAGTCTATACTGGAAAATACATTAGCTATATTTTCTGTTTTCTAGAATTTATAATCTGATGGAAAAGAAAAACAATAAAAAGTGAGAAACGCTTTAAAGTGCAATTTCAGAGTATTTTACATAAGGAGAAGAGTGAGTGCCCGCGAACGGCTGTTCTGTCCAGAATGCGCTCTGCATGGCCGGAGTGGGCAGTCACTTCATGTCTCCTTCACCTTTGTGAAGCAGCCTCAGATTCCTTTGCAGGCTGAAGCTTTGGCCAGGCACAAGGGTTCATTGATATGGTTTAGTTGGCACTTACTCTTACACATTCTGTTGCTTCAAACAGAAACACTAGTATCTTTCTCACCCCTTTCAGAGAGAGGTTTTTTATTTTCTTTTCATCTAACCTTCCAAAACATTCTATTCTGTGCAGATGTTGGTGGCAGGATGTTAGAAAATTCCCTGGCAAAAGACTGAGTCTGTCTTTCTGACAAAAATAAACAAACAGCCAAATGTGTAGGAAGGACAGAGTTGAAGATAGCTGGAGATATTAGGCTATTTAGTTTTTAATAGGATCTTGGCCTTTCTATCGTGGTGGAGTTGTCATTCTTCCATGCTGGGATATAGGTAGAAAGTGGGTTTTCTTTCAGCTGTTGTAGATTTGGGAGAAGAACAACTTTGCTTTTTAGGACACCCTGCCTTCAGGGCCTCTCAGTCACCTATCAGCAGTATGAGACAGAAATGGGCAATATCTGAGAAACAAAAAATCCTACATTTTAGATTCTACGAGGCTTTTCTTTTGGGACTTTTTTCTCCACGTGAGAATAACAACCTTACAAAACACAGGAACACAGAAACCAATCCAGAATAGATTTTGCAAACTGTATAAAACCAGTCTGCCAGAAATCAATCACCCCTTTCCACTTAAACAAGAAAGAGTGACACTCACAGTCTTGCCTTCAGAACATTGTACTGACTAATGAGATTGTAAGTTGTATTGGGAATGATCTGTATCTTAAATTATATAGGTTGAGGGAACCATGTGTCCATCACCTTTAATCACACACGAAAAGAACAATAATCATATCTGGTACTCATCAACTACAGTATATTTGTCAATGTTTTCGTATACAGTATTTTATACTATGGTTTGAGATAATAGTTGCACATGTCATGTTGGTGATATATATCAACAATTTGAATTCACATCATTTAACAAGAAACGTGGGCTGAATCTTACTACATGATAGTTTCCTTTTCTTGGGGACAATTTCTCCCTCCCTCTCTTCCTTTCTCATCCTTCTTCCCTTGCTCTTTCTAACAATGGGATGACCCGCGTGAGTGAGATGATACTGTTGAACCAGGCAGGGCTTACAGACCTGCGACTGACGCAGCCTCTCTGGACCACATAAAATTGGGAGATAAGTAAAGAGAAAATACAGTGAAGATAGACTTTACACTTTCCCAAATTAAAATCGCTTATTTTATTATAAAAGGGATAATATGATCATTTTTAAAAAGCAGACAATACTGTGAATTATAAAGAAGAAAAAAATCACTGGTAATCTCTTAGAGACCACCACCGCTACATTTTGAAATCTGTTTCCAGAATTTACTCCATGTTTACATATTTGTGTATATAATTCTGAAAAGGACAATCTGGAATTCAAAACAAAAAATATCTGAACATTATAAAAATGTTATACCAGTAAATACAGACCTGTTTCATCATTTTTATTTTATTTTTAAATTTTATTTATTTATTTATTTAATTTTTGAGATGGAGTCTCTGTCGTCCAGGTTGGAATGCAGTGGTGCCATCTCGGTTCGCTGCAACCTCTGCCGCCCAGGTTCAAGCAATTCTCCCATCTCAGCCTTCAGAGTAGCTGGGACTACAAGCATATGCCACCACACCCAGCTAATTTTTGTATTTTTAGTAGAGACATGGTTTCACTATGTTGGCCAGGCTGGTCTTAAACTCCTGACCTCAAGGGGTCCATCCACCTGGGCCTCCCAAAGTGTAGGGATCACAAGCAGGAGCCAACCACCATGCCTGGCCTTTTTCTATTGTTTTTAAATGACATGTAATAGTCTTTGCATAAATCTACAATAATTTCATAACACTCCTACCAGTGGTTAATTCAGCTTTTGATATCTCTTATTTAGCAGCGATGCTGTGGAAACTTGAACTCAAAAGTAGAGAGTAGAATGGTGGTTAGAAGGGGCTAGGACTGGGGTGGGGGTTGGGGAGCGTTTGGTCGAAGGATATAAAATATCAGTCAAGTGGATAACCACAAGAGATCTATTGAACAACATGGGGACTATAGATAATAACAATGTATTGTATTCTTGAAACTTGCCAAGAGAGTAGATTTTAAGTGTTCTCACCACAAAAAAAAAAAAAAGATGTCTGTGGAGTAATACATATGTTAATTAGCTCAATTGAGCCATTTCACAATCTATACATATTTCAGAACAGCCTGTTGTACATAATAAATATATATAATTTTAATTTGTTAATTAAAATAAATAAGTGAATAATGTTTAAAAAAAAATAAAAGCAATGCTCTGAACATTCTTACATACACACTCCTGCACTTGTCTTTTTATTTCTTTAGATCAATTTCTGCCTGTGGAGTTATTGGATCAAAAGTTGTTGACATTTGAATTTTGATTCATTTTGCCAGATGGCCATCTAAAGAGGTTGAAAAATGTGTAGTTCCACAAGGAAGAGCATGCCTGATGTTAATCCCAGGCAGATGGGAGAAGAGAGCATTTAAAATTATACATGGTGGGGAACTTGAGCCTCTTGAGTGTGCTTTGGATGCACTGACCCTTCTGAGCTCTCAAGAGTATCTCTGCCTTTTCCAGAGCTTCCACCCCTGGAGGAAGTACGCAATAAGTGCACCTGACTTTCTCCAGATTTCATCCTTATCAGGATGAGGGAGCCATGAGGGCCGAAGTCAGGGTGCAGTGTGGCCTGGGAGACTGGGTAGTTTTGCCACCGGCCAGGTGAGATTTTGTCCCGGTTTTGTGTGATGTTGCTCATGACAGCTTAAACATCTTCTTGCACAATCGCTGTTTTACTCAGTGCATACTACTTGCTTGTAAAAGCATCGCAAAAATAGTTTGGGAAGATTCGTACTAAATAAACAATGATAAAGGCCTGGACCTGGTGACGACAGCGCAGACAGAGAAGAATGGAGTGTTTTTTTAAAATTAGCTTCATGCCCTAGTTTCTTCAGATTCATTCCCTCCTAAAATTCAGTCAAAATACGACATACATTGCTTTGTATTTTCACTCTGACTTCTGAGCATCAGCCTTGCCCTATTTTTGTTGGTCCTGAGTCTTTCCAGTCTCAGCTCTGATGCTATATGCCTTCTCTGTTTTTTCTCTGCTACCCTTGGAAGCAAACACGCCATCCTGTGAGGTCCCTCACATTAGTAAGAATGTGTTATGTGACTTCTCTTGTGTCCTCTTATTTATTATCTTGGTTGATAATGATTCATGTTCCAGTTAGCTCCTTCATGACTTTACAAAACCGTGATCTCTGGGGCCATCTTTCTTCTTCCATCTTTGCACCTGCCCCATCATAGCTGGATGTGGTGCTGCTAGGTTAGCACTTGTTCAGCCAATTGGACATGGGCACTTCAAATATCATGTTGATCGCCTGGTTTACTTGTGAGAGGAAGAAGGAGAGAGATTATCAGTGATGATTCTTAGGTTTTGATGCCTCCTTTGGAAGCATCTTCTTTGATTCTTCCTTTGGAAGACCAGAAGGCAGATGATTGTCACTGGCAATAGCAGAAGAATTTGGAATAATGGTTTATGGAGGGAAGGTATACATTTCTTTTTGACTTATGGTTGCATTTGGGAAGACTTTGACACTAAGATGAGAACTGAATTTCTGATACTGCATTGGATGACTGCAGGGAAGGGGGCCTGTGCCTTGGCAGACAGAGCATCTGGTACAGAGTCACACAGCTCACCTGCACACCCAGGGGAGGCCAGGCTAATCCCTCAACCTCTCCCAGTCTGATCTCCCTCACTCTTCCAATGGAGGTGATGGGGATGTTAAAAACAAAAAAACAAGCAAACAAAAAAACACCTTATCTCAGAAGTAGTGTAATAAAGAGGAAAGATGAGTTCGTAAAAACACCTTTAAAAGCTTTATAAGACTTAATGTGTCAATAGTTATTATTATGAAATGTCCAAAAAATGATTTCCCTTGAGGAACAGAGTGAGCTCTGAAGCCAGATGCCATGGTAGTCCCTACCTCCTAGAAGTAAGTATGTTAGTACGTGTGAAATCCTCAAGACAGTATCTGGAAGTTGAAGAGCACTCAATAAATAAGAATAAAACGCTTCCTACTATGCTCATTGTTATTTATATATGGATCTGCAAATTGGATGAGAGTATAGTAGGAGCATCATTGTATAAAGTCTTGCTGATTAAAAGAGACAAGAAACAAGATCTAATTGGGGAAATTTCCTCAATTGGGTTATGTGAGAAGAAGCAGCTCTCACGCACATGGTGTGTTTTCTTAGAGCCAGCTCTAATTAGAGCTCGAAATCACCCACTTTCCTCATATGGCTCGGGGAAATATGGCCCTGTTTTCTCCCTCTGGAGGCTAAGGGAGATGTTTTCCTCAATCTACAGAAGAGACAAATAAACACAACCTGGGTGTGGCAGAAGCACTCCCTGCTTGAGTTCACCTTCCTCGGTCCCCATCCAAGAGAGAACTCAGAGGACAGGTCCTTGCTTTCTGATTTCTGATTCTGCTCTCTAGAGTTGCTTCCTTTTATGCTAGGCAGGTTTCTCGGGAACTGGGCATCGGGTGTAGGTGGATGACTAGAGGGAAGCTGCGGGAAACAGGCGGGCGAAGCCAGCAGTGGGACCGGCCACCCTTCTCTGGCTCTCGACCCAGGGTGGGCAGCATGTCACCCATGGGAAGGGCCTCCACGGCCCAGCGAGGTTTCCCCAGATGCTGTCAGCATGGAACCTCTCACCGTGAAGCAGTAAAGGAAGACCAGCTGGGAGCTCGCTGTCCCCGTGAGCTCTCACCTTCAAACAGGGAAGCTGGCTGACAGTTGTTCTGCTAAATTTAGCCCTAGACTGGGAGTCCAAGCAAGTGCCTGTGTGGCCAAATGAGTAAGCGTTGGCCATACGACTTGTTTTGTCTACAGTGATCTAGAGAGACTTCGAAGTCTGCTTGGCTTCAGCAAGCTAAGCCCTTTCAAATTCACTATTTCTCTCACAGCCATTCTGTTGTGAGCAGGAGATAAAACAAATAGTAACCTTCACTTCCTTTCATCCAAGGATCAATGTTTTAAAAAAGGAAAAAAAGCAAAGCAAAACAAAGCATCTCTAGGCAACCGGTTCAAAAAAGAAAAAAGGTTCCTGTTAGCGAGGCATATGCCCAGAGCACTTGTGCTGTTGCAGTATATGTGTTTGCTGTTTTGCTTTATGATTTAACACGTCCTTCTGTGATGAGATTCCCATGAATATGTTGTTAATTGCTTCAAATTCACCAGATTAGGGAAGCCAGCTGTCTTCCCTAATGTGTTAGTTATTTTTATGTGTCAACTTGGCTAGGCCACAGTACCCAGATAGTTGGTCAAACGATGTTTCTGTGAAGGTATTTTTAAAATTTAAGTTCAATTAAATTACATTTTAATTTTAAAATTTAAATCAGCAGACTTTGAGTAAATCAGAGTACCCTGTGTGGTGTGGGTGGGCCTCATCCAATCAGTAGAAGGCCTGAATAGAAAAAAGCCTGAATGCCATGAGAAGAGGGAATTCTGCCAGCTGACTGCCTTTGACTGTGAGCTGCAACGTCAACAATTCCCTGGTCTTCAGCCTGCCGGTACACCCTGAAGATTTCGGACTTAACAGTCCCCATAATTGCGTAAGCCAATCCTTCCAATAAATCTCTCTCTCTCTCCCCAACATTTTTTCTCTGTCTTTCTCTCTTGCTACACACACACACACACGTGCACGCACACACAATGTATTCACCCTATTGATTCTGTTTCTCTAAAGAACCCTAATACACCTGCCATCTTATAATCTGCCATTTCTTGCTTTTCTTTTTAGAGACTCCAAGTAGACATCTCAGATAGAGTGGCCATACCAGATTTAGCAAATACAAATACAGGATGCCGAGTTAAGTTTGAATTTCAGATGTACAGGAAATATTTTTAGCATAAGTAAATCACATGCAATATTTGGGATATACTTATACTGAAAAAACAATCATTGTTTATCTGAAATTTAAACTGAACTGAGCATCCTGTATTTTATTTGGCAATCCTAATGCCAGTATCACTATGGAAGGAGAGGTTAGTTTTGTTCTTCTCTGTGATTCAGGCAATACCTAAACTCAGCTCTTTTCTCCAATCTATAGTCTTCTTCTTTAGGTTCCAGCCCCGGTTAGCATGAAGCCACGACCCTTACTGTTGTTACACCTTCAACACCCTATCCCATGTTCTCTCATCACCTCAGAAGAAAGGTACCTGAAACTGTTCATTATCTATGCTATAGATTGTGTCCTTTGCAAGATTAGGACCACTACCTTCTGACGTGATTGTGCAAAGATTGTCACCATAGCCCTAAAGTTGGGGAATCCCTTTCTGATTTCAGTAGCCCTCTGGTGTATCACTTTGCCTTGTTTCTTTCCCTTTTTTAATATATTTTATTTTGAGATGAAGTCTTGCTCCATTGGCCAGGCTAGACGGCAATGGCATGATCTTGGCTCACTGAAACCTCCACCTCCAGGGTTCAAGCAATTCTCCTGTCTCAGCCTCCCAAGTAGCTGGATTATAGGTGTATGCCACCACGCCCGGCTAATTTTTTTTTTTTTTTTAAAGTAGAGATGGAGTTTCACCATGTTGACCTGACCTCAAGTGATCCACCCACCTCAGCCTCCCAAAGTGTTGGGATTACAGGCATGAGCCAGTGTGCCCAGCTCGCCTTTTATTTCTGAATGCCTCAGTCCCGGCCCCTGTGACTGACGGCTCCTTTTCCTAACTCCTAGGAATGTCAATGGTGTGCCCCTGGTTTTCAAAGCACTGTAGTATCAAAATCATGATAAAGGAGGAATTAGGATTAAGATCGACCACTATAGCTCATCCCTTCTCATCCTTGCCACTCAATAACTGTTTATGGAATAACATACAAATGGCATTATTTAATATTGTAGGTAAAAATCTTCATACAATCTTAGGATTAAAAAGTTCTAGACAGTCTGTATTATGTCTACTTGTCTCATGTTCAGAACTCTCCCTTCCCTCCTATCCAAGTAGGATGAGAGTCATTGATGATATTTATTAATGATGACAGTTAATATCTTTTAGTGCTTACTGTGTTTGAGGCACATAGACTTTAGGAAGGAGATACCAATGTCATCATAATTGTACAGGTGATGAAACGGAGATGCACATGACTAAAGGCTTTTTCAAGGTCATTTGGCAAGATAATGGCATTGGGACCCAGGCCCCTTTAAATCCAAGTTACCATCAGGCTTCTACAGGTCATGTGCTGAGCACTTCTGGATAAGAGACTTATATATTAATAGGCATCATTTTTATTTTTAAAGTTCTTCCTGCAAAGCAATTCCCAAGTGTTTCTTGATTTATGGAACAGAGATTGGAGAGCTGGTGAAGAGTTTTCTCAGTCGTGTGCACGTAGTCAGGTGAGAGCATCCTTGAGATACAGGGTCTGTGGTATTGGCCAGTCCTGGGGCACTGAATTTACTAAGGGTCATGTTACCTGCTTAGGTCTGAGATAGGGGTGGGGTTAGCAAGTGCATGCGTGCTTCCATGCCATAAGGAACCCACAGTTGATAGAAAATGATTTTTACTCATCAGACTATTCAAAGTAATTATTGAGTACACATGATGTAGCATCAATCAGCTAAACTCTCGAGCTCTGGACCCAACCTACTTGCACTTGAGTCTTGGCTCAGCCACATACTAGCAGTGTGCATAAGGGTTTTATGCACACCCTCTGTGATTCAGTTTCCTCCTCTGTCAATGGGGTAATAATTACACTTACCTCGGCCAGGTGTGGTGGCTCATGCCTGTAATCCCAGCACTTTGAATGCCAAGGTGGGCCGATCACCTGAGGTCAGGAGTTCGAGACCAGCCTGGCCAACATGGTGAAATTCCATCTCTACTAAAAATACAAAAAATTAGCCAGATGTGGTGGCGCACACCTGTAGTCCCAGCTACTTGGGAGACTGAGGCAGGAGAATCACTTCAACCAGGGAGGGGGAGATAGCAGTGAGCTGAGATCATGCCCTGCACTCCAGCCTGGGGGACAAGAGTGAGACTTTGTCAAAAAAAAAAGAAAGAAAGAAAGAAAGAAAGAAAGAAAGAAAGAAAGAAAGAAAGAAAGAAAGAAAGAAAGAGAAAGAATGAATTATATTTGCCTCATCAGATTATTGTGGGGATTAAATTAATAAAATAAAGAAAGCTTTTGGAACGGTGTGCTCCAACATAGGTGGCATGCAAACATTTGTGGTTGACCGTGTTCTTGTTTTCCATGCAGATATACACAATGGGGACACATTTCGTGTACAACATAAACAAGGTACAGACCATCATGGGATATATCTATCACTAGATCGCAGGAAAATTATTAAATAACTATGTAACTTAATTTCAGGTAATCATAAATGCTGTGAAGACAAATTAAGCAAGGTGGAGGTAGAAAGGGTGATGGGCAGGGTCTTCTTTTAAAAAGGTGATGAGCTAACACAGTGACTTAGCATGAAGCCCTGCAGTCAAAAATACAAACGGCCAAGAAATTCCATGCCGAGGGAGTTCCCTGGGTCACGGCAATGTCAGTGAAGGCCCTTGGGGAAGGATTTCAGTAGGGAGATAGGACGGATCTGATCCCTTGGGAAAGGCAAGCCACTCGCTGGAAGACATTCAGGCAAGTGCATCAGGGCGTGATCATGGGGAAGACAGTGCGATGCCAAGCCCCAGTGGCCCCAGTGGGTTTGGGGAAATATTCAGAAATGCTTCTGAATAGGCAGGGCAGAGCTATGTGATGAGAAATCTGGAAAACCAAGCACGTACATTGTAGGTGTGTTGTGGTAGGACACAGTCAAAGTGTTGGAGGATTTTGCATGACACGGTGATGCTGTTCTTTAGAGAAGACAAGACTGAGTGGGCTGCAGTTATAGTGCCAGGCAGTGGACACTGCTAGGGAACCCGGAGCTTCCCATGGAGAGATTGGAGCCAAGAGAGGGCAGGGCTCCTTCAGAAGAACAGGCTTGGCGCTGCCTTGGGTATGTGGGAGCTGTCTTCTCTTTCCATTGTGGTTATGATGATAAATCCTGCACTTCGGATCATTCCCCAGGTTACTCCCCTGAGACAACCAAGGCTCCTGCAAGGCTGGAAGAGCAAGGCCTTCCTTACTTTAAACAAGAATGGTTGCCGCTTACCCTAGGGTTTGTTAGCCCAAGCCACAGAAATTCCAAGACCAGAAAGAAAGCAATATTAAACTCCAGGACAGTGTTCGTAATGTCAAAGGTAGTGATCTTGAAAAATGAGTCTTTTCTCTCTGGAGGGCACTGAGGTCTAGATACAGAATATCCACGTTGTGCAGGGCATAGTGTCAGGCCCAGCATCTGCTTTTCCAAACATTGATCCATTTCAAGACCTTACTGTGTGTCTTCAAGCCGTGAGAATCAAGTGGAAATAATGGATGCCCATCCAGAAGGTAGCTACTGCCCTGTGACTAGAATTAGATACTGCGATAAGTATTCCAATACGTTGTGCAAGCCAGTGGAATGGACAGAAAGGGGGCCTAGAGGAGAAAAGATTACGCTTCTCAGCCATGGCAGGTGCCTGGCTGAGACCCACTATATCAGAAGACAGATGCACAAGAAGAAAGCACATGCATGTATTTAATGTAAGTTTTATGTAACATGGGAGACTTCAGAAATGAAGACCCAAAGAAACAGGGAAATACATGGATATTTAGGTTTGACGAAGACTTGGGCAGTCATGCAGAACTATGATTGGACAAAGTGGGTGTGACCTAATGGTTATAAAATGGGGGGAACTTAGCAAGGCCTTTGTTCAGATGCCTCTTGGTGTCTTTGTGTCTTCATTCCTTTCCTCCCAATACAGGGGGCAATCTTCTGTAATGAGAGTCTTGTGACTTATTTTAGAGAAAGGCCAGAGAATTCTTTCATGGCCTGCTTCAGGGGAGAATGGTGGAAGAAGGTCTGAGAGACCGTCCTGCTTCTGTCTCCTTAAATGCCAGCATGCCATATTCTAGGATAACGTCTTCTGAGCCCTGTTACTCGTCTTGTATTATCCTTCAAGGGGCATCTTCCTGCTTCATTTCTTAGTCCTGCTTTATTTACGGCTTGTTCTTATCTTTCTCCCTCTTTCCTTTCTTCTTTACAAAGCAAATTCTCCTGGCAAGGTAGAATTGCAGTGCTCGTTCAAGGATTGCACGGCTGCTGCAGGATGTATGGCTTTTCATGCTTGTCATCTATATAGAGCCATATTCAAATAGGATGACTGGGTCTGGTTAGAGATGTCAGGATTTCAGTGCACCTGCTGAAATGCACACTGGCCTCCACCACGAGAGGGACATGGAAACAGGCCTAGGGAATGTGGTACTTTTGATCTTTATCCGTACTCCTCCCTCCCTCTTATAACTCTCACAAAATTTGCCCTCAAAAGACACCTTTCACAAAAAGTCAAACATCTCACTTCCTTCTACAACTTCCCTGACTGGTTTGTATTCATTTGAGCTTCTCTTGCAAAGCTGAGCCTCGCTTTGAAAACTCTGGGATCTATTTCATTCTATGCTGCGCACTTCACATGAGTTCCTTCTGTGCAAGCTGGAGACTCCTCTGGGCTCCTTCCCTGAGTGTTATGCTGGCTTCTTCCTAGACTTCTCATTCGGCTCTCTGTGTGCGTGCGTGTGTGTGTATGCATACACGTGAGCATTCACCCTGTAGCTGTACGTGTAAGGGATGCAGGGATGGAACTTTTCCATCAGAGGATCACTGAAGGCATACTAATTAACTTGTTCTCTTTGTTTTCTCTGAAATAATTTTTGTCTTGGACAAATTGAGAAGTAAAAGATTTCATTTTTCACTGAAAAATAAGATGTCCATGTTACCAACAGCCTGCTTTGGATTTCCAAAAGATATCTGAAAAGCCAGGAAGCACACTCCAGTTAGGCTTAATACTGATGGACCCACTCCTCCTTTGAACAAAGGAGCCCTCGATTTACGCCTCTATGGCCCATTTTAGCAAGTTCAATCTTTCCATTAACCCCTGGTAACCATAATGACTTCCTAATACCAGTTAATTAACAAATACCGGGGTGCCACCAAATGCATCCCTGAAGTGCCTTTGGTGTGGTCCCCGGCCTGCTGAAACCAAGTGTGGGTCCCGCCTTTGTTCTTCCTCAGGACTTTTCTTGTGGGCTCACAGCACTTTGAATCTCAAATGAGCTGCCTAATTAATCTCCACAACTATCCTGTGAGACTTGTCCATTATCTTCACTTTGCAGATAGTAACAATTTATAGGACTTGGCTGAGGTCACAGGAAAATTAGCATCAGAGCCAGAATAAAATTCTGAGTTCCTAAACCCCTTTCCTCTTATCCTGTTCCCTAGACAACATCATTTCATCCTCTTGGTATAAAATTAGTAAGTGTGGTAGGGCCTTATTACATCGTAATGAACTACTGTTTGGTACGTGTGACCTAGTGGCTAAGGGCTTTTTTTTTTTTTTTTTCTTAAATGCAGTCTGAAAAAGTACCAAAACAATTATTTTTGGAATATGTCTTACAGAATGGCTTTTAGACCCCACGTGCCAATTCGTCTCCATGAAAGGAATGTCATTTACACAACGCACTGAACATCTCCATGGCTCAAGTATTCCTGTGCCAGGACTTAGAGAAGACGCTGACCCTCGGGTGTTTTCTTTTTTGCTAATAAATTGTGGGTGAAATGTTTTGGACTCGGTGCATGCTGCAATAATTGCAAATGAGATTTACCTGTACATGAATTTTCTCGGTGTGATCTTGTTTGATCTTTCTCGGTGTGGTTCTGTTATGGCAAGAGACATCTTCCTCTGCATCAGAGTATGAAACATCTTAAAGGCATTGCATGGCTGAAGTGCAGGTCTGTATCTTTTAGCACTAGCTATTTGACAGGAAAGGGTGTAAATCTACGTGGTGTTAATTCAATTCTACAAGCATTCATTGAACACGATCTAATGACAAGGCAGTGCCAGGGACTGTGAATGGGGCTGGAGGCAGACACATTCCCAGGGTGACTTTAGGGAGGCCTCTCCCATGTGCTCATTTGGAAAATCAGAAGGAAGGTGACACACTCTTGATTGTCTCTGGCTCAGATGTTCAAGAACATTGTGATCACTTCAGATAATGTTTATCTTATTTATGATGCTGCACTGACACAGACTGCTAAGGCTAGATTCCCACCCTCTCTGTTAACAAGTAAACAAGTCCTTAAGCAGATTATGGGAACTAACTAATGAGTAATTAGAAGCATTTCATAAAGTCACTACAATGGAATCCCAGGGTGGACCCTTTGGGAGAGGGTGAGTTCTTTGACAATGCAAATACATTCTTTAGATTCCAGGTTCCAGTGTGGTTTCTGGGTGGTGAAGTGAGAGGAGCTTGCTTTGGAGAAGTGGAGCTGGCCATAGAAAGGTGTGTTTGACTCTATTGACAATTATCAATCAGGAGCTAGATCTGGGGGGACAGCTAGAAACACTGACATAATCCTCACTTTGTTATGTTGGCTTTAAGAATAAAAATTTTCACATACAGATGACTGTTCTATACTTTCAGGCTTATTATCAACCTGTAGCACTCCAAAGCTTTCAATTATTGTTAATATATTTGAGTTAAATATCAAAGTAATAGGCATTACTTACATTTAGAAAATTGCAACCAGTAAGAGGCATTTCATTTATCATGCATTTAACTTTTGAGACATAATGAATAGTTTCCTAAAACTTTTTAAAGCTGAATGTTATGGAAGAAACATTCTCACCATAACTCTTAAAAATTGCATATCCTTACAAGTGAATAACATATCAAAATATGAAAATTATTACAGACATGTATTAATTACTTACAACTGACAGATGGTAAACAGAAATGTCATTTTTTTCATTAGTACAGAGAAAGCTCCCTCACTTCTCCCAAATACCTACTGTGATGAATTGGTTGATTATTTCAAACCATGTAGTTGCACAAATCGACATTAATGTGAATGATGATGGCATGTCACTTCTGAGGAATTGCATTTAGGAGGTACGTGTATGACAGCTTACATGTAATCTTCAGGCTTGTATTTATGCCACAAGAAAATAGACTTTCTTCAATGATTCACTTCATCACAGGTGGCCTACCTACCTGAAAGACATCTGCATGCCGAAATTGGCTGACTTTCTCATGCACAACTAATCCACATTCCCATAGGAATTGAAGAGGGATATGACTAATCAGTTGAAAACAGTTCTTTAATTTGTTTAACATGTCAAACTCAGGAACAAGCCCCAAGGTTCACTTTTTACTGAGAGACTTTTACCACAGTGCTTTTTTGACATTGAAAAGACAAACAGAACAATAAAAAAAGAAAGTCAACAATTTTTTCAGTGAAGAGACTCACAGAGATTGAAGGTTCTCAGAAAACATTGGGCCAATGCATCATATTACATATGAGAAAACTGAAGTCCACAGGTGACAAAATTTGGCAAATCTACATAGTTAAAATGAAAACAAACAGACTGGTAATCCTACCTGGTGCTGGAGGGGAGGCTGCAATCTGGGGAGCCTGTTACTCAAACATCCCAGCTGGTAGAGTGTGGTACTACATAGATAAAATCACTGTGGTTAGTATCTAGCCTCAGCTTTAAAGTTCAGGAAAATTAAATTTGTCAATATTCTCATGGTTATTTAGATTTAGGGGAACTAATATAAATGCCAAAATATCAATTTATAAAAGAAAATATTGTGACTTTTTATGTTCTCTATGTAGAATGCACCCATTCTTCCATAATCATCCTTATGACATCCAGCATCCTTACAATGACTGAGAAGTGGTAAATTTGGAAGCTTCTTAGGTGAGTGTCGAGAGGGCTGAGGAACAGAATGGTCTTGGGACATCTAGTCATCCCAATTTTACAACTGAGCTGTGGACTGATAACACCACTGTCTCTGTTCTCTAAATAAGCATGGCAAAACTGTGGTTTCCTGAATGTCCTTCATCAATAATCCACGCTGGCTTTTTCACAGTTAGTGTCTAGATAAGGTTCAACAACATATGTGTGGTTTCACATGGTTGTATTTTATTTACATTTAATTCCCCCTTTCAGATCAATCACCTTGATTGAAGTTCTGACTGTTATCTTGCTAAGGATTCTTCTGGAACATGATCCCTTTTGCTTTTCTCTTCAGCTTGCTTGGCAACTTTCTACCCACTTTCCTCAAAATTCCAAGACATCAGACTCACCTCCAATTCATCTCCAGTTCATGTGACAGCTGCTGTCCCTGCTGGTGAAGTGGCTGTGCTGTCTGGGGTATACACCCTGGGGTTCGTTGTCACACGCCAAGAATTCAGGACACAGACACATGTAGGCGGGTTAGGGAGTGGAAAGTTTAATAGATAGAAGAAAGGAGAGAAGAGAGCAGCTCTCTGAAAGAGAGAGATCTGAAAAGTGGGGAGGCGGTGGACCAAAACAGATATAATAGGTTGGAGAAGGCAGTGTCTGATTTACATAGGATTCAAAGACTAGTTCAATCAGGTATGATAGCTACATAGTGTGCAGGGAAGGCTGGTAGCCCCACCCTAATCTTATTATGCAAATCGGCTTTCCAGTTGATCAGAGCCATCTTGTCTGCTCCTTACAATACACTTGGCTGGCAGGGAAGGGAAGATGGAGCCGTCATTCTGAAAATATCTAGTTCCTAGTTCCTGCTGGCATTCACCTATGCAAGCTCCCAGCTTGCAGACTGCTCTTTGTTAGAAAATGATTTGGGGCTGCTTTTCATTAAAAAGAAAAGCCTTACCCAGGACTCCCATGCCCTTGCTATCTGCCTAAATAATTCCTTCTTAACTCCTATATCGCTGGGGAGATGGTAGGAGTGCTGCCCCTGTCCCCTTGCATGAGAGGGGACCTTGTTTGCCACTGCCCCAGGGAACAACCACCATTTTTCTCTATTGCCTGCATGACTGCAGCATGGTGAGGTTCTATGTCCCTGTACCCCTTTTGACTAAGGATGCTTTCCTTCTTCCCCGTGATTTTGTTGGAGAATGAGAGGCAGAATTAAAACTTGCTGCATTTGTATTCAGATTTAAAATTTGTGTCGCTGCATAAAGTATTGCTTGTGTAGGAAGGAAAGCATATTGTTTTAGCCCACAGGGGAACTAGAAATGTGATCAGTCATCAGAATAAGGCAGATGTGTGCTAAATATTTCAGGCACTTATTAGCAGATAATTTATTGGTTTATTATCAAATGTAGCAAATATTTGTCACGTCTGCTTTGGATTAATTTTTTTAGAGTGAAGCCTTAGGCCAATTTCTGGCAACAGGGATTGAAAACACTTTGCTACTTCCCTTATTGAAATGACCTTGTTGCCTGGGTGGGTGCCCAAGTCGTTGGTCTCATAGCCGAGGAAATCGAGGATGCAGACACACCAAGGGTGAGGTCCGAGCAGAAGAAGAAGTTTAACAGGTGAAAGAAAGAGAACATCTCTCTGTTGCAGAGAGGGGTCCCAAAAAGGGTTGCTGTGCCACAGTAAAATGAAAGGGTTTTTATAAGTGAGCTAGTGGGGAGGCAGTATTTTACCTACATAGGGTATGAAAAACCAGTTAAGACCAGGTGTGCCATCTGCATAGAGTGCAAATCTCTGGCAGCCCCCACTCCAGCCTTTTCTTATGGAGGCGGATCCTTTGCCTGAGCTACTCCATGTTGCTTTCCTACTGTGCATGTGCAAAAGAAAAAGAAAAAGAAAAAAAAAGTGGGAAGTGGAGCCCTCATGGTGGATATGCCTGGCTCCAGGTACCCCTTTCTAGTGCAGCAGCTACAGGTAACTCCCCACTGTAAGCTTCCAGCTTCCTTATCTATGTTTGCAGCACAATCTTCCAGGCTGCTCTTTGTTAGAAGACACGTGTCTTCTTGGGCTGCTTTTTGTTAGAAAGGAAGTTCTACTGAGGAATTTTTGTCCTAGCTATCTCTTTTTACTTCCTCGCTCACTATGGGGTCCAGCCAAATCCAGTGGCATTGGGAATGGAAAGGAAGCAAGAATGGCAGATGATGTGGGAAGGTTTCCAATCAGTTAATTGGACTTAAGGGACAAGGGAGAAGTCAAAATAATGATGGAAATGATGGCCAAGAGAAGGGTCTTATTGTTAAAGGAAGCTCTGGAAAGGGAGATAATAGGTGTTTATAGCTATTTCCTGAGCAATCTCTGTTAGCAGGAAAATTCTCTGAAGCCACGTGAAGGGAGGCAGTTGCCAGTGAGGGGAGTTGGTAAGAAATGCCAAAGCCCCCTGGATAATCATTAGATGAAGAAATTGTATTCTCCACAAGTTATCTTTGAAAGATGACTTAATGTACATGATTGGAAATTATATCTTGATAAGCCCCTTGGTTGTTTATGGGAGTGATTCCTTCAAGGGGAATGCTTGGGGGATAATATATAATAGTTAAATATTCTGGTAACTTCAGGGGCTTTATTCTGCTGAGTGGGCATATGAGTGTGGGGATATCAAGGGCTTGGGACACTAAAATGATCAAAGCACTGACTCGGTGGTCTTTTAATTCCTCCATTCTGCTCTTCCCTGTTCAGTGCTTAACTTCTCTTAATATACATTTCACAAATATGTTTATTCTGAGGAACTAAATCATTAGCCTGACCAGGTGTTCAAGTGTTTCCATAGAGGCCTTTCTGTTCCTTTATCTTTCCTATCAGAGCTTTCAAATAAATAGCAATAATCAATATTGATTGATAACAAATATCAATAAGCAAAAATACATCAAATAAATATGTAGCAGAATATGGTGCTTAAGAGTACAGGGCTGCTTGGCTGTGAATCCTGACTCCATTGCCTGCCAGTGATCCCTAAATGGTGTAATTTAGGGCATCTTAACTAACCTTTGATTGCCTCAGTATTCTCATCTATAAAAAGATGTTCATACTTGTCTCACAGGGTTGTTTGAGGATTAAATGAGTTAATGCACATGAAAC
This sequence comes from Papio anubis, assembly GCF_008728515.1. Lineage (NCBI taxonomy): Eukaryota > Metazoa > Chordata > Mammalia > Primates > Cercopithecidae > Papio > Papio anubis. The sequence continues at coordinate 87,422,799 of NC_044990.1, read as the reverse complement.
CCTGCTAATAATTCCTACCACATAATAATTGCTCAATAAAATTAACTATCATCAAAAGCGTTCATTAAATAAAAACTGAGTACTTCTTACCTTCCTTTTATCCACCTCTCAACATTATGCACACAGAGAGGTTTCAGAGTTTCTATGATCACATTTCCTTGCTTTAAGAAGCAGGCAAGGGATTTGGCCCTTTTTAAATAAGAGAACAAACTGATGATCAGAAGGGTAGATACCTTGACTGAGGTGTATATGATACGGTTTTATATAATGAAGCCAAGTGATATTATTTACACTTTTTTTTTTGAGACAGTGTCTCTTGCTCCGTTGCCCTGGCTGGAGTACAGTGGTGTGATGTCAACTAACTGCAACCTCCACCTCCTGGGCTCAAATGATACCCCTACCTTAGCCTCCCGAGTAGCTGGGACTACTGGCATGCACACCATGCCCAGCTAATTTTTTGTAGAGATGGGGTTTCCTCATGTTGCCCAGGCTGGCCTCAAACTTCTGGGCTCAAGCCGTGAGCCTGCCTCAGTCTCCAAAAGTGCTGGGATTACAGGCATGAGCCACAGCACCCAGCTGCCACTATATTTTTAAAATAGTAGATCATTAACCCCTGTGACTATCTAATCCATAGAACTTCAGAAAGTAAAATCAAATAGGGTGAAAGAGTTCAAGTCTTGCATCATCTATAATCTTATCTTGCACCCTGTCCCTCACCAAATATTTTGAAGCAAATCCCAGACATCGTATCATTTCCTCCATAAATATTTCAATATACATCTCTGAAAGTTTAGAACTCTTTCAAAAAGTTAATTTCCATATGATTATCATACTTAAAATTAAAAATTATTCCTTAGGCCAGGCGTGGTGGCTCATGCCTGTAATCCCAGCACTTTGGGAGGCTGAGGTGGGTGGATCATGAGGTCAGGGGTTCGAGATCAGCCTGGCCAACATAATGATACCCCATCTTTACTAAAAATACAAACAATTAGCCAGGTGTGGTGGCGGGCACCTGTAATCGCAGCTACTCGGGAGGCTGAGGCAAGAGAATCACTTGGACCAGGAAGACGGAGGTTACAGTGAACTGAGATTGTACCACCTTGCAGTTGATTGATTTATCTTTTAAACCTCTTTTAAGATGTAGACCTTGTTGGCTTTTTCCTTGCATTTTATTTGTCAAAGAAACAGGTTGTTTGTCCTAAAGAGATTTTTACAGTCCAGATTGCGTTGTGTAATTCCTTTGAAACCTGGATTTCTTATAAACTAGTAAACCTAAAATTTTAGTAGGATTTGGGTTTTATTTACTGTATTTTACTTTGTATTCAAAAATCCTTATAGGCAGAATTATATTTGCTATTGTCTAGCCATCTCAGTTTTTTGTAAAGGTAGATGACTAATCTGACTAAATACATAAAATAAAAGAGAGTTGCAAAATGGTGATGACTTAATGTGATCATTTCTTTTAAATTTATTGTCTGTAGTGTATCTACAAACAATGCCTTTCCATTGTATATTATATGTTTACTTTGTGGTAGAATTATTATAGGAAAAGCAATGTAAGTTCTTGGTTATATCCTCTTATCCACTAGTTTTCAAAACAATAAATTGTTCTCCTTTCACTCTCCGAAGATGATCACTGAAATTTGACTAAGTATTTGATATGGTTTGGCTCTGTGTCCCCACCCAAATCTTATCTTGAATTGTAATAATTCCCACATGTTGTGGGAGTGACCAGGTGGGAGTTAATTGAATCATGGGAGCAAATTTTTCCCATGCTGTTCTTGTGATAGTAAGTCTCATGACATCTGATGGTTTTATAAAGGGAAGTTTCCCTGCACATGCCCTCTTGCCTGCCACCAGGTAAGATGTGCTTTTGCTTCTTCTTTGCCTTCTGCCATGATTGTGAGGCCTCCTCAGCCATGTGTAACTGTGAGTCCATTAAACCCCTCTTCTTTATAAATAACCTAGTCTGGGGTAGGTTTTTATTAGGAGCATGAGAACAGACTATTACAGTATTATTATAAACACATGAATTTCAATTTTTAATGTAATTTATTTCATTTATTAATCTTATTTGTAGTCGAATTTTCCCATCATTGGCTAGTGAAAAACTCTTGAAAGTGGCTGATGAATTATTTGCTTATGATTTCAATAGACTTTGTTAGCTTCTTACTTTCTGGAAAGAACAGATGTTTTAGACTCATCGTTAACATTTTCTTTCTCAAGTTGAAAGCAATTATTTCACTAAGGAATTCTGGTTCTTTGCAGTGGGAAATCATATTTAGAGACCATGATCTTTGTGCTAGAGGTGCTAATTGCTACCGAGTTAGTCACTGTTTCTAGACTTTTCTAGAGAACAAAGCTAAGAAACACACACCCACACACCCACACACAATGTATTCATAAAGATGATGTACAATGTGAGTTCATATTGATTGCTAGTTTTAAATACAATTTAAGACTACAGGTTTTTATTCATATCATCAACCTTACATCCGTATCTCATTCCTTTCATGGTGAAGACACCAATCCTCAATGATAACAGTTCATTTGATTTATCTCACAATAATTACTCATTATATACAGAAAATAATAATATATTCTCAGAATAGTTATATTACTTCTGTCACAAATAATGTGATTATTGAAAAGAGTTGAAGATTGCTCTTCAGGTCTTCAGTATCTAACCCAATAGGGAGGTATAGTAAATCAATATTCTTTAAAGTTACTTGAAATTTTTCTGTTTTTGTGGATATGCTACTAACCTGATAAACAGATTTATTATTTTCAATTTGCTTTTGATTTTAATAATGGCCTTCATAGTTTTAATTTTATTTAATATAATGTTAAGCATTTACATGAGTTATTTGTCAAATGTACAAAACAATGTATATTCAGGGAAGACTTGCTTCTATTCCTTTCTCTTGTATGTATTCAGCCCTCTGTAGGTGCAATTTAAGTTATTAAAATGAAACACATTTTCTGTAGATATGTATGTATATATGCACACATACTCTTCTTAAATATTCTACACATTGAAGCTTCTAGAAGTGTTCATCTTTTATCTGTACAGCTCTATAGTACTCTGTTGTGAGGACATAGCATAGTTTATTGAAATATTGGAAAACATTGTTCTTGCACCCTTTCTATTAGTCATAATGCTGCAAGGAAAAGGCTTATACACCTTTATTTTTCGTATTTTTGACATGTACTTTTAGCATAGATCTCTGGAAATGAGATTGCTGGGTCAAAGATAAATGCCTAAGTCATCCTGTTAGGCATTTCCAAATTCCCTTTTTATAAGATAAGGTCATTTTGTATTTCTGTCAATGTGTGAGATTGTCTGTTTTTCTCCAGCCATTTTGCTTTAGTTTCCTCTTATTTTCCTAGTGTAGAGTAGGAATATGGCAGCACAAAATTATGGAGAATAAGTATCACAATATGTTGAGTTGAGAAAACTTCTCATTCTAACAGAAACTATAAATCCTCAATTGTATCTTGCTAAGAAGACAATATGTACAGAAAGCATCCCTAAAGATTTTAACTTTTTCATCATCAGACTCTGAAAGTCACTCATTAGAAGTCTGACCTAGCAACATCTCACATGCAATTAGTAATCTGGTATTATCCAGTAAAGGCAAAAGCTACTTGCCTTCACTTACAAAATATGTCTTGCAGGTAAAAACATTTTAGTTATTTTGTATGAGTCTGAATTCATTTTTTCTCATGTATGCTGTTAAGATGCCTGGAACAATCATTTGTTGGGGTTGTGTTTGGCCAGGTAGAGCTGTTCATTTATTTTAAGATGTGTTTCTGAAGTATGTCTGTCATCTGATTGGTGTACCTACTCAAATTTCTCGTAATGCATACTGTTCCTTCCTGGTTGGCATTCCTCAAAGTTTACAAAAAGACAACCAATTTCGCAAAAGAGTCATGTTCTAGATTCAAGTAGGGCACATTCCACTAGAAACAAAGTAAATTGTTTTTAAAGGAGGCTTGATGTAGAAATAAAATTTCCATGTAATATGACATACAAGTGTTATATTCACATAACATTACACTTTTAAGCATTTGGAAAGTGGAGACTGGTTCTTCCAGTCATTCATTCATTTATCTGTTATTTATTTATTTTTTTCAGCAAGCATTTTTTAAGTATTTTTAAATCCCAATTATGGGCCAGTGTTTTTGAAATTGTGTTAACTGAAGATACAAGACTAACCAAAGTAGACACAGTTATTACCCATATAGAGTCAAACATTAAGAAATACTATCTAGATTAAGTCATAAATAACCAAATAGCAATAATCTGGATGAAGATCTCTGCACAAGTCACTGTTCCGTCTACCTATATCCCTTTGTTGAAGAGTTGCTTGTATGTGCTGGCTCATCACTTTCTTTCATTTATGCCTAAATCCACTGAAAATGTTTTTCCTAAGATCTCCAATGGGCTTCTGATTCTGGCTAAAATGTAGTAACTGGTACTGAACTAGTCCTCATGACATAAAGAGCTAGAGAAACTGAAAAAGAAATGGTTTTTAGACATTAAAAATAAAGGCAGCATAGAAATAGAATCCATGGCAGAAAAACTAATGTGGTGGGCGCTAGATTCCTTGGCTTTCTGCCTGGATAGTGCTTCTGGACCAGGGCCCAGGAAGAGGCCTTAAGTAGAGCTTGGAGTCTCACTGAGAAGAGGTGATAGAGATCAAAGTTCAGAAAGACTGAGAATAAAGGTACTTGCACAGGAAATGCACAGTTGAAATTTTGGGGGCAGGGGTACTAGAGAGAAAGGGCCAAGCAGAGAAGGAGCTTCAGAATCTACTCAGAGTTTTCGCTGAGTCTTTGTCTGAATAGTAACCTGAACTTGTGTAGGGTACAGAACTATCAAGAAATGATAACTGTCATGGAACTACAAACACAAACTACTGGAGCTCATGTAGAGCTGGGAGACATTTGGACTCCAGCTAGCCTGATTGGAAAGACCAGGGCATTCAGTAGAGGCTCCACAAAGGCCATGTCTTCAGTGCGGGGCTCGCCTAAACCTGGAACAACAGCTAGTCTAAACCTTCTCTAACGAAGTTTAAAAACATCCTAAGAAAGACTTGTAAAGGTCAAACTGATCCTCAAATACATTAATCTCCTTCCAGAACAAAGTACAGAGTATTTTAAAGGGAGACAGGAATCCAGACATTGAACAATAGTGCTAATGTCAAATATCCAATTAAAATTACTAGACATGTGGAGAAGCAAGGAAATGTGACCTTACCAAGAAAAAAAAACCAGTTGATAGAAACAGAGCAGTGACTTTCTAGTTACCAAAGCTAATGATTTTAATTTAGTCGTGATTATCCTATTTGACCAATTTGGGAGGTACTTTGCTGATGATTACTCCTCCCCTGTCTTGGCATCTGTAATACAGAACATCCCTAGTTTCCTGACACTTCTACAAACCCACCTTCTCACTTCTTTATTGGCTCTTGTGTCTGTCTTATTTCTAAGTATTAGTGTTCCTTATGGCTTTTATTTTCTTTTGCTTCTTTCTGACTTATATTACAAGTTCTCTGAAGAGTCTCATTTATTCCCATGACTTGAATTAAAAAATTTCTTTTTATAAGCTTTTGCTTGTATAATAAAAATATGTTAGTAATTATTATGATTATTATAATGTCCACATGCATTAAACTTTATCAAATATTGTTATAGACTTTCTTTTGATTCCTGTGCAACCTCTGCGTGATGAAAAATGCAGGAACTCTTACTACTATTTTTAACAAAGAAGAAACTAAAAGTTCAGCAAGATGAAGGTACTTGTCCAAGGTCACCTGTCTGGGAAGTGGTTTGGCATGGTCTAGGATCTAGGATTTCTGACTCTTAGTGCCAGGCTGTCACCAAATCTGCAGTTTTCTATGATGTGTCCTTTGTAATCCACAAGGACTGAACACATTGTGGATTATCACACATTCAATAGTCATGATACCTGCTGTGAAAAAATTGTCTGAGGATCTTATTTAATTTTGTAAGAGAAATGTCTCCTTGTTGGGCAGTGATGTGTAGATGAGTTCCTTTGAATAATGTCTTTAAATGGACTGAGGCAAATTCTGTCAGGTGATTCATGCCTCACATTGACATTCCAAAGAATCAGATTGCACAATGTGCTTTTGACTTTCTCCCTCTGAGCAATTTGAACTATTTGTGCTCACATGTCCTATCATGGAGCTAACTGCCAGTGTGGATGTTCAGTTTCATCATGACTAGGATTCCTATCTGTGTGGACACAGGCAGGAAAGTCCAGGATGACTTCAGTATCAGGCTGTGGGTCACTTACATTCTGAATTCATTGGTATTGTCTTCCTTTACAGAGAGGCTAGTGCCTTATATAACAAATATTTGTGAATGGTGATGATAGCTTTCCTTATATAGTTCACACTCCATCACTCTAGTTAGGAATGTTACACACTTTTTTTTCTCCTTAACCCGGGAATCCTTACTATGCCCTTTGATGTAATCCCATAGTTTTTGTTTGAGTATCGGACTTGAGAAGTCAAACAGTTGGACACAATTTGAATTTTCTCAGTTTGCCTTAGCACATTCAAATAAACGTCAGAAAATGCAGAGGTCCTCAGGAAACAAATATCCCCAGCCTCACCCCCAAACACACAACCAATAGCAACAACTAAAACAAAAGCAAACACATGAATTAACAAACAAACAACACCTTGAAAAACCTAAACTTTTATTAACACTCTTTTCTGTACCTATCTGTTTTCTCATTTGCAATTTAAAAGTATTAAGGAAAGTTTATTTTAAACTAATTTAATAGCAATATTTTGAATTACAGCCTCTGTTATGCTTGAGACTGTACTACACAACATTTTTAAAACTATTTTTAAGTTCAGGGGTACAAGTGCAGGTTTGTTACATAAGTAAATTTCTGTCATGGGGTTTTGTTTTACAGATTATTTCATCATCCAGGTATTAAGCCTAGTACCCTTTAATTATTTTTGCAGATTCTCTCCTTCCTCCCAGTCTCCCCTCTGATAGGCCCCTGTGTGTGTTGTTCCCCTCTAGTGTCCATGTGTTCTCATCATTTGGCTCCCACTTAAAAGTGAGAATATGTGGGTATTTGGTTTTCTGTTCCTGTGTTAGTTTGCTAAGAATAATGGCCTCCAGCTCCCTCCATGTCCATGCAGAGAACATGATTTTGTTCTTTTTTATAGCTGCATAGTATTCCATGGTGTATATTTACCACATTTGCTTTATCCAGTTGACCATTGATGGGCATTTAGGTTGATTCCATGTCTTTGCTTTGCGAATAGTAGCACTCATCATTTACACTCTTGAGAGTAGCACTCATAATTGCTTGTTGAAATTCTGCTTAATAACATGATTAAACCTGTGTTGTTTCCAAAGGAAAAACAAATTTCATGTGCATATGCAAATTTCATATTCATATGCTGTAACCTTTGTGTATCATTGCCCTTTATATATACTATTCATTTTAGTAGGGGTGAAATAATCTTTTATAACTGTGTATTTCTTTCTATGTAAAAAATGTATGCTTGTCACTAGAAAGTGAAAGTAGGGGTTAAATGACTAAGAGTAAGAAAAAGAGTAAGTTTGTTGTGTCATTTCTGAATTCCTTTTGCCCTTATGCCAATATCATACCAACGTTTCACTGCAACGAGAGTGTTCATTTCTCCTGGTGTTTGAGTTCTGTGTTTCCTTTCTCTCACACTTCATCATACTAGGGTGTGTTTAGTGCTACACAATTTTAGATGGTTCTGTTTTCATAGCGAACAACCACATACCACATCAATAGAATGTTCATGGTGACAGGCTGTATTTCCTTTTGCAAATAGCCTAAACAAATAAAGTTCTATATGTTTCTTCCCACCTTGAAGCAATTAGGTTTAAAATGGAGTCTTAGAGCTAGTTGTGGCAATTAGGTTGGCATGAAAGCAAGATATGATTTTGTAGACTTGTGTTCCTTAAAAATATACAGTGTTGGTTTCACTAGAAAACATATTTATGTCAGTGGTATACTAAATAGGTTATTGTGGGTTTGTTTGCCAGGATGCTCAAAATTGAAAGTTGAAACTTGTAATAAATTTAGCAACGACATGTGTCCCCAAATCTTAAATTGAGATTTTCCAAGATCTTTGGTAACACAAGGCGCACACGTTATGCCTCTACTGAGTGCAGGCTCCACTGCCTTGTGGTGCCTCCCTGATGCCGAGAACTTGGTGACTGTGACACTAATTCTGCATGGGGGTATTATTTCCCCATTTTACAAATGAGGAATCTGAGGTTCATACAGTGTAAGTAATTTTTCCAAGGTTAGAACAATAGAGATAAGATTAGAACTAAACCTTCAAAACCCATTCTCTCCATTTTAATAATCTGCCTCTCACTAGGTCTTTCTACATTTTTTAAAAAAGGTGGTTTTGGCCACGTGCAGTGGCTCATGTCTGCAATTCCAGCACTTTCGTAGGCTGAGGTAGGCAGATCACCTGACGTCAGGAGTTCAAGACCAGCCTGGCCAACATGGTGAAACCCTGTCTCTACTAAAAATACAAAAATGAGCTGGGTGTGTTGGCACGTGCCTGTAGTCCCAGCTACTCAGGAGGCTGAGGCAGGAGAATTGCTTGAACCTGGGAGGCAGAGGTTGCAGTGAGCCGAGATTGTGCCACTGCACTTCAGCCTGGGTGGCAGGGCAAGACTGTGTCGCAAAAAAACAAAAACAAAAACAAACAAAAAAAAACAGGTGGTTTCTTATGTCTGTTAGTGAAAAGAATATTTATTCCAAGTCCCAAGAATCTTCCAGTCAGGTTTGTAATAAGTCCGTTTATTTAGCATATGTAAGTTGTGTTAAAGTGAGGCTCCGTTAAAGGGAGAGGAAAAGGGTTCAGAAGCAGGAGTCAGGAAACTGGATCTAGCTGCCTGTGTCTATCACGACCTGTGTTCTGTCCTTGGCTAAGCCCCTTAGGCTTTCTGTGAGGTAGGTTCCTTGTCTGTATAATAAAGGAGTTAGGTCACATGATCTCTATGGCTTCCCATGCTAAAATCCTGTGACCTTATGCTGTTTCATTTGGATAAAATGCTTGCTAGCTTTTCATCTCTATTGCCTGTCTACTTGACCATCAACAAGATAGCATAGGAACAGGTTTGGTTAAATCACATAGTGGGATTTATGGAGATTGACCTGTGGTGGGCATAAGAATGGACTTTTAAAGATTGGCCCAGAGGGCACTCCTTGTATCTCAGAAAATCCCTTCAGGTGACAGAGAGGCCCTGGGTTTTATGCACATGGACTCAAAATTCCACCACCATCAGTGACTCCTACACTTTTTCTTTCTGGTTTTTTGAAAGAACTTCTTTTGAAAAGTAGGTTCTGACTATTTCAAAGTAGTAGATTATTTGGCCAGAGACTCCTGTCAATGCTGAAAAATAATTGTATTCAAATCAAACATTTAGCTAAGATGTTTTCTTCTACGCTGAGTTGATATTAAACTGAAGGATTGGTCACTCCTATTTCCAGTATCCATTTTATTTCCTTTCAATATATTGACATCAAATAAACACTTAGATTTTAAGGTAAATGTGATGAAAATATTTAAGTATTTTACTATTCTTAAAAAATAAAATGAATTTTAAAAAATAACTCTATAGCCTATATATGTATTGTCTATTGTCAATCTCTGTTTTTGGCTCATTTAAGTCCAAATGAGACTTATATGGAGAGTCTTACTCAAATAGGAGTTTGGAAATGTTCTCAACCAGACTGGAAGTGATGTAGTCTCTATTTCAGTCTAACAATCTTATTATTGGTTGAGATAGATGAGGCTGGACTATGCTGTGGTAACAATCCCCAGACTCAACTGCTGCAGCACAGAGCTTTACATCTCACTCCTGTTCCAGTCTGATGTGGGTCAGGCAGCTGCCTTCCTAATGTGTATTAAAGACACTGATCTTACTGTCTTAACCACGTGGGAGCCAGAGTGCTGGCAAACATGCAGAGGCTTTTATAGCCAGGCTAGGACATGGCTTCTGCCCACACCCAGTGGCCAGGAGCTGGTCATATGGCATCACACTATAATGGAGGCTGGATATTGTAGACCTTGTGTGCCCATGGAGGGAAGAATGGGATGGAGTTTCATGAAAACATGGCATTGTAGCTGCCACAATACCTTATTTAAATTTAGCATGGTACTCCTCGGCAGTAACTCTCAAGAGATAATTGACAACTATATGATTTTCTTCATGGGTCACAAAATCGAGCAAAAACAAAATAACTGAGATGATCTAACAAGACAGCAGGAATGTTGTAAAAATAATTATTCAATGACAAACAAAATTTCTCTTAAAAATGTACCATTAGTGAACTCAAAAGAGAGCGGGCACCTAAAATTCAACAATGGGGCATTGATATGACTTCTTCTCGGATGTACTACTTAAAAAAAATGTCATGTTTCAGACAAAGGAAACTTTAGGAGGTACACTACTGGGTTCCTTCGAAAGATAATTTACAAGAAGAAACTAATGGAGGGAACGGACCCAATATATTACAAAACGTTTAATTGACTTATCAACTAATTGTAATTGTTGATCTTCTTTAGATTTTCACTCAAACTTTAAAACATATGGCATTTATGAGACATTTGGAAATTCGAACAGTAATTTAATATTTGATGATATTAGGAATTACCAACTTTTAGATGTGACAGTTATATTATGGTCATTTCTTTTTCATTAAGCTTTTATCCATTTAAGAAATACTCAAATATTTACAACTGAAATGATATGCTGACTAGGATTTTCTTCAAAATAGTAAAGGAGAGTAGTGGGTGGGATGGGAACAAAACCAGACTCACGTTGAGTTGGTGCTTTTTGAAGCTAGGATATGGGTGTATGAGGCTTTGTTTTACTATCCTATCGATTTATGCTTGCCATTTTGTGTAATAAAAAAATTGAAAACAAAAATGTATGCTATCTTATTATCATGGAATTATTTTTATTTCTACTCTGAATTCATTGTCCCCTTTTTAATATCTATATTTCTTTTCCTGCTTATTTTACTTTTTTTATATAAAGTTTCAACTTTTCACATCAGATATAGTTTCATCAAACTTATCCTCAATAATGTTGGTACAGATCAAAGATGTTGTGTCAAAACGAGTACATGCAGCAGAACATAGAGGTTTTACCCATGTTGGAGCCAGCCAATGTAAAGGATCATGAATGTCCTGAGAGTCTTGGGATGTGTGATTGACGTTCAGTGGATTCCCAGAACAGAAAGTGGTTAACTAAACAAACATCCCCATTCATCACTTCTGAAACTCCTTCCTTGAATTTTCATGCTTCCTCAAAAAAGATAAAGATCCCTAATAACAAAGGGCCATTTTCTGGAAAAAGTATTAAATAATCTGGCTTAGCAAACAAGAGATCTCCATATTTAAGAAAAAATTCCTTTTAATCCTAACTTAGAAAATTGTGCTAATCCAATTCTGGGAGATATTCTTCTCACAGCATTTTGAATCTTGTTGCCAGTTCTGAAGCTCTTGAGACTTAGCCACGAAGATTACCTAGAAAATTCTCAGTGCAGACATTGTGATCTCCTTGACAGTAAGCTCTGTAGTCCCAGTTAGGAGAAACTATTGACTTTCTAAAGAAACAGCATTGCTATTTTTGTCTTCAGAAATCTTTATCAAAGGAATATAGCTTTGTTTTTGGCACTTTGGGTAAAGGAGAAAAAAGATTTATAAAGTTACAGTTCATAGTTTTAATCAGACCAAAAGCTAGCAGTTTTCCTTTCCAAACCGAATTTGTCTCTCCCACCCCCCACTTTTTAAAATTTGATCAGTTTCCTAAGAAGCAGCACTTGGTCATTGCATCATATTTCAGGTCCTTTAATTGAAAAGCAAATTATGCATTTAATATGAGAAAAACTATTTTGAATATATTTCAGTAGAGGGAATACATATTTCAATATTCTGTGATTCTTTCCAATTGGATATTCGTTGTATCATGAATATGATTTAACAGAAAAAAACTAATGTTAGAGAAGAAAATACAATACGATCTGGTCATTCTGACTTTTCAGGCATTTCTTGTCACATCTTTTCTCTCATTTAAATGACCTCTCATGTGTTGCACTTACCCTATGTCTTGCAATGAGCTCATAAAATGCCCTTGTGAAGTATTAAAACTGGAATTTTAGTTGAAAAATAGTGGCAGCATTAATTCAAGGAGCTTAGAAGAAACCAATTAGCTTCCTCAAATCAACCTATTTCCAAGTGGTATTCCACGGATTCTTGATATTGAACGCTTAGCAATTGATCCAGAAAGCTCCCAATATTACTTTGAATAAATCTCATTGGCTCCACAGATAGGGGAGTCAAACTAAATTTGGCAACTGCTGAAACAGTAGTAAAATGAGGTTGCTCTGTAAACCCAATACACTCCTTAGAGCCTTTAGTCAATCAGTCAGACAAAAAGTATCTATTGGGCTTTCACTCTTTAAATAAATATCCCCAACAAAAGGCTTATTTTGGGCCCACAGAACTATAAGCATTACTGTGTAGCATATAAAAATTACAAAGTCATACTGTGCCTGGACACTTACATGCTAAAGGAGTGTTAGAGCTAAATTTTGAGAGAGTTGAAAATAATGGTTGACAAGAAAAGCAATTGAGTAAAAGATCAATGTTGGATGATAATGAGATAGACAAGGTACTAACTAGATGAATGCAATTTTTTTTTTTTTTTTTTTTTGAGATGGGGTCTCACTCACTCTGTCGCCAGGCTGGAGTGCAGTGGCGCGATATTGGCTCAACCTCTGCCTCCCAGGTTCAAGCAATTCTCCTGCCTCAGCCTCCTGAGTAGCTGGGACTACAGGTGCCCACCACCAAGCTAATTTTTGTATTTTTAGTAGAGATGGAATTTCACCATATTGTCCAGGTTGGTCTCAAACTCCTGGCTTTGTGATCAACCCGCCTCAGCCTCCCAAAGTGCTGGCATTACAGGCGTCAGCCACCACGCCCAGCCAATGAATGCGTTTTTTAAAACTTTACAAGTGAAACTAGGAATGTGTGATTAAGACCATTGTCATTACCTTTCTTTTCCTCTCCATGACAAAGGGATTACTCTCTCCTGAAAGACATCTCTATCATTAAGGGTGGAGGATTAGGGCCAGTGAGAAATTGGAGGTTTCCCATCAGTTTTTGTGGTGTCCACTCATCCTGGCTGTTTCCTGTTGGTCTTGTCCTCCCCACTCCACCTGTGTTTTCCTTTCTCAACTGTCTGCCTGCTGACTTCAAGCTGCAGCACCAGAAATCTGAGAAACGGTCTCTTAATAAACATTTAACCAGCCCTACAGTTGCCCAAGATTAAATACCCAAATCAAATTCTTTTTCATATGGAGGGATTGGTTATATTATCGTGGCTCTGCTTCTTTGATAAAAAGCTGACTCATTCAGTCTCCAGGTTTCTTCTACAACCCTGCATTCACTTTCTCTCTAGCTGGCATTGTCTCATGACCTTGGATATCACCCAGAGATTAAACATTGGTTTCTTTGGTCAACCAGTCAGTTAGAAGAATTAATGGAACAATTATCATGTGATAATATGGATACTCTACCATTTGTTTATTGTTTAACTTTTGATGGACATTTAAATTGTTTTCAGTTTTGGCCAGGGACAAATAAAGCCACTTTGAACTCTGCTAGGCATAGAGATACAAAGATGAAGGTTTTGGAAGCTTTAGTAACAAGAGAGACAGATACGTAAACAGAAATATTTACTATTAAGCTTCTAAAATTTAAGTTCTATGGCTTGTCACCTGCAATAGCTCTTTCCTAAGCCCTGTAATTAATCTTTCCCTTTCTTTTCCAAGAGCATTAATTAAATATAATTGACTTGTAATAAAGTGCATATATTTAAAGTATATCATTTGATAAGTTTTGACATGTGTATATGCCTATAAAACTACCAAAACAATCAAAGGTAAAAGTACATTCATCAGCCCCCAAGTTTCCTCAGGTCCCATTGTAATTCAATCCACCCCTTCCCTATCCTCAGGCTACCACTGTTCCAATTTATGTCGTTATAGATTAGTTTGCAATTTCTAAAAATGCATATAAATGGAATAATCGAGTCTGTACTGTTTCGGGTCTCTTTTCCTTCCCACAGCCTCGTTATTTTGAGAGTCACCACATGGTAGTGTGTATCAATGGTTCATTCATTTTTATTGCTGAGTAGCTCTCCATTATATGGATGGACAGCCATTTGTTTATTCATTTACCTTTTGATGGACATTTAAATTGTTTTCAGTTTTGGGCTATTACCAAAAAAAGCCACTATTAACATTCACATACAAGTCTTTGTATAGACATCTGCTTTCATTTTTCTTGGCTAAATATGAAGGAGAGGGATGATTGAATCACTTGACAGATGTATGTTTACATTTTTCAGAAACTTCTAAATTGTTTTCCAAAGTAATTTACCATTTTACACAGCTACCACCAGTGTATGAACATTTAAGTTCTTCACATTCTCACCAATAATTGATATTAACAATCTTTGTAATTTTACTCATTCAAATGGATGTATAGTGGCATCAGATTGGTGTTCTAATCTTCCTTTTCCTAAGGGCTATTGATGTTGAGTATCTTTTTTTGTGTTTATTTGCAACTTATATATCTTCTGTGGTAAAGTATCTGCTCAAATCTTTTTTCCAGTTTTTTAATTGGGCTGTTTGATTTCTTATTACTGAGTTTGAGTTCCACACATATTCTGGATGCATGTCCTTGTTAAATTAAATTTAGCCTGAAGTTGCCTCCTTACATATTTTAAGTTTGGCACTAAAGCTTACACATAGTAAGCTGCAACCTAACTGGATGTATAAACAGACTGTAACCTACTCTTGTTCAATCACACAGTTTCAGCCACTCACAGGCAGCCAGCTGTTCAAAGCATATTCAAATAAGGCAAATGTCAGGAGCTATAACCAATCCAGTTGTTTCTGTACTGTGCTTCTGTTTTCTGTACACCACTTTTCTTTTTCTGTCTATAAATATTATCTGACTTTGTGGCTACCCTGGAATTGCTTTGAACCTATTCTGGTTTGGGTAGTGCCCAATTGTGAATTGTTCTTTGCTCACTTAGACTGCCAATTTGTCTAAAGTTTGTCTTTTAACACCTTTTATCAATATATAATTTGTAGCTTTTGTATATATATAATCTCATGCTATGTGCATAAACTTTTATAATTATTATTTATTCTTAATGAATTGAGCCTTGGATTAAATGACTTTCTTTATACTTGGTATTCTTTGCTCTGAAATCTACATTGTCTGATACTAACGCTGTGACTCTAGTTTTATTTTTATTGGTTATAGTATAATGTATATTTTATACTTTACATTTAAACTTTTTACTGTCTATGTTTAATGTGTGTTTGTTTTATGCAGCATAGAGTTGGGTCTTGGTTTTTTGCCTAATCTGATCATTTCCATCTTTTAATTGGGATATTTAGAGCATTTACATTTAGTGTGATTATTGGCATGGTTAGGTTTAAACTAACCATCTTGCTGCTTGTTTCTACTTGTCCCATCTGTTCTTTTTTTAATTTTTCATTTTTCTCCTGCCTTCTTTTAAATTGAGCATTTTTTTTTATAATTCTACTTTATCTGGTATGTTATATAGATATAATAATGTTATATATATAATGGCATGTGATAATATGTGTAATGCTATATAAATATAACATTTTATTTATTTTAGTGGTATATTTAGGGTGTATGGTATGCATTTTAATGTATCACAGTCTAACATCCATGATATGCTGGCACATTACACATACCAAGAGAATCTTACCATAGTATATTTCCATTTTTCCTCTCCAGTCCTATGCTAAGTATACATTCTACTTATACAGGTACTATAAATCCCACAATACCTGATAGCATTTTTTAAATTCAATTTTAAGGAGATTTTTAGAATAAATATATCTTCTAGATTTTTCCATGTAGTTATTTCCCGTGATCTTCATCTAGTTGTGTAGATTCATGTGACAATTTTGTATTATTTATCTTCTGCCTGAAGGACTTCCTTTAACATTCTGCTAGTGACAAATTATTTCAGATTATGTATGTCTAGAAAAGTATTTCTGCTTCCTTTTGAAGGGTATTTTGCTGCTTACAGAATTCTAGATTTTTTTCCCGTACTTTGAAGATGTTTCCCAGCTCTTTTGTCACTTGCGTTGCTTCTTATGAGAAATCTGTGATCATCTTTATCTCTGTTCCCCTACATGGAATCTTTTTCCTTTGGTTGCTATTAATTTTTTTTCTTCATGACCGTTTTTGTACAATTTGATTCTGATTTGCCTTGGTGCAGTTTTCATCATGTTTCTTGTGCTTTGAGTATGTTGAGCTTCTTGTACCTACAAGTTTCTCATTTTCATCAAATGTAGAACATTTTCAGGTATTCTATCTTCTAGTATGTCCCCTTCCCTCCCATTTAGGGGGTTAAATTTCATGTGTTTTAAACTGCTTGAAGTTTTCTCAGAACTCATGGGTACTCTTTAACATACTTTTAAAAAATTATATTCTATATTTCATATTGAATGGTTTGTATTCCCATTTCTTAAAACTCACTAACTTTTCTTCTAAATACATAACTGCTATTAATTTCATTCAGTGTATTTTTCATCCTACATATTGCAGCTTTCATTTGTAGAATTAGGAACTGGTTCTTTTTTTATGTCTCCCATAGATCTGCTTAACTTTTTGAATGTATAGTTATAATAACTGTATTAAGGTTCTTGCCTGCTAATTGTTACATCTGTGTCATTTCTGGATCAATGTCACTTGATTGATTTTTCTATTCTTTAATGATTATATTTTCCTGCCTGGTAATTTTTGATTGACTGTCAGATATTATGAATTGTATCTTGTTGGGTGCTATAAACTTGGGTATTTATATAAATACTCTTCATTTTGGTTCTAGTATACAGTTAATTGTCTAGGAACCTGATTCTTCCTGTTAAGAATTGTTGGGAAGGGTTGGACTAGTACTCAGTTTAGGCTAATTATCCCCCTTCACTCAGACAAGACACTTCTATGCACTCTACCCAGTGTCCTGAGAATCAGGACATTGTCGAGTCTAGCTCAAGGGAAGAGGCATTGTTCTCTGACCTTTGTGAGTGTCGGATAATGTTACCACTAATCCTTTGGGTGATTCTTTCCCAGCCTTGGGTGGCTTTCTCACATGCAGAAACATGTCCTTAATCATCTGAGGACCCCAGGGTGCCCTCTGCAACCCTGAAGAGCTCCCTCCTTGCAGGCCTATCTTGTGAACTGTAGTCACTGTGGTCTTCCAGCTCCTCCTACTCAACTGAGAGTCCACCAGTACACAGCTCATCTCCCCTTTCCTGATCTGTGGTTTGTAAAATTTTCAGGGCCAGAAGCGGGACAGTCTTTGGAGCTTATTTCATTTGTTTTCTCTCTCGCAAGGACAGCTGCCTCATATCCTGTGTCTTGAAAACCATTGTTGTAGATATTTTGTCATTTTCTTTATTCAGGCAAGAGGATAAATCGGTCTTTCTACTCCATCTTGGACAGAAGCAGAAATCTCTGTCATATATCAAATTTTGCATTAATAATTTTGTATTCCTTTTCTTGAAAGTGCCCCTCCATCCTAATTGTATAATCCAGTTTTACAACACCTCCACTCACCAAAGTACAAAACAAACGAATAGATTGTAATCTTACATGCTGAGTGCAATAATCGATGCATATTGATGCACCTCACATGGTCTAGAGGTGGGGAAAAGATATGTGTCGGAAAATTACCAGAGAAGGAGAGAGTCAAATTGTTTTTAAATAGTAAACAAAATCAAAGATAGGTGAGGAAGAGGTGGTAAGAAACAAAGTGCAAACCTAGGGAGAACCTGATATCACCCTACAATAGATGATTTTCTAAGAGAAAAACAGAGTTTATTTAAAAGACATGAACATAAGAAAATAAAGAGAGTCACACATGGCCTGATATTATTGTCAGGTATAAAGGAAGATAGGAGACATAGTTCACATTAATTCAAAGTGACATTTCCTATTTGAAACAAGAAAGATCATTTTGAATTAATGATACTATGCAGCAGACGATGGCTACTTGTATGTGCAGTTAGGAAGAAGAAAGGGAAGGGAACAGAGGAAGAGAAGTGGGAGAAAGATGAAGAAAGAAAATGAGAAGGAGGAGGCCATAAACTCAGCTCAATTTCAATCAGAACAATGAAAATATTTCATAATTCTAAGAACTGTTTTCCATGAGAGCCAACTTTCCCACAGACCCTTCTCCGATTCATGTAGCGACATTGAGTTTGCTCTCCGTAGCCTTGCCTGTCTACAGACTCATTCCGCAAATACCACCTGCCACGTGTTAGGCTGTCAGGTAAGTGTTACCTCGTCACTCCATCATGCTTCTGCTTCTCTGAGACTTTGCAGATTTTCCCTTAGCACGGAGCTGGACCCTCTGCAATAAAATAAGTTCCCATTTATTGCCAACATTCTACTCCTTACTCACTTTGCTGTAACCATTCGTAACCGTAACAGATTTTCTCTTTCTTCTTGACAGATGAATTCTTTTTGCTTTTCTGATGTTGGTTTATATGACGGTTGTTGTGTGCTTACTCCTTTTATAGAAGCAGGAACAGAAGGGAGCAGGGGAAAGCGTTGTAGGAAAGAAACCCCCAAGAGTGCATAATAACCTGCCAACCTTCCCTTTCTCTCCCTCCTCTTTTAATGGTCCTGGTCTCCTGGCATCTACAGCCCAGAGAAAATGCAAACACATGACACTAGGCCTTACTGACTTACAAAAAATCCCAGGGAGTCGCAGTGCGATAATAGGTCTTATTATTCCTTAACATTTAATAAAGCCTGCAGTGATAGATGCTGAAAATAAAATAAGCTGGTGTGGTATCTGCTTTTTGAAAAGCTGAAATTCAAAAGACAGACCAGTGTAGGCAAATCATACAGATGGACAAAGGATTGAAGAAAATAGGAAGGAAGGGAATAGAGACAGATGGCTGACTCCATGGATTTTTTTTCCCCTCCAAGATAATTCTCCTGGCTAAGGACCCCAGGACACTCCAGAAAGATTCTTTTCTTTTCGCTTTTCTTTTCCTTTTCATTTCATTTGCTTGTTTGTATTTAATCAAGGTTTGCTGTAAACAGTGAAGCCAAGCTTCTCTTAATCACGCTTGCCATTAAGGGCTTTAAATACAAAACTCCTACTTAAAATTGCAATTATACTTTGATGAAAAAATTTCCCAGCCCACTACATTTTACATTTTTCCCATTGGTTTTCTAAAATAGGACTGGAAAGTGCTAATAGAGTGTTTTGGAACTCAGAGTTCTTTGTGGTTTCATAGTCTCAAAAAAACCGGTCCTACTTATTGCCTTATCACCACTAATCAGGGCTTATGTGTGACTTGAAAATTAGAACTTTCACACGTGGCAGGCAGGAGACACAGAGGCACAGTCTCATGAAGAGATACCTAAGCATTGATGTGGCTGCTAAGGACAGCATATTCCCCTGAACCCGTGTGGTTCTGGAAGCCCTCCAAGTTATTAATAGCGACAGTGACAGGGCTGTACATCCTATTGTTTCCTCATCGACGAGAACGGAATGTTAGGCGGTGGGGATTGTGGCATGGAAAGTATGTGAGCTGGCTGTGTTGCATTTCATTTTCTCCTTTGGAGGGCTTTCTGTCCTTTGTGCTTTTTACTGCACTCGTGGCAAACGCCTTAGTGGATGATGAACAAGAAATGACCTCATGGAAACAGTGTGGTGGTGACCCACAGCTGATTTAAAATAAGGTGGACATATTTTGATCACCTTCCCAATGTATACAGCAGGAAAGAGAGACCTGGTTTCACTGGAGTTGGGTTAATCCAGTCCTCCTATGCTGAGTCATTGGATTGAAATGCGTGTCATGTCCCAGGCTAGCCTCAGATTTCCATCTGGTCAAAAAGAAAGCATTTTTGTTGCTACTGGGGTTGGGATTAGTGCAAAAAGGGGAGTTCAGATCTGGATGAGCCAGGCCCACTTGTTCTCTCAGACAAAGCCAGGGGAGGAGCACAGAAACAAACTTGGTACCCTGAGGTGGGATTAAATGAGGAGATAGATGAAAGCCACCAAAGGTAGCTTAAAAAGCATCTGAGCTGGCACAAAATAATTCACTCCTTCATTAGTTGTTAATGCATTTCTCTAATTGCTTATTCAAAGGGACGTTATTTCTTCTTTGGTGTCTTGCATACACAGTTTTAAAATGCTTGTAGACATTATACCTGGCTCTTTGCATTAAATTATCTCATCAGTCGTAATTCATCTCCACTTCAACGAAGTTCTCATGGCACATGGCAAACTGGGATGCACCCTTCCTCCTCCTCTGTGTTCTATCAATTATTTAATCTCATCTCCAAGCAACATGTTCTCATAATGGCTAGATTTTGATCTAAACACTAGCATTCCTGCTATTATTCTTTTACTCAACAGTCCAGATTGTTATGTACCCATGACCTGGAGCTCTGGACTTCTTGGTTTTGTGAACCACAGGACTCCTGCAAGTCTACTGTGTTAGTCCGTTTTCACAATGTATTATAAATAAATACCTGAGACTGGGTAATTTATAAAGAAAAGAGGTTTAATTGACTCACAGTTTCACACTGTTGATAAAGCCTCAGGAAACTTACAATTGTGGACGATGGTGAGAGAGGAGCAAAGGCACGTCTTACATGGTAGCAGGTGAGAGAGAGAGAGAGAGAGCAAATGAGTAAAGGGAGAAGAGCTGCTTGTAAGACCATCAGATCTCATGAGAACTCACTCAGTATCATGAAAATAGCATGGGGGAAACCGCCCCCATGATCCAATCACCTCCCACCAGGTCCTGCCCTCAACACATGGGGATTATGAGGATTACAATTTGAGATGATATTTGGGTGGGGACACAGAGCCAAACCATATAATCTACCATATCATAAGTGCTCAAAATATGGATTAATTGATTGCATCAAGAAGCTACGTTTTCCCTTTGCAATTGGTCAGTCAGCAACTCATTCACTTCAAATATTTTTTTCTTTTCTCAGAATAATCAGAGGGAAAAGGTCATTATAGATAAAACAAATGCATAACAAATAAACTTGAAAAAAGTGACACTATCTGTCTAATTAGAATGGTTTTAATGGCAGTCTGTGTATTTAAAATGTGCAATGCAGCAGCAGCTAAGGGCCTTTTTAATTGCTTTGATTTCATGATTTTCCTAGATTTTATAAAGACTCATAAACCAATGTCTTAAATTTCACTTTACAGTTATTGCCTTACTTTTAGATTTCAAAGTATCTTTTTGACACCTTCACTGGTGTGGCTCTATCCTGGAAGAAATATGCATTCAGAGATTCCATACCTCCCTCTTAATACCCTACTTGGTCAGATTAGATGTTCATTTCTATTAAATCATCTTTTAAGCCTTACTTGCATTTTTAAGAAGATACTATTTTGACTTTGATAAATTCTGGCACTCTGAATTCATTGTGTTTCTTTGTCTTTTTCCTTAGGCTTGCCCTAGGCAAGGTCTAACACTGAAATCATTAGGGGGAGGACTTTATTCCCAATTTCAAATCACTTTTATTTTCATCATTCAAAAAGAAATGGCTGTCTAGGGGATAAGTGTCAGTGCATACTTTGAAGATGATGGGCATATGTTTCTATCTCAGCTGATTCTTGAGGTCACTTTTCTGGTATTTTTTTCTGTAAACTTATGTATATATTCATAAAACTTACTATTTTACTTTGAGTAAGTTTCATTCTTTCCTCTGATTAGAGACTTGTCTTCTCTACCTTTTATACTTTCTGATTGGGACAGAACAATCTTTTGGTTATTCTATCTCATTTTTTCAAAAGCATCCATTATCCCCTTACGATCCCCTTGTGATAAGAATCATAACATTTTAGAGCTATTGTTTAGAAATGTACTATACAGCCTTTCACCTCCTTGTCCCCAACTGTCTCTCTTACTCTTTCTCTCTTTCCAAAAATAGCAAAAATTAAGTTTGCCCACTAGTCCCTGCCCCAGTTCTTTGGGCCCCACATTTTTGCAACCAATGTCTTGTTTTTGTTTTTGTTTTTCTATTTTGAGATGAAGTTTTCCTCTTGTTGCCCAGGCTGGAGCTCAATAGAGCAATCTGGGCTCACTGCAACCTCCACCTCCCAGGTTCAAGTGATTCTCCTGCCTCAGCCTCCCGAGTAGCTGGGATTACAGGCACTCATCACCATGCCTGGCTAATTTTTGTATATTTAGTAGAGACAGGGTTCCACCATGTTGACCAGGCTGGTCTTGAACTTTTGACCTGAGGGTGACCCACCTGCCTCGGCCTCCCAAAGTGCTGGGATTACAGGCGTGAGCAACCACGTCCAGCCCTTTTGCAACCAATGTCTTAATCTTAAAAGCCACATGAGTCTGCAAACTCCACACTTAGGATCAGATGCTGATTTATTTATTTATTATTTGTTTATGCTTGCCTCATAGCTATGAGAGATAAGATAGCCTTAAAGCCACAAATGTTACCTGGTCCACTGAGTATGTCATGAACTGATAATGAAAAGTCCTGAGTGTTTCATTTTCTGCCTTTAAGATTTTGAACACCGTTGAATACAGCCAGACATACTCCGCAGTCATTGTGCTTCTCATTTTTGCCATACTTGCCCTCGACAGTAGACATGTAGCCTGCCAAAGCCTTCCTTCAATGGGCACTTTATTTCCCACAAGCACAGGGGATAATGTAAGTATCTCTTTCACCACCAGATACTGTGGACTGCCAGTGTCTCATCCTTCAATGCTGGCAGAAACTTTGCTGCCTTCAAATCTAACCAGTTTGGATGCATTTCAGATTCCCGTTTCCGTGAGAGTCTATTGTCTCCAGCTGCCTCAGGTACCAATTACTGCATCGAGGGAAGTTCAGTTGAAGAAACAGTCAACTCTGGCTAGTTTAGCCACTTTTTTTTTTACCCGATATTAAATGGCTTACAGAGTCTTTAAGTGGGGCCGAAGAATAGTCTCCAGACTGAGCCTTATGAAAGATCCCTGTACTACAAGCCCAGACTGCCACAAGAGATGTTGAATTGGACAAAATCAGGAAGATGCCTGCAGAACAAGGAAGCCAGCTCCAGGGCCAGCTCCTCCCCTGCCAAACTGGAAAGCTGTCACCAAAATTACTGACCACATGCTGTGTCAACAGTGTTCCGCTGCTCTAATGATGACGTTCTTTGGGCAGAATCTCATTATTGTGTTGAAGTTACTATCTTTTTTTTTTTTCCTCCAGTACTTGGTGACCCTTGCTGGTGCTTTCATGTTTCGTACCGAGGCAGTTAGACTTAGTGCTGAATTTGTTTGTGCTGCCACCTCAGGGATGGGGTGGAATGTGCAGCCGTGGTTTCCATTTGACATTGTTTTCACTGAGAGATGGGAGGGCTGAATGTCGCCTCTTGACAAGTCTTAGTGGACAGAGGGGCCTGGATACCTGGGCACCTTAGTTCTTTGGGCTGTGTTTTCGTTCGTTTTCACACTGCTGATAAAGACATACTCGAGATTGGGAAGTAAAAGAGGTTTAATTGGACTTACAGTCCCACATGGCTTGGGAGGCCTCAGAATCATGGCAGGAGGTGAAAGGCACTTCTTACATGGTGGTAGCAAGAGAAAATGAGAAAGATGCAAAAGCGGAAACCTCTGATAAAACCAACAGATATTGTGAGATTATTCACTACCATGAGAACAGTGTGGGGGAACCACCTCCATGATTCAAATTATCTCCCACCTGGTCCCTCCCACAACACATGGGATTATGGGAGTACAATTCAAGATGAGATTTGGGTGAGGACCCGGAGCCAAACTGTATCAGCCTGCCATGACAAAATACCATAGACTGGGCAATTTGTAAGCCACACAAATGTATTGCTCAGTTCTAGAGGCTGAGAAGTCCCAGATCAAGGCACCAGCAGGTCTGGTGTCTGGTGAGAGCTCTCTGCTTTGAAGACAGTACATTCTCACTGCATCCTCATGTGGCAGGAGGGTCAAGGGACCTCATGCACGCCTTTAAGGGCACTAATCTCATTCCTGAGGGTGGAGCCCTCATGGCTTACTCGGTTCCCAAAGGTCCCATGTTTTAATATGATATTAGGTTTCAACATATGGTTTTTGGGGGACACCAACATCCAGAATATAGCACCGGGGTCCTGCCATTCTCTCTGAATGAGTCTTTTGACACGTGCTGATGCTATATATTCTGCTTAGCTAATAATGGAAAAGGGGAGATGTTTGTGTTGCACACCTGGCTTCTCCTATGAGGGTATCCCGTTAATCACCTTCAGGGGGTCCTGGGGCCCCTTTGTGTCCATGGAGTACTGTGGGATCTGCCCCGTATTGGCCATGCTCTCCTGCATGGATGTTACGCTGTGATTTCCTTTGCAATTTTATTGCCACTATAGTCTACATTTAAGGGATTTTCCCCCACATTTTCTGATCCACCAAAAGTCCTGTGTAATGATTTACATGTTAAACAAATGTTTGTTACATTGTTTTTAGAGATTTGGGATAATGTGGATATCATAAGTGATGCCATAAATGTCACAGCCTGATATCTTGAAAACTCTTTAACTGGTTCTCATTCATTCATTTATGCACCCTTTAGTGTATTCATCCATTAGTAGTACATTGCTGTTCTCTGTGTGCCAAGGACTGTTCTGGAATCTGAGACATACAGTTTTCTTACATCCCCACAGTTGAGTGAGAATGACAGAAATCATGACACCAGCTGGCAGGTGCTGCAGTGAAGGTGTATGCAGAGGATTTTTGAGAACTTAGAAGGGAAGAGTCATTAGAAGAAGAGAGTACATCTGAGCTTCCCATTTCTGGGACTCTCTACATCCAGCATGGTAATGGAGTCTTACATTCACCTCATTTGTCACCTGCCAGTTTTCACTGATTCTTATGTCTCAGTATAAATTCCACTTTGGTAAATACTTCCATGACTCCTTTAAGCAAACCAGATTTATTCTTTAAATTTTTATTATGCCTTGTACTTTTGCCTTTATAGTGCTTGACAACACCGCTTTTTAAATGGTTATATGTGGAATTATTCTGTTTTTCTCCCTACTGTAGCATCAACATGGATTCCATGCCAAATGTGCAGAGGAGTTTCAGAAATCTATGTTTCAATGTGAATAAATGAACTTGCTCTAGGTGATCCACGCATAAAGCACAAGGATATGCATAGAGAAAATTCCAGTGGGCTTCTCTGTGAATTTCGTACCAAAATATCAGTCCTATTTCTCAGTTGAAAAACTCAAGGAGAATGCAATCACTAACTTAGTCTCATTCTCACACAAATGACTAATCCACAGCGAGTGAGAGTGAAACTGCATTTATTTTCATTGCTCTCTCTTTGCCCTCTTCATCTGACTGAAGAGAGGAACAAGTAGTCCCGGCTCCATCCCAGCTACATCAGCTCCTGGCAGGCCCACCACAGATAGCCAATCAACAAGCGGGTAGGGACCCCTTCATTCAACAGTTAGCCAGTGCTGGGGCGTCACTTCTCATCCAACGAATGATCCGGGTCACAATTCTGAGTGAGCAAACGTTTTTGGATGTGTGAACGGTACTCTTGTAACAGTCATATAAAGGAGAGGAAATAAAGAAGCTGTGAATAGAGGTAAAGTAAACAAACAAACAAACAAAACACCCAACAATAAACCACAGGAAACAGGAAAGCATCCAAGAAGTAAACGTGGGTCTGATAGCTGAAAGCAAAGTACTACATTTTGGAATATTCTTTTCTTTATTTTCCAGTGGTATGCTTCTCAGGGTAAAATATCCCGTTATGTTTTCTTATTTCGAGATTACAGTGAAAGAATGGGCCACATGTCAGTCGAATTCATTGGTAGCAAATTTGGTTTTACTTCATTTCACCTGGCATTAATGGCTTGACAAGAGCCATGGGAAGTTTTATTCTTGATTAAGCCATGGAAATTCAAACCAAGTCAACATTAGGTATAACGTAAAAACTTGT
This sequence comes from Papio anubis, assembly GCF_008728515.1. Classification (NCBI taxonomy): domain Eukaryota; kingdom Metazoa; phylum Chordata; class Mammalia; order Primates; family Cercopithecidae; genus Papio; species Papio anubis. The sequence continues at coordinate 87,396,685 of NC_044990.1, read as the reverse complement.
AAACAAATTTTAGATATAAATTTTGAACCGGGAATAGTTACACATGAAAATATCAGTATGACTTGAGACGAGCACAGAGCAAACTATTACTGAAATTCTGCGAGTTGTGCAGAAAACAAAAACAAAAAAAGACGTGAATTTTATCTGTACAATTTCTAACCTGTAATAGTGTCACAATCTCCCAAAATTAGAGTGAAAATGGTCCAGGGAGAAGAGAAATAAATGACCTTTAGAATTCACAGCATTCTTTCTAGTGTCATTTTTAATTTATTTTCCAAAATGGATTCTCAACAAAATAAGGTAAAACTAAAACAAATGGATAATCGTCATCCCATTTATCCCTTTGAGATGGATGAAAACTTGTTGTTTTGTTTCGTTTTTGTTTTTCACCTTTGTCCTTAGGTGAGACCACTCCTCCAAGTCCTTTCAAGCAAGTGCAGTTTGGTATAATGTTAAGGGACATGGGGGAATTTCCACACCAGTCTTTGTAACTGGTTCCAATGAGCGTGCGCTCTGCAGTCTACAGGAAGATGAGTTGCCTCTCAGAAGGGAGCCATGGGAGGCCACACTCAGGACACTTTTGGAGGCTCATTCCGTGGCTGGCTATTCCTACCTTCCAGAATGCCAAAACCTCATGAACAGCTGACTCCTTCTAGAGATTGTCTCAACTGTCTTTTCTCCATTAGCATGATTCACCAAACAGTAATTTCCTTAGGAAACATAGAAATGATATAGATGTGCTGTTTTCAGAGAGGCTGCTAAACCTCCATGCACAGGCAGTGCTGTGAGTGCTGCCTGTGGGGCAGAGGGTTGGCAACTGGTCTTTATACAGAGAAGTGCAAAGTTTGGAAACAGAGAGCCCTGGATCCAACTTCATGCTGGGTGACCTCTGCCTTGTCTTTTCTTAGCTTCAATTTTCTCAACTATAGAAGAGGGATTAAAGCATTATGTTTGAGGGGAAGAAATGAGATAAATTCAACTAAAAAAAACTATTTTCCTGCTTTTGGCCAGACAAAAGCATATTAAGGCACAAGTGTGGAGTGGTCAGATGCAAAGCAGTGCCCCATGCACACTAAGCCTCAGATCTGCTGCATCCAGTGACCCCTCCAAACTACCCTTATGTGCATCCCACTGAGTTTATCATTTAGAAGGACATGCATGTTCATTTACTGTGTCTTACAGATTATTATAAGGAAGTTAATGTGGAGAAAGTTTAAAAAACTTTGCTTGTTGCTTAGAATACTTAAAGCTGAAAGAAGTGTTGAGGCAGTAAAACTGTTCATTTTATTAAGGCAGCAAAAAGAGGCAGTGACTCTTCAAAGGTCGGAAGGCTTATTGGTGACACACACGCACATGGAACTTGGCCTCCTCACTTTAAGGTTTGCAGTGTTTGCTTTACTATGTTAACATTGTTCTGTGTGTGTTTTAGGCACATTAATGGAACCTGCATCTGCTGACTGTCGTATTGCTACCCTATTTTCTGCAAAAATTTCCCTTTACATGCTCAGTTTCAAGACTATGTTTTTTGTTCCTTCAAGTCATGATGTAAACGTTTATTAACTCAATGATTAGAAAAATGACTTCTTAGAGCTGAACGCAGTGGCTCACACTTGTAATCCCAGCATTTTGGGATTTTGGGAGGCTGAGGCAGGCAGATCACATGGTTTTCTGCCTGCTTGTATTCTAGCCACTTTGGCAGTTGATTAGATTGTGCCCACTCAGCTTAAGGGTGGGTCTACCTTTCCCAGCCTACTGACTCAAATGTTAATTACCTTTGGCAACATCCTTAGAGACACACCCAGGATCAATGCCTTGTATCCTTCTTTCCAATCAAGTTGACACTCAATATTAACCATCACACAGGGTTTCTCCATGTTAGCCAGGCTGATCTCGAACTCTTGACCTCAGGTGATATGCCCTCTTTAGTCTCCCAAAATGCAGTATTACAGGTGTGAGCCACCACACCCGGCCTTAACATACTTTCTATTGAGAGATGGAGCATAGTCCGCTCCTTTTGAATATAGCCTTGCCTTAGTGACTTGCTAATAACATTGATGCTGCCTGTCTTCTGAGGCTGGGTCATAAAATGTGACACTGCTTTCATCTGGCCCTCTTGAGATGCTTGTCTCTGAAATCCAGATGCCATGGTGGAAAGAACTCCTGGCCACATGGAGAGGCTACAGGGAGGTGCTTCCGTCAACATTCCCCACTGAAGTCCTAGTTAACATCCCACATCAACTGCCAGCCCGGCATGTGAGGAAGCTCTGCTGTGTCACCAGCATTGGTCACCATCTGACTGTAACTGCATGAGAGGCCATGAACACCAACTCTCCTGCTGGGGCCAGTCTCCCCTAGAACTCAGGGAGTCGGGGGGTAATTATAATAAAGGACCATTGCTTTACACCAGTGCTTTAGAGTTCCCCTGGGGAGTGGAATAGAATACTAGTAATGTAGAATTCCTGCTCAAGTATGATTGTTCCTGGACAGTTACAATTTGACACCAGGAAAGCATTCCAGGCAGTCACTTAGAGGGGCCCAGCCTAACGGAGCTTGGGCTCCTTCGGCACACGGCTCCCATACAGAGCTCAGACTCCTTCAGAACTCGGCCCCCATACAGCACTCAGGCTCCTTGGGCACACGGCCCCCATGCCAGCATGACCTTCACTTCCCGGTCAGAGGAACGTGGGGAGCCCTGGGAAGCACATATGGGAGGTTTCTATGGGCCAGACCTGCAAACAACAGGCAGTAAGTTTGTCATTTCATTGGTGACAGCTAAGTCCCAGGACCACGAATAACAGGAAGGGATACTGAGAAAAATGGGTCAGACAAGACAGCCCAGGAAAAAAGAAAATGGCATTGGCTAAAGGGAGCCATTCTCTGTCACAACATTAGGAAACAAATGAAATTCTACCCTTATCATGATTGTAGGGTGAGACGGGAGAGTGTGGCAGCTTTGTTTTGTGGAGGTCTAGACCTGGCAGCTAGTGAAAAATCAGTCTTCAACCAGGAAAATACAGAAAAGAAAAAGACCTCAAATGAATGATTTCCCTTTGGAAAATATTGATGTTGAGGTATTGGGAGGTATTGAGTGAAACTATCTAAAGGTTGTTGAAAACATGGATCTTGAATTCTAGAAAGAGGTCCAAGCTGTAGATAGAGACATTCAGCCAAGGATAACTCAACCTTCCTTGGCAGCAGTATGGGAGTTTCAACAGCTCTGCTGAATATCATTAAGCTGTGGCAGCGAAATCACCAGAATAAAGCCAAACCTCTTATTTCTCATGGCTTGCTGTGGTCAGCAGATAGGCATCCCTACATCTAAACTTTTGAAGTTGCTCACATGCATTTTGAAAACCAGGAGCCACAAATAATTAGAAGACTTTGGAAACCTCTGCAAGCTTTTTTTTTTTTTTTTGCTAGAAAAAACACTGCTGAGTGTCCAATTTGCCAGTAGCAGAGACCGACACTGAACCCTTGATATGGCACCATTCTTCAGGGTGATCAGCCAGTTACCTGGTGGCTGGTTGATTATATTGGACCACTTCCACCATGGAAAGGGCAGAGGTTTGTCCTCACTGGAATAGACACTTACTCCGGATATGGGTTTGCCTATCCTGCATGCAATGCTTCTGCCAAGACTACCATCTTTGGACTCACAGAACGCCTTATCCACCATCCTGGTTTTACACACAGCATTGCCTCTAACCAAGGCACTCACTTGAGGGCTAAAGCAGTGCACCAGAGGGCTCATGCTCATGGAATTCACTGGTCTTACCATGCTCCCCATCATCATGAAGCAGCTGGATTGATAGAGTGGTGGAATGGCCTTTTGAAGTCACAATTCCAAGGCCAACTAAGTGACAATACTTTGCAGGGCTGGGGCAGAGTTCTCCAGAAGGCTGTGTATTCTCTGAATCAGTGTCCAATGTATGGCACTGTTTCTCGCAAAGCCAAGATTCATGGGTCCAGAAATCAAGGGATGGAGTGGGAGTGACACCACTCACCGTCACCTATAGTGATCCACTAACAAAATTTTTGCTTCCTGTTCCCACAACATTACATTCTGCTGGCCTAGTCTTAGTTCCAGGGGCAGGAATACTGCCACCAGGAGTCACAGCAACGGTTCCATTAAACTGGAAGTTAAGATTGCCACGTGGACACTTTGGGCTTCTACTACATTTAAGTCAACAGGCAAAGAAGGGAGTTACGGTGTTGGCTGGGGTGATTGACCCGGACTATCAAGGTGAAATCAGTGTACTACTCCACAATGGAGGTAACGAAGAGTATCCATGGAATGCAGGAGATCCATTATGGTGTCTCTTAGTATTACCATGACCTGTGATTATGGTCACTAGGAAGCTACAACAGCCCAATCCAAGAAGGACTACAAATGACCCAGACCTTCAGGAATAAAGGTTTGGGGTCATTCCACCATGAAAAAATAAAAAACATGACCTGCTGAGGTGCTTGCTGAAGGCAAGGGGAACACAGAATGGGTAGTGGAAAATGGTAGTCAACAATACCAGCTACCACCATGTGACCAGCTGCAGAAACGAGGACTGTAATTTTCATGAGTATTTCCTCCTTTTTTTGTTAAAAGTGTATACATGTTTGTGCATGTATATACTTGTACTAAGAAAATATCTTCATTTTATTTCCTTTCTCCTTCATCATGTGACATAATCTTTATTGACTTCACATCAGCATTTAAGTATTGTTAACTTTATGTAATAGTATTTGGGTTGGGGATTGGTGTGTTTCCAGTTGTAAGAAGAATAGTTGTATTATGTTAGGCAGAATTATGACCTTATTATTGTCTTTACTTGAAGACCATGTATGATCTCAGGAGCTGTGTATGGATTCAAGTTGACAAGGAGTGGACTTGTGATAGTTAATACTGAATGTCAACTTGATTGGATTGAAAGATACAAAGTATTGATCCTGGGTGTGTCTGTGAGGGTGTTGCCAAAGGAGATTACCATTTGAGTCAGTGGGCTGGGAAAGGCAGACCCACCCTTAAGCTGGGCAGGCACAATCTAATCAGCTGCCAGTGCAGCTAGAATATAAGCAGGCAGAAAAATACGAAAAGAGAGACTGGCCTAGCCTCCCAGCCTACGTCTTTCTACCTTGCTGGATACTTCCTGCCCTTGAACATTGGACTCCAAGTTCTTCAGTTTTGGAACTCAGACTGGCTCTCCTTGCTCCTCAGCCTGCAGATGGCCTATTGTGGGACCTTGTGATCGTGTAGGTTAATATTTAATAAACTACCCTTTGTGTGTATGTGTATATATATACACACACACACATATATACATATATACACACACATATATATATATATATTCGATTTGTTCTGTCCCTCTAGAGAACCCTGACTAATACACTCATCTCTACTAAAAATAAAAAAATTGCCCAGGCATAGTGATGCCGCCTATAGTCCCAGCTACTCTGAAGGCTGAGGCGGGAGAATTCCTTGAACCTGGGAGGTGGAGGCTGCAGTTAGCTGAGATCACCCCATTACACTCCAGCCTGGGTGACAGAGAGAGACTGTCTCCAAAAAAAAAAAAAAAGTATCAACTCTTAAGAGAGTTGCAGACATATTCTCAAGCCATCACTTATAACAACAATAATAGAACATATTGCATACATTTCTTTTAAGATTAAATGAGTTAAATGCAGACCATGTAAGTATGTGAGGAACTCCTAGCAAAATTCTTGGCACATAGTAAGCACTGAGTAAATTTTAGCTATCATATTCACCAGTATTATCATCTTTCTTGCCAGGGGCTACACTGGCATCAGCAGTAATAGTTGTATAGAAAAGAACCTTTGTCTTTAGGAAATTGTTTTCATCTTTGAGATCCTGCAGCTGACATTGGTCCTCTGTAGAAATGTTTCCAGGCTGTTTTTAGCCAGAAAACGAAGGTGGAGAGTGGCAGGAACCTTTGACTTCATCAGACACTGCATCTGCCTAGCAGAGCAATCTATCAGATTCACAGGTTTGTGATGATATTCAGGAAAGTATGGTTTCTCTGCCACACACCGCAACACGGTAGGTCTTCATGTAATACTCAACAAATACTTGACTTATATATTGACATGTGTTTCTGTCATGGGAACTTAACTATATAATTTTTTCAGTGTAGGGGCAGCAAAATGAAAATAGAAATCTACATGTTGTATTTTAATAAATATCAATAATTAATCAAATAGAATAACATACACACACTTAGCTAAGCGGAAAAGCACATGTTATTTCCATGGTGGCTGTTGTGGAGGCACACTCTGAGACTCTGGGAGGGAAGGAGACCTAGAATCACAGCAGAGGAGCTGCTATTTTCCTCTAAGCCCAACTCTATCCTAGAGCCCTCTTCTCCCCAAAAAGGAAGGCAGTGAGTCAGAAATCTAATTTCTTTTTCTCTGATATGGAAAGAAAGAAGGTCTCATGTCTGTTAGAGACCACAAACTGCCCCTGTGAGCTGGGGGACAGCGCAGGGAGCCTGAGACTGCCCTGTACTGCCTGCTGGGGCTTAGTTGGGATGAGCCAGTCCTGAGACCCTTTAGCTTATGTCCTGCCCTTCTCATCTTCCTATCATTACCTCACCTTCCTCCCCAGGGAGGATGCCAACACCTCATTCTGCTTCGCCCTTTGCACATTCCCAAGAGTTTTCCCACACTTAATTGTACTTTGATATTTCTAACAACCCAATGAGAGTGGTGACACCATGGGTGACATGATTGCATCTTATCTACAAGGACACAGACTCAGTGAAGTTATTCATGAGGACAGCTCAATGGGCACAATGTTTGAGCTAAAACCCAAGTCTACAGGTTTTTCAACCTTGCTCCCCAATCCCAAGTCATTACAAGGATTTGGAACAAAAGGAGGAACTGCCCTGAAGGAAAGCTCTCTGGTCTCTAATTAGAGTGGTGCTCGCTGGCATCTAGAGTATCAGATGTGACCATATCCCTTGATCGCATGGTAGTCAATTCTTAATTTCTATATGGTTTGAATTCATGCCCCCACCCAAATCTCATATCAAATTGCAATCCCCAGCATTGGAGCAGAGGCCTGCTGGGAGCTGACTGTATCATGGGGTCGGGCTTCTCCCTTGTTCTCATGATATGAAGTTCTCATGAGATCTGGGTGTGGAAAAGTGTGTGGCACCTCCCCCGTCTCTCTTCCTCCTGCTCTGGCCATGTGAGAAATGCCTCCTTCCTCTTCACCTTCCACCATGATTGTAAGTTTCCTGAGGCTCCCCCAGCCATGTTTCCTATGCAGCCTACAGAACCATAAGTCAATTAAATCTGTTGTTTTTTTTTTTTAATTACCCAGTCTCATATAGTTCTTTATAGCAGTGTTTGAACAGACTAATACAATTTCTGAACCTCTTCTCTGGAGGTTCTCTGTTGGGCACAATGCCACCAACATTTTTTTTGCCCAAGCTATTTGTCTAGCACTAGGAATGGACTCAAATAGAGAAATCCTCTAATCAGTAAGTTTTCATCTTAGTAGTGTCATTCTGCCAGCAAAGTGTAGAAGATGGATTCAAACCTGAGTCATGCTTTCTTTAGCTGCCACGTGGCGAAAGCAGAAACTCCTCAAAGAGGCATGTTCACTGCCATTGACAGCAACTTTTTTTCAAGCTGTGTTATTAGAGTAAGACCTGTCTGAATTAGTGAAGAATTATGGGACTTTTAAATAAATTTCATATTTTATCTACTTTCCAGGATATAGTTATAACAGGATATCAGATTGAGACTCTTTTTGCCTCAATTTCCATTGATTTCTAAATGATAGTGATTGGGATACCAAGGGAGTATCAGACAGGTGGCCCTGTATATGTCAGATGCAGACTTTACAAGGGGAAGGAAGGAAACTTGCTCCTATCTCTTGGGCCCTTCAGCAAGATTAAAGACACAAAAAGTGGTCAGAGAGAGGACTAGGAAAAATTGATGAAAATATTTATTTTGCCAACTGTAAGTTTCATCCTGCCCTTTCAGGAGGGGTTTGGAGAGTGCATTTGCTCTTAGTGCTGAGCCTAACGAGGGCGCTCCACCACAGCCCCCAGGGAGCACTGGAAAATGTGCTCACTGCACTGGGGAGATCCAAAGAACTAGTATCTGGCCCATGAGGAAGACTGCTGACTTGCTTTGGAGGTGGGGCTGAGAGTGCTCCTGCTCGGAGCTCAGCCTGCTCTGCAGAGCACGCGCTGCATGAGGGCTCTCCCAACAACTGCATGTGGGCTGCTTGGTGGGTGCCACCTGGAGACCTCCAGAGCAGGGCTTCTCAAATGTCCATGTGCACGTGGCTCACCTGCAGATTTTGACTTGGCAGGTCTAGCGTTGGGACGGTGAGTTTCCCAGGCGATACCACTGCTGCTGGCCACTGGACCACAATTTGAAGGGCAGAGAGTACTGTGTGTGGGAGAGACTGAAGAGACTTCAGAAAAAGAGGACAAAGGACTCCTCCTGATGTCCATGAATTCAGGAAGAAGCCTCAGGAGCTCTAGGAACAGAGAGACATTTGTCTGCCCGGGGCTTGTGTGAGAGAGGACCAAGTAGATAGTCTCCAGAGCCCACTGCATCTTCTGAGAAAGAGTCAGCTTGCTCCTCCACGAGGCCCTCCCAGCGCTCCCTGCTTGAACTGCTGCCAGGCCTGGAAAGGGGAAACCTTCCAGGGAAGTGAGGGACTCCCCTATCTCCCACCTCTCCTCCCACCCATCCTTACCTCGTTACCCTCCAGCGCTGGGTACAGGAAGACTTACAAGGGCCCATTGGGAAGGTGGGCTGGCGGCTGCTGATGTAGAGAATTTTCCGCATCTCATGATTGGCAGAAGGCTAGTGGCTCTGTGCACCTTCTGAGCCCAGAAAGAAATATAAAATTGCTTTTAGATAGTTATAGTTAGGACTTCCCTACCTCACATAGCGTGATGTATCCAGGCGGATCATCAGCCATGTCGCATCCCTTTCCCCAAGTCAAAGAGTAGGACTACTTGTCCCAGGCCCCTTCTGCCAGGTGCAGCCGCATGACTGAGTTCTGGCCCATGGAACGTGGAGGCACGTTAAGCCATTTTTAGGCAGGCCATGAATCCCTCCTGGGTCTGTTCCTTGTGCTCTAATCCGCATCTACTGGCTAAGTAAGGAGCACCGCCAAAGGCCTAGAGGAGGATGAGCCATGAGATGGACGGACCCTTGATCTTTGAATGACTGTGTCAACTGTGACTTAAGAGAGAACACTAAAATAGAAGGACAGCTTTATTGTGTGAAACCACTAGAGCCTGTGGTTGTTAAAACAACCAACTTGAGTAACAAACATAGATAGGAGTGGGAAGTCAAGACAAGTAAGAAAACTGCCCACAAGTGCCACCTGCCAACTGTCAGGAGCAAAACTGGGAGGTACTGTGACTTGTACCTTTAATGAATTTTCTCATTGAGTCACTGTGGGCAAACTTTTGGCTTATGAAGGCTGTGGGCAGCAAGCATTATGTCTTTGTCAGGTTTGCCTTTCCTTCTGAGGCTGAAAAATAAGAGTTCTTGGTATGGGATAAAAACACATCAGTAATGAGACAGTGTCACCTCTAATTTCCTCATTCCTTACCCTTGACACCCTGAGCATCTGAGACCATGACTTGGTGGATTTCTTGTGGCCTCTTTTTCTCTTTTGCTGGGAAACTTGCTTTTAAAAATATAGACGGTCATCCTTTTATGTAACAGTTTCTAAGCCCCAGGGGATGACAATAGTTCTCCAACCACAAAATGCATGTATAATTGTCTGAAGAACTAGTTCCCCTACAAAACACGTGTATATAGATGACCTATTTGTATTAAAAAGTGTCCAAAACACTAGCTTTGTGATATTAAATGTAATTATCTTATTCAACAATAATATTGATGAAGAGTAATAGGGTGTTGGTCGGGTGGCCATGCTCTTCTTATTGCCACACAAAAGTCTAATGCAATTTATCATAAAGTTCGGAAAGAAAATCTCTCTTCAAATATGACAGAATGTATACATTTTTCAATTAATTGTTTTAGATCACAGACCTCCAACCCCTTTGTTTGTTGAAATCTTAAAAGATCAAAAACTCAAATTGAATTTTTTTTTATTCCATTTTTCTTTAGAGCTTTGATCCCCCCCTCCCTTGGAATTTATCAATAGTTTCATTCTCTTTCATTTTCTTTAGACTTCAGAAGTCAAATGGTGACATCAGGAAAATGTCATCTGAGCAGGCTCGCTGGCCTTCCTTTGAAGCAGCGCTTGTTCCCTGGGGCTACAGGGAAAGGCAAGCTGGCAGATATGCAGGGTGTCTGTCCCATGACTAATTCAAAGGAAAGAAAAGACACATTTGATACATTCCTATTATAAAGCAACAATAGAAACGAATGCATAGATTTATTCACCTTTAATTATTTTCTTATGAGAGGACATCAACATTTTCTTCTGCCATTATAATGATCCAGTAAACTACATAAAATTCAGATTATATTGTGCTGATATTGAAGCACACACGAATGATATTTAAAGTATAAGTACATTTCAAAAAGCCTGGAAAATGATCTGAGAAATTAGAACAGGTGATAGAGATGAATTATAGGCACCTATTAAGACATATCCTTTGAAAAATATCATCTTTAAAGTTTATAAAGCATCCTGGATTTTAGAGAAACTTACTGAAACCACAATAATAGAACATCCCAGGGGTTTGGAGTACTTAGGTAAAGTGAAAAAAACTACAAAGATTATTCTTCCCAGTCTGTAACTCAGCATGCTACAACCTTTCGCTATCTAATGGGTATCTTTGTAACTCACGTGGACGCCTTGCAGCAGAGAACATTGTTGGTAGTAGAATTTATTTTATAAAGTCATTGCTTATGAATAAGATGTAAAGGAAGAAAAATGGGGGTGGAGATGATATTTTTAGTTTTTTGAAAGCAGCGCTACTGTTTTGGGAACCCATGAGCATCACACAGAGCTCACTATTCCACAGTAAATAGAAATTTAATTGCTTTCATCTTCATTATATGGATTTTTATGTGCAGCTAAAAACAATTTGAAAAATGTAATAAAATTACACTAAATGTTTACTTGGAACAGAGTTTTTTTTTTTTTCTCTAGCTAATTTAAGAATCTTTTTTATTGAAAGTTTCCTGATGAGAAATAGAAATCAATTCCATTCATTTCTCACCAAAAACTACATTTAAATGATTAGAAAAAAATGAGCAGTTCCAAGTGATGGTCAATGGGTGAATTGTGTCCTACTGAAGAACGTTATTACTTAATACCCTCATGCCCTTTATTGTGATATGAGTTGAGTCTGATGTCTGGCTGGAAACTGACAGCAATAGAATTTTGATAGAAGCTCATCCGTCCTTTCAGACTCTGGAATTCGTAATATACCTTTTGTCTAAGTTGTGTAATGTTTATTTGTGAAGTCCATTCATAAATCTTAGATTTTAATTGGTTGTTGCTTTTATTGAGTAGATTTATATAAGCGTAATTCTACTAAATTAGATACCACTATTTAAGAATAGTGATGATATATTTTTCCATCCTGGAAAATACATTTTAAATCATTTTAACTCATTATAAACATTTGGATAGTGGTTTTTAGAGAGCTCTCATAAATAATTTTTTTAAAAAAAGCAATAGTAGTGGGCAGTGTTTGAACATAGGGTAATAATTCATACCAATTATATTGCTGAACATAAGGTTGAAGCCTCAATAATATATCCTAATTCATACCTTATGGTCTGATGGCAATTAAAATACCACCATTAAGTATTTTGCAAACACACATAAAAGCTGAAATCTTGCTTATATGGAATAATATTCAGTGCTTTATCACCCAGAATAGTACCTCTTTATTTTCATGACAAAGTATAATCATTAGAGAGCCATTCTGAGAGTAACTTTCATCCACACAAGGCTTGGACTTCGTATTATTGTGACTATTAATACTATTACTACTGTCATGGCTATTAATGCTTTTGAGCCTCTGCTGATTTTTATATCATGTAATTAGAACAGGCACAATCAGATGGTCCTAATGTAGTGACCAACAACAGACAGCTGCAATCTCTTTCCACAGCAGAGAAACCAGACAAACACAAAAGAGCTTACTTACTGATTAAGGAGATTGTGTTTGAAAGGTCTGTCTACATTGATTTAGAAGATCACGTTTAAAGAATCTATCTACAAGTGGTTTGGCTTCTAGTGTCTGAAGGTCAATAAACCTTAAATGAGGCAGAGGGACTACTGAGAGGTTAAATATTTCATGTTCATGATGTTCATAGTAATCTAGTAGGTGACTATAAGGTTTACGTAACAACAACACAGGCCCCAGTGCTTCGACTTGGGTTAATAGGGAGGTGTGTGGTTTGGATACACATGTGGCTTGTGACTTCCTTACTTCATGTAGGGTCTCCCTGCAATGGTCATGCATCCTCATTTCAGATATATTTTGATACAGTAAGTTGGCAATTTCTGTGTATCAAATTAAAATGGCATGGGCATTGGAATCATAAAGATGAGAGTTTATATTCTGATGGGCTACTTAAAGCTGTAAGTTTCAATTTCAGTATCAATACAAAAATGATAAAGATTACCTTGCAGGCATATGTCAGTGCTGTGGACTGAATTATGTCCTCTCAGAATTCCGCTGTTGAAACCCTGATCCCCAGTATGATGGAATTTGGAGGCAGGGTCTTTGGGATATGATTAGGTCATGAGGGCAGAGTCCTCGTGATGGAATTCATGCCCTTGTAAGAAGAGACACCAGAGAGGGTGCTTCCTCCCCTTCCTCTCTGAACATGCGAGGGGATGATGAGAAGATGGCCATCTGCAATCCAGGAAGCAAGCCCTCACCAGACACAGGATCTGCAGAAACTTTAATTTTGGACTTCCCAGGCTTCAGAACTGTGGGAATACATGCTTGTTGTTGAAGCTGCCCTGCCGATGGCAATTTCTTACAGCAGCCCTAACCAAAATAGCCAGTTTAGGAATCATATGGGCTGAGCACCTCACACAGTCACCACAATGCTCAGTGAACATTTAAAGCAAGTTCTTGCAATGTGCAATGCTTGAGCAGTTTATTTTTGACCCTGGCCTGAATATACTGTGGGAAGGAGAATGCAATTCAAAGTTTTCATTCAACCAAGATCATTAAGTGCCTACTATTTCCATAACACGGCCCAAGAAGTCATGTATCAAGGGAAAGTCAGCTTCTTCCGATGCTTCTTGGCTGGGGTTGGAAGTCAGAAGGGACAAAGGTGAGAAATAGCCAGGGAGTGGGGCTCGGCTGTCATCAGGCTGGAGGTCAGGCAGAACACTTCCTTGTCTTCGTTGGGTGGCTGCAGTAACGTTGCAGTAACTACATATTGACCATGTGCTTTTATTTGCTGTGTTCCGATGCTTTGGCATCTGGGGCCCTGCTGACCTTGGAGGAACTGCCCTTCCCAGGGTTAGCCATGTCCAAAAGATAGTGATGACTCACCCCAGAACATGATTTTCAAAGACAAGGCAATCAATCTAGAGCCCACATCGCTAGTAAGTCTCCCCTGTGGGTTCTCATAGGGCTGTCATTCCAGGCCACGCTCTGCCCACCCTAATCACCTCAAGGCCAGGTCCCAGACAGGCAGGGGTGGTTCCCGCACCCCAGAACCCACTGACATTTCTCAAAGCAGCCAGTTCTATGCCTGCTTTGTCTTTTCCCAGTGTTGTGCAGACTAAAATAAAGGGCTCCCCCATGCCCTCTGCTTCCTGGCTGACCTTGGTGTGGCCCTCTGATGGTACTATGTGGCCCCTTCTCTGGGATTTCTGAGGATAACAAGCCGTCTTTTCAACGGGACTCCCTTCTGGACCTGATGGTCTCACCATACCGGAATCATCATAAAGCCTGTATTGTAAAACACATCATTGGTGTCTAAAGTTTGCACAATGCTATGGCCCCCACATTAAGGGAGTCTGGGTGAGATGACTTCATTGTCCCTACTTCTCTGACCAGAAAACACAAGACTTAATGGGAGACAATAATAACAACAACAAAAGCAATAGAAGAACACAGTTGTACCTCTTTATTGGCACAGTAACTTTTCAAAGGCTGGTATGAATAAAAAGTTCCAAGTAGCAAGACAAGGTGGTCTGGAGCCACTGCTCAGAACTTCCCACAGCCAACGAAAGCACATCAATGAACAAGGCCTTGCATTATGGGAGGGTTGAGGATATACAGCGAGGGAATCATGCAGTGGAAGTCCTGGGGGACGAACGTTGTGCGATGCAGTCCCTACTGCTCAAAACAGTACATGGCAGCGTGCTCATTTGTACTGTGTAGACCTTTGAATGAATATGACCATTTTACACTACCAGCTATGGATTTGAAGCCATACGTGTTTAACTAAGTGCCATGTGATTTCCTGTGATCTATGCTGAAGTCGGGAGGTGAAATTGAACTAAAGGGTGCACAATCCACTTATCCAGAAATACAGCGCATAGGAAAGAACAGCCTCCTCATCCATGAGTAACACCCAAAACATGGGACTCAATTCATAGTTTTGCAAGGGGTGACACTGGCGAAGCTAAAACAACAATGTAGTTTCAAGATTTCAGGTGGGTTAGGTTAAAAAAAAGGACTGTGGAGGAAAAAAAATAATCTAGAAATTATTTTTTAAAATCTGTATTTTGAAGAAAGGAAGCACCACCAATTGCATAAAGTTATAAAATTACAGTAATAAACATGTAAATAATTATCAGGTTTACAATACCAATAAAACACAAATACCTACAAAGAAATAAAATATATGTCCCGTATACTGTATTACAATAAAACCATTGGAAGTACAATAAACAGACTGTTGAACCGTAGAAAAACAACTGTACAGGGTGTGCATGGATTGCTCCTTTCCTCTGCTACTCTCCCTCTGTGGCCACCCTTTTCCCAGCCTCTCTCTCGCTACCTAGGGGTAGCACAGAGCCATAAATGAGGAGCCTGAAAATCAGAGTGTATCACCACGAGATGGATAAGAAAGAATACACACACACACACGCGCGCATGCGCGCACACACACACACACACGGGATCTCATATATTTAGTGTCTGTGTCCTGTGCTTTTTTTGTCTAAATGCGTGGAGGGAAGACCCAGCGTGTGTCAGAAGGCAGCCTTCTGTTGTTGTAGCCTGGAATCAGTAGGTAGTTCTATTTTGTGAGTCTGTAGTTCAGGCTGCATCAAATGGTGGTGTCCCAGAGCTCAGACGGCAGCCTGTTGCAGGAGGCCCCTTCCGGCTTCTTCAGAAGACTGGGCTTCTTACAAGGTGGTGGGGGAGGTACCCTGGGCTCAGCGTGGTGCAGGATCTGCTGCCAGTCTTGTCCTTCCTCACAGAGCTTTCTCCTCCAGTCCAAGAGTTCCTGCAGGGCCACACTTTCATTCTCTGAGAGCCTCAGCTGATGGATTACCTGTGGGAGGAAGAGGGGGAAAAAAACAGGTAGCAGCAAATATTGTGAATGAGTATGAAGTGTCATAGCAACACCTGGATACAAAGGGGCAGGGCTGGCGCTGAAAGAGGCAGCCTCTTTCCTCAGTCTCCATGCACTGCTGCCTCTGGAAACAGCATTGGGCTAGGGAGGCTATGAATTGCTGAGTTAAGGCGATGACTGCAACAAAAGACTGGGAACTAGGTAGCGTGTTAATGTGAGCTGCACCTCCAGAGGCTGCAAGAAAGAATGAAATGTCTGCTTGACCTATGCCCTCGATTATTGTGTTCATTCTTATGGCAACTTGTACTTTCTCTTCATTTAATTTCTATCCATAATAGATGTTCTCCTATTAACAGAGCTTCCTCAAGCTTCCCTCCATCCTCGGAGCTGCTCCTCCATCTGTCCACATAGTTAATAGTCAAACATGACTATTAGGGTTACATGACCTCATTTCCGACCATAAGGCATGGACCCAAAGATGCACCCCTACTCATGGGGGCCCATACATAGACAATACATAATCACACCACACTCATGTAGAAAATTTTTTCAAGCATTAGGTGTTACAAAAGGCAGTCACTAAAATATCCAATGAGCTCATTCAAGGCAGGCTAGCTGTGCTTGAGAATATTTGAAGCCTCTTTGGGGTATCTACCTGCCTGCTCTATTTGGTGGCAGTGAGACAAAGCAATGAGCTAAATTAGCAACTGTGTACTCTCTCAGACTCTGAGCCCTCAAAGATGGGAACATTATGGGCCTTTGCAGGGAAGCATCAAAACATGTAACTGTATTGGCTACATCATCTTGCATCACTATGGCCCCTGAAGAGAGACACCCTGCAGACCAAGCTTACCCTGACTTCAGCTAGGGCACAAGACAAGCTGGCTATGTAGCTGTGGTCACCCTTCTTCTGCCAGCTGCCAGGAGTCTGTAGCAGCTGGACATTGCAGATATCAATGTTTCTGGCAATTCTAAGGAAGTATACTGGTTTTTTTTTTTTTTTTTTTAAATGAGATTCTGGAAATCCAAATGGGAATACTGGGGAGAATTCAGAGGAAATGAGATGACTCATCCTACCTCCAAAGCACCGACTACTTTATTCCAGCACTTCTTCTATCTCATCACAACCCTCTCCATTAAAATGAGAGAAAATAAAACAGAACACAAGTGGTGATGCACTTATGTAGAAAACAGTCACTTGAAAGCAGCAAAGGGAGTGAGTGTTCCAGACCCAATTCTAACACCAACACCTGAGCCTACTGTTTCCCCAAGAAAGAGGATTTTAAAGGCTGGGATCAAGGAGACGATGTTTACAGCATGAAGGTCAAACCCATATTCCGAGTCTGTAACTAGAGTCCTGGAGCTGGTTATTAGTAAAAGGAGCCTCCCCAGTTGAACTGACAGACAACCAGAGGAAAGAAGAGCTTCAGGGTAGAAAAGAGGACTATGGTTACTCAGTCCCTAAAGCAATTTCTAGACATAACAGAGAGTGAGTTGCAGAGCAGAGTGGGCCCCTTAGAAGGATTTTTTTTTTTTTTCCAGTCTTTAGGGCTGCATCAGAATGACCTGGAAATGAGAAATTCTGTTGGGCAGATTGCTTCTCCTCTCAGCGGAGGAAGCCAAGACAGGGTGGTGGTAGCGAGCATGAAATCAGGTTATTTAGTGAACACTTTGGCTACACATGTGCTAGGTGCTTTCCTAAGCACCTTCCAGGCATTAACTCGTCAGTTCTTAAGAGCCCTGTAAAGTGGGTACTCCTATTTTGCAGATGAGGAAACAGGAACAGGGCAGACAGGTAATCTGCCCAAAGCCACATGGAAAATGACAGATCCTGGCAGCCTGGCCCAAGAGTCCATGTGTTTCCATTTGTTGGCATCATCTATAATTTCTTTCAAAGTGGGCTAAGGACAGGAGTAGACAATTCTCAAAAGAAGATATGCTTTTAGCTGTGAGTCTACTTTGCTTAACCCAACTATTGTCATCTAGGATCTGATACAGGCTAAGGATTAGAGTCCTCTGTACCACGTTCCTCCTCCCTTCTTTTTCTGAATGGGACCACAGTCATCTCTCTATGTTTGTCCAGGAGTGTGTGCCAGCTCCTCCGTCATCCTCCACCAGTGTGTGCTGTGCTGGTTACATTCCCTTCAGTCTCATTAGTGCGGACATGGAACATTCATATTTATGTTCCTTGGCACACACTTAGCATACAGTAGTGATCTCTGAAAACAATGTCACCAGATTAGGAAACAACATTTAGCTGATGGAAGAATATTGCTACCATGTCAACGGATTATTTTCCCCAAGCTTTCTTGAGACACCATCTTTCCTAAATGACACAACTTCATATTCGTTTATTTAGAAAAAAACTGAGGAACGTCCACTTCCAGATAGCTGTAGCAAATTATTGTTCCCGTTGTAAAAATTTCAAAAAAGAGTCATTTTTCTAAAACATCAGGAAATTCTGACAAAAGGAGAGAATTCCAAATGGAGTGAAGCTTTTTGAGGTGAACTGATAATTACCAGCTGCTTCCCCCCGGCCCCCAGGGACACTTGCCAATTCTGAGCATTTCCCCAGATCCAGAGAGTTTTTACTGGAAGAAAGAGAAACCACATAGTATTTTGGAGTTGCATGGAACTAAAGAAACAAATTGGAAACTTGTAGATCCTCAAATGCACAGCCATCGTCCACAAGGGACACTCGTTTAGCTGTTCACCTGCATGGGTGATGGGTGTCCTAGGCCAAAGTTTATAAAAAGCAGAATGAAATCTCCTACAATGACAGAGGTGCTTCAGAAGTAGAACCTGGCAGGGGTGATGATGGCCTCCAGCATGTGGCCAGTCTCATCTTAAAACTTTTTCTGGATTTTGAAATTGTGTGGGGCACAAGGTTGCAGAGCCAGGCTGGGAGCTCTGAAACACAGGGCTAGCTGCTGTCATCTTTCAGTGCTGAGGAACAAAGACCTCTCAATCAAAGGCACAGGACGATTAAGCCTGAGGATTAGGAGAGAACCAGGGGTAGACTGATTCTCCAACACAGCCCAGCGAGAACTACAGTAAGAGTGAAAGCTGATGTCTTCATGGAAACACTGGAAGCCAGAAGCCAACACGTTCCTGGTTAAATTACTGAGAGAGAGAGAAAAAAAAAGTCAACATAAAATTCTACACTGAATGAAAAATATCCCTCAAAAATGAAGGTGATAAGATTTTTTTTTTCTTGTTAATTTGTTTGAGCTCCTTGTAGATTCTGAATATTTGTTCTTTGTCAGATGTGTAGATTGTGAAGATTTTCTCCCACACTGTGGGTTGTCTGTTTATGCTGCTGTTCCTTTTGCCATACAAAAAGTTCCTTAGTTTAATTAAATCCCACCTATTTGTCTTTGCTTTTATTGTATGTGTTTTTGGGTTCTTGGTCATAAAGTCTTTGCCTAAGCCAATGTCTAGAAGAGTTTTTCCGATGTTATCTTTTAGAATTTTTATAATTTCAGGTCTTAGATTTAAGTCCTTGATCTATCTGGAGTTGATTTCTGAATAAGGTAAGAGATGAGGATCCAGTTTCATTCTCCTACATGTGGTCTGCCAGTTATCCCAGCACCGTTTGTTGTATAGGGTGTCCTTTCCCCACTTTATGTTTTTGTTTGCATTGTTGAAGATAAGTGGGCTGTTAAGTATTTGGGTGTATTTCTGGGTTCTCTATTCTGTTCCATTGGTCTGTCTATTTTATATTACTACCATGTTGTTTGACTATGGATGGCTTTATAGTATAGTTTGAAATCAGATAACGTGATGCCTCCAGATTTTTTCTTGTTGCTTAGTCTTCCTTTGGCTATGTGGGTTTTTGGTTCCATATGAATTTTAGGATTGCTTTTTCTAGTTCTGTGAAGAATGACAGTGGTATTCTGATAGGAATCACATTGAATTTGTCGATTGCTTTTGGCAGTATGGTCATTTTCACAATATTGATTCTACCCATCAAAGAGCATGGGATGTGTTTCCATTTGTTCACATCATCTATTAATTACTTTCAAAGTGGGCTAAGGACATGAGTAGATAATTCTCAAAAGAAGATTTACAAATGCCCAACAAACATATGAAAAATGCTCCACATCACTAACGGTGAGGGAAACGAAGATACACAAATGCCCAACAAACATGTGAAAAAAATGCTCCACATCACCTAATGGTGAGAGAAACGAAGATTTACCCAACAAACATATGAAAAAATGTTCAACATCACTAATGGTGAGGGAAACGAAGATACACAAATGCCCCACAAACATATGAAAAAATGTTCCACATCACCTATGGTGAGGGAAACGATGATATACAAATGCCCAACAAACATATGAAAAAAATGCTCCACATCACTAATGGTGAGAGAAACAAAGATACACAAATGCCCCACAAACATATGAAAAAATGCTCCACATCACTAATGGTGAGAGAAACGAAGATTTACCCAACAAACATATGAAAAAATGTTCGACATCACTAATGGTGAGGGAAACGAAGATACACAAATGCCCCACAAACATATGAAAAAATGTTCCACATCACCTGTGGTGAGGGAAACGATGATATACAAATGCCCAACAAACGTGTGAAAAAAATGCTCCACATCACTAATGGTGAGGGAAATGCAAATCAAAACCACAATGTGGTACCACTTTACTCCCGCAAGAATGGCCAGTATCAAAAAATCAAAAAATAATAAATGTTGGTGTAGATGCGGTGAAAAGGGAACTCTTCTACACTGCTGGTGGGTATGTAAATCAGTAAAACCACTATGGAAAACAGCATGGAAATTCCATAAGGAACTAAAAGTAGAATTACCATTTGACCCAGCAATCCCACTGCTGAGTATCTACCCAGAGGAAAATAAGTCATTATATGAAAAAAATACATGCACATGCATGTTGATAGCAGCACAATTCACAATTGCAAAAATGTGGAGCCAGCCTAAATGCCCATCAATCAATGAGTGGATAAGGAAACTGTGGTATATGATGGTATATATGATATATATACACACACACACCCCGTATATGATCATATGTATGATCATATATATGATATATAGATATATATGGGGTGTGTGTGTGTGTGTGTGTGTGTGTGTGTATGATGGAATACTATTCTGCCATACAAAGTAATGAATTAATGGCATTTGCAGCAACTTGGATGGGATTGGAGACTATTGTTCTAAGTGAACTAACTCAGGAATGGGAAACCAAACATTGTATGTTCTCACTTATAAGTGGGAGCTAAGCTATGAGGCTGCAAAGGCACAAGAATGACAGAATGGACTTTGGGACTGGAAGGAAAGGGTTGAAGGGCATGATTGATAAAAGGCTACAAATCAGATTCAGTGTATACTGCTTGGGTGTTGGGTGCATCAAAATCTCACAAATCACTACTAAAGAACTTACTCGTGTAACCACATACCACCTGCTCACCAAAAACTGATGGAAATAAAAGACATTTTTTTAAAAAAAGTGAAATAAAGATGTTTTCTGACAAAAGATAATGAGGGAATTTGTCATCAAACCCTCATATTAATAGACAGAAATAGGTAAGATTTTTTTTGGTAAAAGAAGATGATTCCAGATGGGGAAAAAATAAATGGAAATGTAAGAGGGAATTAACAACACTGGAATTAGTAAACCCAGGGGTAAATATAAATTTTATGCTTGGAATGTCTTATAGACTTTAAATTACATGAATAACACAAGTGCCTGCCATCAATAACTGCAAAACCTTGTTATTGGGATTAAGTAGAGTTTCGAGGTCTTACGGTTCTAGCAGTATTAGAAAAGTGGTCAAAGGGATCAAATCTGTTAGGAAGCAATGAGTCAAGGATGCATGTTTTCTCCTTTTGTGAAACTATTAAAAGAATAATGTAATATTTAATCAAAGTTAATATAACAGTGAAATAATAAATATCCAATTAATCTAAAAATATGCATGAACTGTAGAGAAAAGGATATAAAAATAGAGACTAATTCCTAACAAGACAAAGTAAAGCATAAAAACTAGACAAACAAACAGAATCCAAATCTCTACCCAGCATTTGGTGTTACTCTTCCATCTCCTTATGGCATATGCTGTATTTATCTCGATGCTAGTGTTTGATAGACCATACAACTCTGTGCTTACACCAAGCACAAAATACATCCACTCCAGATTTCCTCTAAATCCTAAACTCTTTTCAGCAGTTTTTCATAGTGACCAAAAATACACTAGATGTGACCCTCTGCTTAACCTTCATAATAGGAACAGACTTAAAACTTTGAGTCACTCCATAGAAGCATAGCAGCACTGCCAATCTGCTGACAGTGACTTTCAGCGGCTGCTCATCTGAATTAGGCTTGTCGGGAAGGATTTTGACAAAAAATGTCCCAAATCCCATGAATCATTGCTTCTCTTTTTGGAAAAAAATGCTCTCTTACCCTTTCAAAGCTTCTCGGTGTTTACTAAAAATATCTGAATTCCCAAGTACCTTATAGAAGGTGAAACTTATGTACATAAACCTTTTGAAAGCCCTTTCTTAATGAGGGTATTGAGTCTTGAATAATGTAGTGAGTACAGGACACCATATTTGAATCAGCAAACAAGAACTT
Source organism: Papio anubis (assembly GCF_008728515.1). Classification (NCBI taxonomy): domain Eukaryota; kingdom Metazoa; phylum Chordata; class Mammalia; order Primates; family Cercopithecidae; genus Papio; species Papio anubis. The sequence continues at coordinate 87,374,594 of NC_044990.1, read as the reverse complement.
TGCATAGTTCTTTGATAAGCAAAAATTTGACTGATGTTTGCAATAACCAATTAACATTCAGAATAAACCCCTTTATTGAGGGATTTCATGGAAATTTTCTTTTCTATTACAGATATTAATAGCTATTGAGTAAAATCTACTAGGTATATAAGAATTGCCAGAATGGCAGAAATAAGATGCTAACATCTTATATTATTTATCTTAAGATAAAACCAAATAATTGTCACAGGTTATGTTACCATGAAGGTTATAATTCTATGTAAGACTGTATGATAGGTCACTACCTTCAACTTAGCTGAGAGGGCATTTTAAATTATCACCTGTGAGCCAAGAAACAGAAGATCAGAAGAGGAGGCCAGTACTCCTTAACAATATTTAATCTGCTTTATTTCTATTTACTTATTCGATTCTGAAACACAAGAATTACTTTTCACATAGAGACAAAGCTTTAAAATTTTAGAATAACAAACAAATACAATCATGAACACTATCTAAATGGCAGTCCGGTACTATGTAAACAATACAAAGTATTTAAAATGTTCGATGCTGTAAAATCATGTAAATCAATGTTTATCCATTCTTTAAACCTGATGTCCTATTGGTAACAACAAAAACACTCATGGCTTCCTTTACCATTATTTGATACTCACAGTAAATTAAATATCATCATTAAAAAAGCAATAGTGATTTTGTACCAAAAGCTTTAGTTTTGATACCATTTCTTTTTGGAAAGAGAAAAAGTGCCTCTAGGGATTAAGGATGCTGCTGGCAGTGTGAGGTTGGAGTCAGCTGGCTTCACACCGAGTATAATTTATCCTGATTTGTTGGTACAATATAAAGGATGCCATAGTGGTATCTTTTAACTTAAAGCTCATTTTCCATTGCTTTAAAAGATTTATTATCTTCACCCCATATCACCACTTCAGATAACGAGTCACTTATTTATTTTCTTTTCTGGAACTTTTTATAATAGTCTTTGTCCACAGAGTCATTATCTTTTAGAACCAGAAGGCAAGTGTTATGACTGGGAAAGTACAAAGGGCTCCACATCCGCAAACCTTCGCGCTTGCCTTGTACGCCTCTGCTCTAGGAGCTCCCTGCCTCATGAATGGGACAAATGTGCTGCTTTTCAAGGGCTTTTAGACAAACAAAACACGTGTCTTAAAGTGTTATACATGGCACAGAGATGGAGCGGGGCAAAATGGCGGTGTATTTAAAAAAAAATTTTTTTTTATTAAACCATTTACTTGGGAAAGGGAGCTTTATGGAGGAAAGTCTGAGAGGGCTTCACAAGTTCATGAACCTTTGATCAGAATATTGATAAATGAGATGGGCACCTAACCAGTTAGAAAAGGGAAGAAGAACAGGCAAGGAGAAGGGTTTCCAGTCGACAAGTGACAGCAATGACATTAAACTTCATTTTCTAACATGAAATGACAAACCCATGTGGAACTGGAGGATGGTTTTGAGCACAGTCAGTGTGGCTGAAAAACCCAGCCTCTGGAGCCGGAACGCCTGGGATGGAACCCAACTTTGCCATCTACTTGTGCGATGCTGAGCAAGCGTTCACTGGCTTCCTCACCTGTAAAGTGGGACCACAAGAAATTACCTGCCTTGTAACAACTTGGTGTGGATTGTATGAGTCACATATGCAGGTGTCTTAAAAGAAAGCCTCACAAAAGCAGCGAGTGCCGTTTAAATATGAGCTGTAACGATTGTGCCATGGTCAGCTCCTTGACTCGAACGAAATCCCTAAACACTGCTGAATTATGACTATCCTGATGACTCAGTTAAATAATGCTAAATAAGCACACTTCTCATGATTTATGGCCTTTTATAAATATAACATAATTCATTCTTTTATTACTAAAAAGCGACCCAGAAACTACTGAGCAACACATTAGATTTAAAACATAACTATGATTTATATATGACTCAAAACTAAAGAAAGTTCTACAGGAAGAAAATTAGAAAACACAGCTTTTTTGAATTTTAGGGATACGATAAAAAAGAGTATAAAGAGATTTTAGTGACTTATTTAAACAGTTGTTAAATGCAATGCTTCTGAAGTGAGGGTTTGTATTTTCAGGAGTCCTCAAATTCCTTCAACAATTTAAAATGTATTTGCATTTATATACTCAAGATACCTTTTTAAAGTAATTGTGGTTTGTATCATCTTGAATATCTACATTTCAAGCTAGTACTCAATGAGATTTTTTTCTGTCTTTGTATTTTATTTACAAGTAGGATGACAGAAGTAATATTATTTATAGTGTTGTAGGTTAATGAGAAAAGAGCAGATGGATTTAATATGCAATACATTTTCTTTTTCTTGCAAGAAAAGCTATGTGATATTTCAAAGTAGGGTAAGTTCAAAAGCTGGCTGTCAGTTCAAATAGAAATAGTGGTAGGGGCTTGGTTAGCCAGTGGCACAAGGTGGGAAAAATACAGAAAGCTGGACGCAACTTGATGAATAGAATAGTCGACACACATGCTTCCAACAGTCATGTCATTTCAACTAAACAAAATCTCATGCCTAACATCAATGTTGTGAATTTTACTTTTATTTTGCTTTTGTAGACTTTTATTCTACTCAAGTGGTCAATTTGCTTTGGTTTTGTAGCTGAAATGAAAGCTCAAAGAGATTGTTTGTAACCCTGTATGTCTATACATTTAATTAACATTGTAAAATAATTTAAGAAACTTTAAGGGTCAAGGGGATTTTTTTTCTTTCATTTCAAAAGTATCACGTACATTACAAGAGTTGGAGTAATGTTGATCTATTGCATGTGGGTAGAATTAGTTACTGCTTCACAAGACTGTGGTGTCCTTGGAGCCTAAAGTGAGTAAATTAATCTCTACCCAGCACAAAGTATCCAGTGTACTTGCTTAGAGAGTTTAAATGGAGTAAGTGTATGAATGCATGGCCCACGTTTGAGAGAAGGGATAAACATTATCACACAGTATTAAATGTGTGGGTCCATTTAAAAAAAATCTTGGGGGTAAATGGGCAACTCAGCTCCATCAAGTCCAGGAAATAGAACATAAGAGAGTGCCTTCAAGCAATGCCAGGCTTCCCCTGAACGCATTCTTACACGTGAGTTGTATTTCACATTCACAGATTCAGCGAAGGGTTTTTCAAACACTAGAAAGCTCCGGGAACTTATTAAAAATGCTCGGCTGCTCTGAAATCACATAGGGTGTGGGTGGTCCCATGCCCGTTTCTTGCTGTGAATTCAACATGCCTAAATAGATCTGAATGGCTAGTGGGTGGAGCCGCTGAAGGAGAGGGGGACAGTCACCACAGACTCCTGGTAGCTGAAGAACGCAGTGCCTTAGGGTTAAGCAATCACATAAACTTAAAATGTCCAAAATTATTGTTTTGGGATGGCATGGAAAAAATCATACTGTTCTATAACAGGTACAAAACCCAGGCATTTAGAAAAGTGCACAGGCTCTCTGACAGTTTAATGTCTCTGAAAACAAAATTGTTTGGTGAATAAGCTAATAAGACGCTTGCTAGTTATTCTGTAATTTTTATTTTTAAAGTTGACATTCAAAAGAGAGCTGAAAGCTTCAAAGTTTGGGGGCCACTTGCAGTTCTGTAATGAGACAGGAAAGTCACAGTTTATAGGGAGCTAGGAAAATCTGACGTCCAAAGCAATTGACAAAGGGATCCATTCGACAAACATTGGTGGCCAAGGCACTATTACTGGAGCACTTAGGGTGAGGCCAGCATTTCTCATAAACAAGCTCCTGTCAGTTTAGACCACCTAAAATGTGGCCTCGGTTAAACCTCTAACACCCCTATGTTCTCCTTTCTGCTCTTAAGAAAGGATTATGGAAGGTAAAAGCTAAGTCATTTACATTCAATAAATGTCTCTGCCTCCAAACACCAGGAAAGCATTTCAAGCTCCTAGAATGTGCAAACAGTTACATAAAAGTTCATGGTCCAGACACATTTCCCTCTGGGTTGGGATACTCACCCTCAAACAAAATCCCTTCCATTCATTACATTTTCAACGAGAAGATTCCTTCATAGCAATGGTAATTCTTAGAAAATTACAATGCTACTTAAGATACTGGTGATTACTAACTTGACAACCCAGTACGGGGCTTTAAAAAATGATTTTATTCTGTTATTGAGAAAACCTTGGTGATTTGAAATTTAGACATTCAAGACATGAATCTACTTTCCATTTCTGTACTTGTACTGTAAAGTATCTTGTGTCTTCCAACACCCAGGAGCTATCAATTAGATAAGAAGACAGAGTTTGATAAAGTGATGTAAAAACGGAGGTTATGCCAGTGTTTTCTCTAAAGTGAGACACTTGTAATTAGTTCACTTATTATCAGGCGTTACAAAACACTAAATCTCTCACAACCTGGACAAAAATACAACGTGATCTAAAGGCTTAATGAGGTTTATATTATTTATATATTTAATAATTTTCAATAATTTCCTATTGGGCAATTATGAGGTCTAGGGCATGAACTAATTAAACATACGCTATAAAATTTCTTTACTTTCTATGGATATGCATTCCTGTGGATCGTATTAATAAATGTAAATTAATAATTTGCTGCTGATTTTTAACTTAAGTCTTTCCCTTCAAGGATAAAAATAGTCTTTGTTAAATAATTCATATGTAAAATCATGTTGCTGTTCATTTGTCACAGAATTGATTTTTCTATTGACTATTCACCCAAAGGTGAAAAGAGGCATTTACTGACATTTATGGAAATTAAAAGAAGGAAATGTCTTGGCTGACTGAATAGTGAATATTAGTGTTTCAAATGCAAATCCCATTTCTACTTGGTGCTAACAAGATGTAGAAGAATAAAAAATGTTCAAAAAAGAAATTTTAAAAAAACAATCTGTAAAACCAAAGTCTACTTAAATAAATCCTAAAGATATAGCATAAAGTGTGATTTTTAAGAAGTCTTTGATTAAAAGCTTACATATATCTACACTTCTAAAATACCAAGAAAAATATCTGAAAGTCAAAACAGCACTTGTGGTTTTTTAAAAGAATTAGTCCTTCCTAATTCAGAAATGTTCATTTATATAGCAATACAATTAAATTCATTCTTGGAATTTTGTTTCCTTTATTGCTTAAGGTTTAAACAAAGGGGAAAATATCCTTTAAAACTCAGTTTTATTGGAAACAAGAGGAGCTATATCTGGACAATAGTGAGGGAGGGAAGCAAGAGAGAGGATTTGCAATTTTTACCTTATCTGGATGCTTTAATTTCCTAAAAAGAATCAACAACTATTCTTTACTTTTATAATAAATAACATTATATTAGAACACACTTAGTATAATTTAAATATAATTATTTTTGCATTTAGCAACTGATTTTAACCTCTCCACACATAGTTATGAGTAAAAATGGACTCCAATGAGAGAATGTATGTTTCCTCATACCAACTGAAAGTTAAAAAATAGAAACTTAAAATTTTACTACAAATCATGCAATATAATTAATTTGTGACATTTAGGATAAGGATTTTGTACGAACTCTGTTCTCTTGCCACTTTCTTTAGGGAGAAAAAAAAATCTGTCTATATAATTTGCTTGCTCAAAAATCTTTAATGCCACTGCTTTCCCCTAGCCTAAAGAAAGAATCAAGCCCATATGCTTTGAGAAAGTTCTGTATTTTCTGGCCACACTGAATTATTCTAGCCTCGTCATCATCCATTCTGACACAGTCTCTATATTTCAACCCAACCAGATATATGTGGAACACCCTGGAATTCTATTTTTCTTCCCTACAATCGTCCTGGTTTGTACATCCGAATTAAAATTCCCTGCCGGATAGATGCCTCTTCAAGGTTTCTAGTATCATCTTCAGGATATTATTTTATACCCTTAAAGCACTTTCAAACGTTAGTACTCTAGTAGACACTCACAACCGTGTGAAATATGCAGGTTCAATATCATTAGCCTCATTTCACAGATGCAGAAAGTCACCGTTCAAGCCTAAAGTCCCTTGGCTAGAAAGTGGTAGAGTCAAAATGCCATTTCAGGTGCAATTGAGTTTAGTCAACTTTTATATGTATTAATTACATTGCCTTCCAAAAAAGTTTTACCCGTCAGTCAATTAATAAATGTACTTCAAAGCTTTATGAAGATGCAAGGAACTGTGGTGGGTTCTATAGGACTAAGCCAGACCCACACTATCTGACCACCTCTATCAAGGGGCTTTCGTTCAAATTGAGCAACAAGACATAAATGCATAAAAATTATATGAATAAAGATGTTTAGGCAAGACATAAGTACAAAAATTTCACAAGGCAGGATAGCATTAATTGATTAACAACTTCTGCATGTGATTACTGCTGTTGGAATACAGAGGAGAAACAACACATTTAAAGGCAGTCGAGCCACTGGGATGTGTGATTTGATCTGGATTGAAAGGATGACTAATATACAACAAGAAGAAAGGCCAGTTGAGTTGAGTGGTATAACAAATGGTATTCATATTTTGCTTACATGTATATAATTATTATAAAACCAAGAGAGAGAAAAGCCCTGTGAGATGTGGGTACAGGACTTGACAGTAGACTTTGGAGTAACAATACAGTTGTGAATAACTAGGAAAGGAGGTAACGCCTAGGAATAAAGGTGAGGAAAACAAGGGTCAAAATCATGGTAGCATGGCACCCATAGCCTTAGAGGAGAGAGAAGTCAAGTAGAAGAATACTTCCCCCAACCTGCTACATTAGCCTGTATCTTAATTTACATTGTTTCGCAGGACACAGTTTAATATTCATTTAGTAATTTCTCAAAATATTTTTTCCAGAAATAATCATGTTATTTAATCGTGTGTAACAGTCTTAAATAAAATTAAATACGAATGAAGAAAATAATTTTATGAAGCTGGAGTATAATAGAACCCAATTCAACTAGATTTTAAAACACCAGCTATAATTGGAAAGGGGCACAGATTATCAAATCAATGGGATCAATGAACAACTCCAAAATGCAGTGACCTGTTAGAGCCACCCACTTGAGAACTGGCGGTAAGACAGGCACTTCTGTATCATTACTAAATGCACTCAAAGAGTTCTGAAACTATTAAAATATTTCTGTTTCTCAGGGTGCCCAATTTATTACAGGGAATTCACTTTTTCCTTCAGCAAAATTAAGTTCATTTATTTTTGAAGAAGTTTTGGGAGTTACAAACTATATACACATAGAGAACACTGTGTGTGTGTGTGAGAGAGAGGGAGAGAGAAAGAGAGTATGTATAAAGGGTAGCTTGATGGAGCACCAACTGATCATTATTTTGTATTATAATTTCTTATTAACAATATTCCTATAATTCTATCACTGGAAGACATTAAGAGGCATGATTTTGGCTATCTTAAATCTTAAAGAATAAAGATTACTGAATAATGGAAGTTAAACTTAGGTACTACAAATATTAATGCCTAACAGCAACAATAAAATATTAAGCAAATAAATGATGAAGAGGTCCCAGTTATGTTACCCAAGATGCTATAACAGATAAATCATAAATATCAGTGGTTGGCACAAAAGGAGGATATTTCTTGCTCATATTGAGGCCAGGATCTGATGAGTGGATGACCTTTTTTGTCACCATAAGTGAACCTGAGTCTTGGAGGATTCTGAGTCTTGGAGGATTCTGTATCCAGTTTTGGGTTGAGAAAGGTCATAGAAGATAGTCAAGGTTGGTTTGCATGGGCTATGCTTACAAGTGGTGCCCCTCACTATGGTTCTCATTCCATTGGCTATTTTCGGTCAGATGACTACCCCTAACCACAAGGGATACTGGGACATGTAGTTTAGCTTTATGATTAAGAAAAAGAAGGCATGAATTTGGCAGGCACAGCATCTGCCACTATGACTCTGGGCTCAATTACATTGCCCTTAAGATACTGTCAGAGCAAATAACGTGGGTACAAATGCTAGAGAAAAGAAAAACAGATGTCAGGAAGGATTAGGAAGGAAAAGAGGCAAGACTCTGCTAAAGTAGGCAAAATATAAAAGCAAATATTTTAAATTAATATTCCTTTCCAGAAACAGTAAAAATCACCTGCAAGTGTATAAAATTAATTTAAATCCATTTGGGCTTCAAAATCTAGACTTTTTATATCATTGACTGCATGACACTTCTTTCCAATATCACAGCTCATCTGTTTTAGAAACAGAGTCAGAATTACAAAATGACAGTTTCAAATAATAATGCAATCATAAAAATCAGAGAAAAATCAGGTCTACTAGGTCTACTGAGGTCATAAAACACATACCTTCATCAGTGTTAGCTGACTCTATTTCAGCATAATGGAAATCCTTCTATTCTTTTAGCCTGAATTTCGCTTTCAAAATTATCAGAAAATATGGGGCCCAGGTTCCCTGGGGTCTCTCTTCCAATTCTCTGATATCTTGAGCAGAAACAGAGCTATATGTCTAATATTTTCCTCTTACAAAAAAAGGCAAACATTTAACCTTTACTTATACTCTGAACAGATTAAAGAAAGTTGTAATATAATATAGTCATAATTGGTATTTTATATTTAGCCTCTTGCTGTAGTTCACAACTGGAAAGTATCTCTTTCCTAGAATTAACACTTAAAGTAATTTCGACCCTACTTGAACATCTAGTGACAAGTAGAGTAATCTCACTGCAGCCACACCGGCCTTTTTGCAATGCAGGCATGCTCCTACCTCAGGGTCTTGGCTGCTCCCTTTGCTTGGAACACTCTGCCCTGACCTCAGAACGGGTCTCTCCCTGACTTCCATGTCTCTGCTCAGGGAGGCTTTTGTTGATCCCTGATTTACAGTTGCAACTCAGCCCAACCTTCTTCCTCACCACTCTCCAGTCTGACCCTTCCAACCCTGCTTACCCTGTTCAACATTTTCTTTTTTCCATGTGATTTTTCCTTTTATATATTACACATTTTACTTAAATATTGCTTGTTTTTCCATGCTAGAATTTAACTTCTATGAGGGCAAGCAAGTTTGCTTTGTAGACAAAGTATTCCACGTGCCTAGACCTGTGCCTAGTACAAGCAGAACCTCAATAAACATCTTTTGATCGATGAATGAGCCTTTGAAAATTCTTTTTTTTTTTTTTGAGACGGAGTTTCGCTCTTGTCCCCTAGGCTGGAGTGCAGTGGCGCGATCTTGGCTCACTGAAAACGCCACCTCTGGGGTTCAAGTGATTCTCCTGCCTCAGCCTCCTGAGTAGCTGGAATTACAAGCGTCTGCCACCACACCTGGCTAATTTTTGTATTTTTAGTGGAGACAGGGTTTCTCCATTTTGGCCAGGCTTGTCTCAAACTCTTGACCACAGGTGATCCGCCCGCCTCGGCCTTCCAAAGTGCTAGGATTACAGACATAAGCCACCACACCCAGCCTGAAAATTCAATTTTATGCAATCCACTCACTTGGAATTCAAAATGCTAAATGTATATTATTATATGCTTTAAGTTGCTTTATGCATTGCTTATACATGGATGCATATAACTGAATGGAGTTACAAACCTTGCATATTATTCTTGATAGGTAATGTAAGGATGTTCCAGAGTCATTTTCATCATATGTCACTTTCAAATTAAATAATTTTAGAAGCCAATCACTGTATAAAATGTGACTTCACTTTAATTCCCTCCAACCAGTGAAACAACTGCCTGTGATCCTAATTACCAAGTTTATTGATACATTTTTAACATGGGATTAAATTTAAAATATCTAATAAAGTTAGGGAATAATATATCAGTCAGCTTCTCTTAATTCTTCTGGAGCTGCTACTGGTTAACAATTACATTGAGCCAGCAAATTATTGAGTGCTTTGTGTTTGGAATTCAAAAGTGATTAAGATGCATTTAATGCACTCTCTATAAGCTCACAAGTCTATGAAGGCATGCACACACACACACAAATGATTATATTACACTGACTGATTATATGTCACTGAGTTGACATACTCAGTATTAGGAAGAAGCCAGAAGCATGGCCTAATGTTGTAAAAAGTGCGGAACAATTGTTATCTGTACAGAAAAAAATGTAAAATTACATTGCTAACTCACACCATTCTCAAAAACAAAGTCCAGGTAGCTTAAATCCCTAAATGTAAAAAACAAACCTAAACTTTATAAAAATATAATAGAATAATATCTTTATGGCAGGCAGCAGTAAAATAATTTTTTTTCCTTAAAAAATTGTATAAGAAAGATTTTCTTAAACAGAATGACAAAAGTACAAACCCTAAAGGTAAGGATTAATCAATTTGACTATAATAACATTAAAACTTTATGTGGGATAAACACATAAACCAGTAAGTCCACTACAGACTAATTCTCTCACTGATTACAACTAAAACTTTGTATAAAATACAAAACATCTATCGAGGAATTGGGAAAGTTAAAAAAAACAGCAACAACAAAACACAAACAAATCGTAGTAGGGAATCAAAACGTAGAGAACGAAGGCAGAATAATGGCATGCTCAGCTAAAGAAAACTAAGATTTCTTGGGCGTACTCTAAATGAAATGCTAAAGGGAGATCTTTAAGCTGATGTAAAATGACACCAGAAAGAAACTCAGAATTTCAGAAATGAAGGAGAGCAACAGAAATTGTAAATATTGAGTTAACATAAAAGATGATTTTTTTCCCCCCACTATTTTCTCCCTGTATGACTGTTGAAAGGAAAACTTACAACACGGCCTGGGGGGTTTCAATGTACATAGATGTAGCACATGGGTCAATTGCTAAGTAAAGATGGGTGATAGAGGGTGATGGGACCAAGACAATTGACCAGGGTAGACTGAAATTAGATGTGCATATATTACAATTTTAATTCACCAATAGGTAATGTAAAATGGAATTTAAAAAATATCCAAATAATCTGAAAGAAGTCATGGTAAAGAAACAGAAGAATGAAAACAGCAGGGACAATCAGAAAAACACATAATAAAACTAATATACCTTGTGATGGTAAATATTGAGTGTCAACTTGATTGGATTGAAGGATGCAAAGTATTGATCCTGGGTGTGTTTGTGAGGGTGTTGCCAAAAGAGATTAACATTTGAGTCAGTGGACTCGGGAGAGGCAGATCTTCCCTTGATCTGGGTGGGTACCATCTAATCAGCTGCCAGCACTGCGAGAATAAAGCAGAAGGAAGAACATGGAAGGACCTGACTTGCTGAGTCTTCCTTCCTTTATCTTTCTCCCATGCTGGATGCTTCCTTTTTTTTTTTTTTTGACAGAGTTTTGCTCTTGTGGCCCAGCCTGAAGTACAATGGCGCTATCTCTGCTCACTGCAACCTTCGCCTCCCGGGTTCAGGCAATTCCCTGCCTCAGGCTCCCGAGTAGCTGAGATTACAGGCATGCACCACACCAAGCTAATTTTTGTATTTTTAATAGAGATGGGTTTTCACCATGTTGGCCAGGTGGTCTTGAACTCCCAACCTCAGGTGATCCACCCACGTCGGCCTCCCAAAGCGCTGGGATTACAGGCATGAGCCACTGTGCCCGGCTGTGCTTCCTTCTTTTGAACATTGGACTCCAAGTTCTTCAGCTTTTGGACCCTTGGACTTATATCAGTTGTTTGCCAGGGGCTCTCGGGCCTTTGGTAACAGACTAAAGACTGCACTGTCGGCTTCCCTACTTTTGAGGTTTTGGGACTCAAACCTGGCTTCTTTGCTCCTCAGTTTGCAGATGGCCTATTGTGGGACTTCACCTTGTGACAGTGTGAGTCAATTCTCCTTAACAAACTCCCTTTTATATACTCATCTACCATGTTAGTTCTGTCCCTCTAGAGAACCTATCAACACATACCTAAATCTAACCATATCAATAATCACATTAATAGAAATGGTCTCATGAAAGGTTGTCAGATTAGATAAAAATAAATAAGACTCATCTGTTATGTTGCCTACAGAAATCTCATGTCAAATATAGAAAGATGAATACATTAAAGTGAAGGGGTGAATTTTTTGTGGGGAGGAGGCAAAAAGTTCTAAAGTTAGATTGTAGAGATAGTTGCACAACATTAAGAAGTTACAAAGAAACACTGAATGTTCATAACTTAAATGCATGGGTTTTGTGGTATGTGACTTGTATCTTGATAAAGCTATTTTTAAAAAGGAAGGATGAAAAAATATACCTTGTAGACAATGAACAAAATAATGGAGTGGCTTTATTAATTTCAGACAAAGTAGACTTAAAGAAATACAAATAAAAAATGAAATTGTATAATGATGAATAGATCTTCGCCAAAAAAGATGCAATAATTTTAAGTCTTTGTATCTAAAATATAGCTTCCAAATGCATGAGGCAAAAACTGATGAAACTGAAAGGTGTGGACAAAGCCATGGTACAGTTGGAGACTTCTGTGCTCCTCTCTCAGGAATAGATGAAAAATGAACACGGAAAGCCAGCAGAGAAGTGGAAGTGGACACAAGTAACCAAACAGACCTAATCCACACTTCCGGATGACTCCACACAATGGAAGTAGAATACACATTTTTGTTCCAGTGCGCAGGGAAATTTCACCCAGACAGGTCATATCCTGGGCCATAAAAACATTTTAGTACATTTAAGAGAACTGAAGTCATACAAGGTATGCCCTCAGATCATAGCGGAAGTAAAGGAGAATTCAGTAGCAGAAAGGTACCCGGAAAACCCCAAATACCTGGAAAGTTTCAGTGTTAGCCAAAGGGAAAGCCCCATGGGAAATTAGAAAATATTTTGAACTGAATGAAAACGGAAACAAGACGAATTAAGATTTATAGGATGCAGCTATTCCAGTGTTGAGATGGAAATTTATAACTCTATTAAATGCTTTTATTAGGAGAAAAGAAACACTTCAAGTCAGCGATCTATGCTACCTATTTAAGAGAGCAGAAATAGAGACAATTAAACCCAAAGCAAGCAAAAGACAAGAAAATAAAAACAACAGAAATCAATAAAACAGGAAAACAATAGAAAAAAATCAATAAAATCAAAAGTTACTTTAAAAAAGTCAATCACATTGATAAACTTCTAGCTAAACAGACCAAGAAAACACAACAAGCAAAATGTGTGCCATGCATGAAACTGGCAAGGAATATTATTCAGAATACGTAGAAAATTCCTAACATCATCAAGAAAATCATGAAAACCAGTTAGGAAATAAGAAAAGGATGTGTTTGGATTAACAAGTCTGAGAATATGTGAAAATACTGCTTGGCAACCAGGAAATATAATAAAACCACAATAAGATCCGTTTTACATTGATCATATTGGCAAAAATTAAAATGAATAATTAAACCAGGCGCTTACCAGGAGAGATGGAAAACTTCACTCCCTTCTAGAAGTATATACACTGATTTAACCTTGTAGGGGAGTAATTTGGCAATAACCACTGTGGTTGAAAATGTCCATGAGCAGAAACTTAGTACTTCCATTTCTAGGGGAATCTTTGGCAACTTTTTTTCCCAATTGTAAGTTAGAGGCATTCTCAGTGATGCTAATTGTAGCATGACTTGTAACATTGATAACTTGGAAATGATTTTGATGTAAGTTTTCTACTCGCTTTGGTCAACCTGTAAACATGTTCTTAAGAAATGCCATGACCACATTTACATGGAACTTGTTCCTCAGAAAAGTTTCCAATGGAGGAGGCATGTTTGCACCTAAAAAGCAATATGATTGTGTGTGCATGTGTGGTGTGTGTGTGTCTGTGTGTTGAAAAGCTTATAGAGTCACTGGCCAGAATGTATGCTCACACCCTTGGGTGCTGTAACTTCTAGTCCTCTAGTGAAGTTGTAAACTACAAAACGACCTGCATATTGGCACTGAGCACACAGCATCATCAATCTCCCTGCATCTTTTGTGGAGATCACAGAATTAGGTTTTCTGTGGACCACAACACAACAGACCACAGGAAAACACCATCTGTTTTGTGCTCATCTGGCCCCTCGAGGCACCAGCACCCTAGGGCCAGCAGCAGCAGGTCGTGTGACACCTGTCCTTCAGTCCCTAATGCTTTCTTCTCCTCCTGAGCTTGCTCCCTGCCATGCTTGTTGAAGGAATATGAATATAATTTTGCACTAAGTATGTGCTGGTCATCAATAGTTTCTCATTGTGTCGATACCTCAGCCCTAAAGTTGTTTTTTAATTTAGTTTAGTTTTTTTTTCTTTTTTTTGAGACAAGGTCTCTGTTGCTTAGGCTGGAGTGCAATGGTGTGAAGACAGCTCACCGTGGCCTCGATCTCCTGAGCTCAAGTGATCCTCCTGCCTCAGCCTCCCGAGAGCTGGGACTACAGGTGTCAACCCTAAAGTCTGTACATTTCACCTGGAGCTAATACTGAGAATAAAATAACAAGTGGGAGGAACATGTATCGAAAAGGAAAAAAAAAAAAAGTCCTACCGCAGCAACAAGAAGAAGCGGTTTGCAGAATAATCTGTAGAAAGTGAGATTTTTTTACACTTTAAAAGCATGCATAGCATTGGTTATTACTTGTGAATATGATATGATTTGTGAGTACACCTATGCTCAGTAAAGGTGCAAACATGGATGAAGGGGGCCACGTGCAAACTTCATTGTGATGATTCCCTTCTGGTGTGGTAGGCAGGGATGAGACTGAGAACTAGGATACATGTTTTTCCAAAAATGTAGCTCTAAGGTAATAATGCAAAATGTTAAGACTTACTAAAGGTGGGTGTTTCATTAATCACTGTTTCTTTCTAAGTTTATACTATTGCCTAATAAAACATGTTTTAAAAATCACACATATAATAGATTTTAACAAAATCCCAGAAAAATATTGGGTTCTCTTGATCGAATCTAATCTCTAATCTCCTACATATTTTAGATGGCATCTACAATGTTAAAATCAGAGCTGGTTTTTAGAATATTGACCATGCAAAGAAAGGAATATCATAATAACAAGAGCAAGCAAGCTTTTTGCTTTTTTTCTTTTTCTTTTTTTTTTTTTAGCACCTACAGTATTCCAGGCAGCATGGTAGGCATGTTACATGTATTTTCTTTAATTGACCCCCAAAGTTACCTTTTTGTGCACTTACATGATAAACAATGAATCTGGGATTCTTATCTAGTTCTTTTCTTACTTTCTTCACTTTAAAAACCAATTAAATTAATATTGAAATTGTTACCTAGAATTTACAGTTAGCCAGATGTTTCCAATTACTTTGTTACTCCTCCACTATACAATAATATTGCTAATTGCAGATTTCCCATCTACAAGGTGAGCTTGTAGAAATATCACAAGACTTTTTCCTCTTTAAAAACATAGTCACAGCCAGGCATGGTGGCTCACTCCTCCAATCTTAACACTTTGGCCAGGGGGCGCGGACCATTTGAGGGCAGGAGTTCGAGACCAGCCTGACCAACATGGTGAAACCCCGTCTCTACTAAAAAAAAAAAAAAAAAAGAAAAAAAAAATAGGCCAGGGTGCAGTGGTTCACAACAGTAATCCCAGCGCTTTGGGAGGCCTGGGTGGGTAGATCATAAGATCAGGAGATTGAGACCGTCCTGGCTAACATGATGAAACCCTGTCTCTATTAAAAAATAAAAATAAAAATTAGCTGGGCGTGGTGGCATGTCCTGTAGTCCTAGCTACACAGGAGGCTGAGGCAGTAGAATCGCTTGAATCTGGGAGGTGCAGGTTGCAGTGAGCCAAGATTGAGCCACTGCACTCCAGGCTGGGCAACAGAGACTCTGTCTCAAAAAAAAAAAAAAAAAAAAAAAAAAAAATTAGCCAGGTGTGGTGGCGCATGCCTGTAATCCCAGCTACTTGGGAGACTGCGGCAGAAGACTCGCTTGAACCTGGGAGGCGGAGGTTGCAGTGAGCCGAGATCGCACCACTGAACTCCAGCCTGGGACAGAGGGAGACTCCGTCTCAAACAAACAAACAAATGAAAAAAACATAGTAACTACTCTGACTTCATATTCTCTTAAAATTTATGGCAATTAAATCCTCCTCATTGATAATAAATAGTGTCTTAATCAGAAAAATTATGCATTTATGTACACTTATGTTGTATTAATAAATACAGTGCAATTTTATGACGGAAAAATACAAAATACAGAATACGTTTTTGTTTTTTATTTTCCAAATTTCTATTTATCTCTACTGGACATGACCTTTCCCTGTTGAAAATGCTGCCATTTCACACATCAACTTAATTTACTACCTTCACTGTTTGCACATAATCTGTAAGTCAGGAGTGGTGAATACGGATTCCCTGAACCTTGGCTGTGTGAAAGAGCTTTGTTTGCTAGATCTCCTTCTCTTTGTAGCTCATAGATGGTTATACAAACTATATATTTATATATGTTCCTTATGAAAGGGTTATCTTATTTATGTTCCCTGACATATCTTTAGAATTACTGTCTAATGATTAAATATTTCTACATTTCATTATTTTATCTAACACACAATTTGTTTTAATTCCATGCTATAATATATTTCAGTCTATATAACAAATACAATGAACATAGAAAGAAGGCATTGGATTTATTTAGTGCTCTGCAACTCTTAATTGTGTGGCTATGTGACATTACAAAATGGTTTATTTGATCATTCAGTAAAGCATACCACATAACAATTTGCTTTTTGATGAGAATCAATTGCGTATTGATTTGATGATGGCTTTCATCGGCAGCTATGGCAGGAGTGAGCTGGATATTTATTAAGATCTTGGGTCCTAGACTGCCATTATTTTATCAAAGACCATGAATGATTTCTTACAATGAATTCCTGAACATGATCAATATGCATAATAACTTTTTATGTTCTTTACAAAAACAAAAGAATATTTTTAAAAACTTGGCAAGAAATATGATAAATGCCCATAATGAAACTAAAAGAACATAAAGCACATGATATTACTGCAGAGAGCAGACTGCTGAGAGGAATAAGAAGGCATGAAGGAAAAGGTGGTAGAGTTAAAATAGTAACATAAATACAGATAGTCTCTGCTTAATGAAACAATTAAACATCTCATTTCTCAATGTCAAGTGTGGACCCCTAAACAGATGTGTAACTAGAAATTTTTAGGCTGAGGGCAAGCGCCAAGCATTTTTGTTTCTGCGTCCCCTTCTGCCATCATTCTGCCTTCAGGCCGTCCTCCCACCTCCCTGTGACTTTCATGCTTTTGCTCTATTTATAAATTGTGGGCTTCCTGTGTCAGGTTACCTGGCCCTCTGAGTCAGCAGAGGATTGCCATCATGGCAAAAAATGCAAAGAAGTCATTCTCGGCTGGATGACGCTTTCAGCATTTCCCCCACTGCTGAGCCTCTCACCACCGAGTTACTTCTAAAGGATTGCATCACGCCAAATAGCATAAACTTAAAAAAAAAAAAGTAAAATCTCATAAAATGGTAAGTAGATAAATGTCATATTCCTTTCATAAACGCTGTTTAATTCCAAAGCTAATTTAGAATACTTCTATAACCTACGAAATTCTAGATTTGCGTCCTGGGAACTGTCACAAAGCTCCGTCAAGGGCCAGTGTGTGGAATTCCATGAAGTCATATCTCACAGCCAGTTTTATTCATGCCCAGTGCTTGGCAAGTGCAAATGAACACAGCCTCATGCGCAGCGCAGCCAATGTCCTGGCTTTTGCTATTTTCAAACATTTTACGTAAAATTAATGTTCACTACTTTTATGTAAAGCCATTATAGTTTTCAAATTAATAAAAAGTTATAATGGAGTACAACATCAACTACATTTTCTATATTCTTTTTCTACATAAGCCACCACCATATACTGAGGATCCAGTCCTATCAGAAAATGTTTTGCAACTATTTTGAGAACAAATGAAGAGCTTGTACACAGAGTGGAAAAAAAAAATACTTGTTTGGGTGTAAAACTTTATGGATAATAACAATAAAACTAAATGTGTATATTAGTCAAAATTCTGATTTCTAAGCAAAGGAAACTAACTCTGGACATCTCAGGCAGGTAGAGGCTTTATTGGAAGGCTAAGGAAAGACATGAATTTCGACAAAAAGGTCTGGCGAGTGACTGAGGTGGATGCGGGGGCTGATGGCTGGCATGCTCTGAGCAAGGTTCTTCTCTGACTAATATTCTTCTGCTGGTGCTGCATGGAGCCACTACTGCCCAATGTCACCCCATGGAGCCAGGTCAGTTGTTGTCCCTTCCATTATATGTCCCTCGCTCTGCATCCATCATAGGTAGGTTAACTGAGCCCATCTTACATGTATTTGTCCAGCTGTCAAAGCAGCAGGGGAGGAAGAGGGAGTCCCTTTCCTTTATTTTCATCATGGTAGGTGCCAAACTTAAATGTGGGACTGGCAGGAAAAAGCCAAATCACAAATGTGCACTATCACTACTGAAGACTTTTATTTTTGAACCAAAAATTCTTTAAGCTTTATGAAACAGGCCAGGTGCGGTGGCTCACGCCTGTAATCCCAGCACTTTGGGAGGCCAAGGCGGATGGATCACTGAGGTCAGGAGTTTGAGACCAGCCTAACCAACATGATGCAACTCCATCTCTACTGAAAATACAAAATTAGCCAGGTGTGGTGGTGCACACCTGTAATCCCAGCTACTTGGGAGGCTGAGGTAGGAGAATCGTTTGAACCTTGGAGGTGGAGGTTGCAATGAGCTGAGATCATCCCATTGCACTCCAGCCTGGGCAACAAGAGTGAAACTCTGTCTCGAAAAATAAAATAAATAAATAAATAAATTAATTAATTTTATGAAACAGTTAAATGACTCCTCTGTTCCTTTTAATGGATTATGATAAGTTCATTCTCAGAAACGGAACATATGATCTTGATTTCCATTCAAACTGTGGACTCAGTGAATTTTCCATATGATCTTTGGCAAATTACTGACTCTATTTTCTCTTTTCTTTATCTACCATAATGCTCAGACATTTTATCTTCCTTGAAGGGAGTTTATTAAAACTGCTGATGAGGCTAATGAAAATATAGACATCCTTAAAGAGAAATTTCATTTTTGGTCACCATTTAATTTTGCTGCTACACGCCCAATGTGTCTGGGACTGGATTTTATAGAATTTCTATTTAATTGCATTAGTAGAAAAGCTAAAAAGCTGCTTCTCTGTATGTGTCCATACTTCTTGTATAAATGTCACATGAGAGATAAATTCTGAAAGCCATTAAACACATAGTTTCACATAACTCTTACAGCTTCTCACCAGTAAGGAATCTGTCTCATCACGTGAGTGCCCACGATTTGCATGGAAGAGAATAAGCCTGGGTTTTCAGTTTCCTTGAGAAAAAGAAAGTGCCCCAAGATGACTGGCAGTTCCTGCCTCATCAGGGATGTCTACATTTGAAAACAAGGCCTCTTTGAAATCTGAGACTGGAAAATGATTCCTGATGACCTTTCCCATCTCTCTTTGATTCTTAGCCAAACACAGAGGAAAAGTCACAAAGCAGCCTACTATATATACCTTCTTTCAAATGACTCTCTTTGTCTAACAACCACACTGTAGGGGCAGGCCTGGAAAGGATGTCAGATGGCCCAGCGTTGTGTTATAATGTACAGGGGGCAGGCCTCTGATACAAAAATCAAACCAGTGTTCGTGACCAGGAGGTTCCCCTCTGTACCATCTCAGAGGAAGCATCTGTGATGCTTACAAGGTAAAGTAGATGCATCTGTAAGGAACAGAGGGGAGATTAGGACAATCTATTATTGCAACCAATCAGCATTTTCTTTCTATTTCAGTGCCTGGATATCAGTGCAAGTGATTTCAGAAGATTGCCTACTGTAAGATTTATTCTTAAGATTCAAATTATTGATTTTTCTCACTACCTCATCAGTGTTATTTAGAAAAATCTCCGCTGATAATATGGCTGTGCCTCTATAATGCTAAATATTCCAAGGAAAGCTGATCATTAGCTGGATACTTGATTTCATGGAAACATCTGGATACTTGGCTGAGGTTATTTTAGATTTTTATGTAGATGTTTGACATAAAAATTGTGCTGTAACTTTAGATAAAATGAGAATCCTGTTGCTAAAGCAATAGTGTGTTAATATATTGATAACAGCGTCTCCTTACTTAGTGGTTTGTGCATCACTTTGAATGCAACATTACATATTTTAAAGATAATTATTTAAAGTATATTTTAAAATTCAACATACAAGGAAAATAAAACACTACATTCTATAATATAAATTCTTTTACTTTCTAAAAGCACCAATGGGTTGTTTTTTCTTCTTCTTGAAGTGATAATCTTGTTTATTTTGGTGAAATTGTTAGGAGCAGACACATGAAACATTTACATGGAATCAGTAATACACCTCCAAACAGTTTTGTGGACTGCAATCTCACTTTGATTTTGCCATGTTCTCATGATATGTCATATTTCAAATCAATGTGAATTACATGGAAGTGAATGTCATAACTGAGATAAAATGCATGCCATGAAACCACAGGTGGTGCAAGCATTTTATTCCCAGGTGTGGTCACTAAGAGTCGTCCTATTTTAGCCAAGGCCAAATGCATAGCAACTTCATTCAGCAGGTTTAATACCATCTTCACCCGAGAATAATTTTAAACTACCACAACATAAATTAAATCTACGATATTTCATTTAAAACTATTATGTTTTAGTTTTTTTGGACATTATTCTTTATTTTGGAAACAGGTGGAAAATTGTAGTCAGCTGAGATGGAGAGAGAAGACCATTCAGCCCAAGGAGTGCAGGGCAGAGGTGAGAACAGCTGAGCTCTGCAGTCCACAGAGCATCTATTGGTAACAAGTTAATGAATGTCTTGTCATAACTGAATTCCATTTGTCACTGCACATGTGAACAGACAGACGTCATTACCTGAGTGGTGTGACTGTCCCTGTGTCTCTGAAATGTCGAAGTCCCCGTGCCACTTATAGACAACCGTGAGTATCCATCTTCTTCAGGTAAACCTATTGAGGTCAACACAAATCAGGAATTAAGCAGTGTCTCCATTCCAAATAAAGTAAGTCATGCACTCACTACGATAAACTAGAGTTGTTATATTTTACAAATTGAAATGATGTTCCTTAAACACAAACTAAATACTAAATTTTGCAATGAAACATGGGCACGCACAGTATTGTGGCAGCTTCATTTAGGAAAAGAGGGCATATCCTGCCAAAGGAGATACAATGATAATAAAGAAATACGTGATAATAGCACAAAAGTGAGCAGACAAGTATTGGAGGGGAGAAGGGAAACTTCCAGATACTGAAAAGGTTTGAAGACGCTTCCGGGGTCAGTGACGGGTCCACTGAGTCGCTGGGGTGACTGCAGACAGCAGAATGTGGCTGCCATTCATAGGACTGCAGGGAGACGAGGAAGGGATTCGAAGTCAGAGCATGACTAAGCCTGTGTGTCCGATGAATTCCACTGGCTGTAGTTCATTTTGTGCACAAGGAAGCAAAGAGATTGGCTGAATTTCCACGAGGAAAAGGTGGGGAGAGCTGCTGATTCACAACACCAATTCACGAGCAACCACGTAGAGTAAGTTGTAGGTTTATGAAACTTTACATGCCCTCCAACAACATGAAGTCGCTATGAGGCACCAAATGATTTTATTAATTATCCTTTATGATCAAAGCAGTTTCCCACCCTCTGCACTATTGGCATTTTGGCCTGTATAATTCTTTGCAGTGGGGTCTGCCCCATGCATTGCAGGATGTTAAATAGCATCCCTGACCTCCACGCACTAGATGCCAGCAGTGCCCCCATTTGTGGCACCCAGAAATGTTCCCAGACATTACCAAAAGTTCCCTGGAGGGCAAAGTCATCCCCTCCTACACTGGCTGAGAACCACTGTGATACATCATGCATCACCAAAAGTGACTTTGATTAATAAACATGAATAGACAAAAAGAGAAATAAGAACCCAACAAAATGAATTCAACTCAGAGAACTTTAACTACTCAAGTGATTACTACTCCCCTCTGAAAGCATAATTAACTAGCACACTGTAATTGATTAAACATATACATGATTCCTAAATTAAAAATCATTAGACAATCACTGCACACTTTTCCGATTACAGGAGAGAGTTCCTCAGGGAAGTCTACACAATCCTGTCAATACATAACAAGCGCTTCCCAGTGATCTTGTTACATGTCCAGATACCTTGGTATGGAAAAGCTAACTTCATGAAGACTGGGCAGACAATGGCTGGAGAACAGATCTCAGCCACAGGCAGCAGCAGTAGCCTCAGGTGCTACGTGGGAATAGTGTCCTTAGACACTGTGGTAGCAGGACACAGGAAAGGCTCCAATCACAGTGAGTGTTGGAGCAGCCTGAAGTTCACACAGGCAGAAGGGAGCATGGCAATTTAAGATCAGGCACAATATGAAATTTCAGGAGACTAGATAAGGCAGATAGTTAGAAAAAAAAACGTGTTTCCAGATAGTAGAGCACAACAAAGGGCTTGGGATTCATGTGAAGGACCCCCTCTTAGAGTGGAATAAAGGATGGGGTGCTGGGACGAAGGGGCTAATTGACAAGCAAGATAAACCTTAACTTCTACAGGAACCATAAAGAAACCAGTTCGCCAGGAGAAGACAATTGTGATCCATTTTTCAAAACTAAATTATAAATTAGAAGTTGGGGATGGATGCGGCGGCTCACGCCTGTAATCTCAGCACTTTGGGAGGCTGAGGTGGCAGATCACCTGAGGTCAGGAGATCGAGACCAGCCTGGCCAACATGGTGAAATCCCATCTCTACTAAAAACACAAAATTACCTGGGCCTGGTGGTGCACACCTGTAGTCCCAGCTACTCCGGGTGCTGAGGCAGGAGAATCGCTTGAACCCGGGAGGCAGAGTTGCAGTGAGCCAAGTTTGTGCCATTGTACCCCAGCCTGGGTGACAGAGTGAGACTCCATCTCAAAATAAATAAATAAATCAATTAATTAAAAAAATTAGAAGTTGGATCTCAGAATCAAAACAGAAACTCAATTGAAAGGGTACAAGCTCAGAGCTGAATCGATAGCCTGCTGAGCACTGCAGAGAGTCAATTAAACTAAGGTTAAAAACATGTATGAGCAACCTCTGCATAAGGCACTGGGAAATACAATGAAGAATGAAGAAATGTCCCCACCCTTGAGGAAGTCATAATTCAGTGAGAATGACACTGAAGCCAAACACACAGCAGCATGATTTCAGGATTAAGAGGAGTACAGGTCACGTTGAACGGGGTCTTGGAGAAGGCAAGCATTTATTCTGATGGAAGGGACTAGAGGAAACTTCATGGTGGTGTTGCCAAAGGACCTGGGCCTTCCAGGAGGAGGAGAATTGTGGAGGGTGAACAAAGTCGAGAAGGACATGCCTGGCTGTGAGCACCAATGTGATAAGGCAACAAAACACAAGGACGCTTCGCGGAAATGTGACCACACTTTGGAGACGAGAGGTAGCACTGAAGACTTCCCAGAAGAGACGTGCTGCCGTTTTATCTAAGTCATGAGTTCAAAGGTATTTCATTCGTAACTGTTGACTAAAGAAAGGATGGGTCCCAGAACCTGTGTCACGGCTCCACAGAGAGGGATGGATGCAGTGTGGGCAGGTGCTTGCATGCAGGTGTGGAGGGCCAGGTGAGGACAGTGGGGAGGGAGGCAGGTGCGTGGGTGCTGGGGGAGACTGGCATGTGGAGGAGGGGGTGGGACAAAGGACTGAGCCCGAGAAGTCAGAGGGAAGGGGATTTTGGAAGGTTGTAGCAAACAGGCCAAGGGTCCTCATCACGGCCAACTGACCAATGTTGTGAGAAGTGGAAGGGGCAGAATGACAGCCAGGAAGCGCCAGAGGTGCAAAGGAGGTTACACGGCAGGAGGGTTTTGTTTTGTTCTGTTTTTTCCAGCACAATATTTTATTTTGCTGCCATATTAGAAGCAGTACCTTTTTAAGGCAAATAATTTTAAAATGACATCAAAGGCACAACCCATGAATTAAAAAAACAGATTCATATCTCTATATAAACATTAAAAATAAACATATTGATGATGCCCTAAAAATAAAACATGCATTTTAAAAGAACAATGTAGAACATTGAAATATATTAAATAAGAGGCTTTTTAATTCTTAAAACATCCTACAGATCAAAATAAAGGACCTTCTCCCAGATATTAAACAGTGGACAAATAATAAGTGTAGAAAATAAAGGAGAAAAAAATGAATGACTAACAAGTAATACACATATTCAATTCCATTAAGAATTCCAAGTAATGGATATGAGACTACAGTAACATTCATTTTATCTATCAAAATAACACAGTTTTAAAACTTTTTATTACAAACATTTCAGACATAAAGAGAATATGTAGTGAAACTCCATGCACCCATTCCAAGCCTTGGGGCTGTCAATTTTATCCATTTTTATCCATTTTTTATTCATTTTTCACTTAAATCCCAGAAATCATGTCATTTTAGCTGTAAATATTTGTACATGTGTCCCTAACTGACAAGAACTTTTTTTTTTTTTAAACATAGCAAGGATTTTCTCACACAGCTAACAGGAACATTGCTAAGCAAAGGCCCCCAGAAAAGTCCCACAGTCTTGTGTGGGTAGAGAATCCCATGGCGCATTTTAACCAGGGTGAAGACTCCAATCGTGTTGGAGGAACATTTAAAGTGAAGATAGAGCTCTTTATCTGTGCCTTCATTAAAGGGTGGAATTCTGTCCGTGAAGAAGCTTCTGCACATTCTGAGAAGCCTCCTCTGCTCCTCGTACTGCAGCAGTCTTCTCCCCAGACCAGGCTTGGAGTTAACAATTCCCAGCTTAGAGATTCATGTGTCCCTTGCTGAACATATTCCTTCCAGGGTCGCAACAGTGTGCTTCAAAAAGTCGAGCTTCTGGTCCATTTGACACCAAACTACTTCAAAAAGCCATTCTTGCCCAAATGACAGCAAGTCAAGGTCTTCTGAAACTGCATCCACTCTACCCTACCCTCCAGATATCCAGCTTTTCTACTCAAAGAAAACATGCAGATGCTCAGGGAAGGAATTCCCCAAAGCTGATCTTCATGGCCTAATGGATATACTGTGGACACTCCATAGAACCTGCTGTTGTTCCTTTAAACTTGGGTGGGCAAAAGTCAAAAAGGCTTTGGCCTTGATTGAGGGTTTAGCAGGAAGAAGCAGCCTCTGCTCTTCCTCTCCTCCTGAATTGGAGGCTGCTCAGAGCACTGAAAATTAAACCTTCCTCCAGGACACAAAGAGCAATGGCTTTTAGGAATCCTCATCACTGTGATGTAGACCTGGTCCCTGGAGTTCTGTGTGATTTTTAAAGTAATTTTGAAAAGTGAGAGACTCTGGGGCCATGAGGTCTATATGCAGAGCCCAGTGGGTTCATGCAGATTCTTATAAGAAGACAAGAATGAGGGCCAGGTGTGGTGGCTCACGCCTGTAAACCCAGCACTTTGAGAGGCCGAGGCGGGCGGATCACGAGGTCAGGATATCAAGACCATTCTGGTTAACACAGTGAAACCCCGCCTCTTCTAAAAAGAATACAAAAAAAATAGCCGGAGGTGGTGGTGGGCGCCTGTAGTCCCAGCCACTCGGGAGGCTGAGGCTGAAGAATCACTTGAACCCAGAAGGTGGAAGTTGCAGTGAATCGAGATCGTGCCACTGCACTCTAGCCTGGGTGACAGAGTGAGACTTCGTCTCAAAAAACAAAACAAAACAAAACAATACAAAACAAAAACCAGACAAGACAAGAATGAGACAGAGACTTTCAAGGGGTGTACGGCACTGAATTTCACATGGCTAACCAGTTGGAATCTGTTAGTCAAATCTGTCATTTTGTAGGGACCCAAACTTGTTTAGTCAATGGCAAGGTGGTTTGAATTCTCTTTTTACATCTGTCCAGCTTTCCAAGTATTCCATTACCTTTAAATCCACTCCCCTCTTGATTTCCATGAAATCGGACATCTGTCTTCTATCTCTTGAGCACCTATTGCATGT
Source organism: Papio anubis (assembly GCF_008728515.1). Lineage (NCBI taxonomy): Eukaryota > Metazoa > Chordata > Mammalia > Primates > Cercopithecidae > Papio > Papio anubis. The sequence continues at coordinate 87,348,658 of NC_044990.1, read as the reverse complement.
CTCCATTTCCACCCTTCTCAATGTAAATTTCTCAAAGTTTGGTGTTCTGCATTGTTTAGTGGTCATATTTCTTTTCTTATTCCTCTTTATTATTTTTCTTCTGATGCTACAAATAACCACCATGTCTCCAGCTTCTTTGAAAATTCTGGCTTTTCTCTTTCTATCCTGGAACCCTGGCCTAAACTCCAAACCTGTAATCATCATTTGCGGAAAAATCATCCATAATCAGAAGTCCTTCTCTCTCGAGTTCCAAATCCACTTATGGAATTAACCTCCTTTGGGAACTGCCCTTCCCTTCTGAAGAGTGCAGTATTCTCCCATCATTTGCCTCAAATTCTTGGAGTCGTTCTTGACACCTTCCACTTCTTGACTCCTATACCAATACAGTCTAATACTCTTGCTTCACGTACAAAACCTGCCAAGGCTTAAGTGAATGAATTCAAAACTGGCACCCCCAAACTCAGTTTCCAATTCTGTTGTTCACCCTGGATAGTACAATCAGGTACACTTCTCCAAAATAGCAGACAGTACTCCCTCAAAACAATGGCAACCCTTTCAGAGACATTCTTTTTTTTTTTTCTCTCTTGTTTTTTCATTTTTCATTTTTTTCTTGTTTTATATTTTTTATTTTTTTTGAGACGGAGTCTGGCTCTGTCGCCCAGGCTGGAGTGCAGTGGCACGATCTCGGCTCACTGCAAGCTCCGCCTCCCGGGTTCACGCCATTCTCCTGCCTCAGCCTCCCGAGTAGCTGGAACTACAGGCGCCGCCACCTCGCTCGGCTAATTTTTTGTATTTTTAGTAGAGACAGGGTTTCACCGTGTTAGCCAGGATGGCCTTGATCTCCTGACCTCGTGATCCGCCCGCCTCGGCCTCCCAAAGTGCTGGGATTACAGGCGTGAGCCACCGTGCCCAGCTGAGACACTCTTTAAATTGGCATTCATGGCTCTGTAGCTCCTACATAATTGTTTCTTTCCTCTCTTATTTACTCACCTATTCTATCAGAGAAGCCGATTCACATTCGTGCCACAATACATTGTGCAGAAAATTCCTGGAAATGTGCTCCCTTCTTTTCTGATTTAAACACATTTTGAAAATCCCAACCTTCTCTATGAAGCATCCTTAGCAATCCCAGCCCACCAGAATCATCTCTTTTATCTATGCAGAAAGTAACAGACTAACCATTATTTATGGGATTCGTTTCACATTTATTGCTGACTGCCCTATTTTGCAGTCTCCTTGGGATGTATTTTCAGTGTGCTCCGTATTTTCACTGTTCACACACAGAGGTCATCTTGTGGTGCTTAGGTATCATAGGGCTCCCATGCATAACACAAAGCCTACATGTGACAGGTGCACTTGGTGAGTGTTTTGATTGACTAATGTGCACCTCTCTCTTCACTGGGTTTCCTCTTGCCATCCTGCCCTTCATATTATTTTGAATCCTCCAACCTCAATATTAAATATCCCCTGAACTCCACCCAGATATTCCCGCTTCTATTCATCCCAGAGACTCCAAATTGTAATGTCTGTCTTTGCCCTGCATACCAGCATAAGCCATCAAAGTAACATTGTGCATTTGGCTGTACACGTGGGCATTTGTGTCTCTTTCATAAAGCACTGATCTACTACTATAGCCTGTATGGTTTCAGAGAAACGAATTCACTGCCTTGCACCTCATCTACCTCATTCATGTAATTGTTGTTTCTGTTGGATAAATCCTCATGACTCTTCTAGCTCTAAAACACGTAACACTTTATGAATAACTATGTATGGGTAATACTTCTTGAGTATTAACTTTCTGTTAAATATTGTCATATAAAATACAGCAATCCATGAAGTAGGTGCTTTTATTATTCCCATTTTTAAGACAAGAAAATTGAAAAGCAGAGAGGTTAAGTAACTTGCCCATGGTAGGGGAGTTAATAAGCATCGGAGCTGAGCTTCAAACCCAGGCAGGCAGAATGATGCCTTAAGCACTGGGAACAATATTCCACAGCTAGGAAAGAGTAGAGTGAGCATTTCAGTCTGTTCCTTTTCAACACTGACTTCTCAACTGCAGTGGAGAAAAGGTAATTAAATAATATCCACATTAGAAATTATTTAATGTGACTTTAAAATGCTTTTAACTAGAAGGATGAGTGGGGCAGGGCTTACTTGATGCCCCAGGAGTTTTCTTTCTTTGCAAAGGTAACTTCTATTGCTTAAAATAGATGATTTCAACATATTCCAGATTGTCAAGTGAGGCTTGCTTCCTTTTCTCTGGCTGTTAGACTTTCAGTCAGACAAGAGTATGAGTTCCAAAGAATGTGTACAATTTCCGTAAAGAAAGTGATGTTGGCGAGGCGCAGTGGCTCATGCCTGTAATCCCAGCACTTTGGGAGGCCGAGGCGGGCGGATCATGAGATCAGGAGATCAAGACCATGCTGGCTAACACGGTGAAACCCCGTCTCTACTAAATATACAAAAAATTAGCGGGGTGTGGTCGTGGGCGCCTGTAGTGTCAGCTACTGGGGAGGCTGAGGCAGGAGAATGGTGTGAACCCTGGAGGCAGAGCTTTCAGTGAGCTGAGATAGCGCCCCTGCACTCCAGCCTGGGTGACGGAGTGAGACTCCGTCTCAAAAAAAAAAAAAAAAAAAAAAAAAGTGATGTTGTAAAATATATATTAAAGACATTTATGGACTCCCACCAAAGGCTCCTTGACTGGTGGATTGGATTGATTTTGAGGTGTGGCTGATGGAAGCCCTTCTTAGATGTTCCCAGAACTGGTGTGGTTTGGTGCTCTAATGGCCTAAGTTCAACAAGGCGCCAGAGTCGATGCACAGAATGTAGATTTTCTGGTCCTGCAAATGATGCCCCCCAACCTTTTGCCTTAGGAAGCCTGTATTCAACACAAGTAACCCTTATTGTGCATTGAGGGTGAACACAATGCAAATTAAAAATACACAATTTGCACAGAATGATAAATGTAAATGCAAACGCAATGACTGTATTCTTTCATTGCCATTTTTCCTGATACCCAGCCATATAATGTATATTCAAGGAAAAAAATAATACTGATATAAAATGCCCTAGTTAGATTTTTTTATATGTGTCCCCACAAAATAAACATCTTTATGTTCACAATATTTTGTTTGATAAAGCTAAAATGTTCTAACACTAAAAACTGCTCTCTAATCTAATAATAAATAACCACAAGTCCAGGGAATAATTAAGTATACAAAAAAAGATCCAAGCTTGCATTCACATCAGTAAAAGGATGGCAATTAAAGTAAGTGATAGCTATAATTACCCACACATAACTATATTTCAACAAATGAACAAACAGATAATTATTTCTGGGAAGCAGAGGTAACATGCAGATACTGGCATTCAAAAGAGAAATGTTTCCTAGAAAATAACACTGTTTCTAATTCAATTTGAACTTTAAATTATTTTAAACATTTGTTTTCATCTTGTGCCCATATTTAGAAAGTGCATTGGCCGCACTTTGTAAGTTATGAACCTGTACTAATAATTGCTTTAAGAGTTATCATGTTCGTGTATATATCACATGCTGCACATGTGTAATGTTTGTTCAATTTCTATAATACTGATTGGGCAGTTTTTCTGACTCTGCCCTCTAGGATGGGATTTACTGGTTCCTACGTAACAAACAACATTATTTCGATCAGTAAATGCTTACTGAGGGCCTAAGTATATAGAGCTTTGTGCTGGATGTTTTCAAAATCATGGGGAAAGTTCCAGGCACCCAAAAATTCACGGCGCTCACAAGAGTAGATCAGCATAAATGTGTTAAGTTGCTTTGAAAGATTGAATTTCCAATTGAAATAATTTTCCTTTTGCACATATAACTCTTGAGATTTTCAAGTGGTTTTTAATTAACGACAGCACAGAACCAACTTTATTTAAAATCCGTAAGCATGTTAAGGGAGAACACAGCAATCTGTGTTGCAGGCTGCGGCCATACACACTATCTGTTACATGCTGAAGTTTAGAACCCTGATACTCCCAAAGAATTCATATTATTAATTTCATGGAGCCTTTTCCACAAACATCTCCATTTTGGTCTAGAGGGTTTTTGTTTGTTTCTTTCGTTTTCGGTTATGTTTTGATATTTAGAGTAACACTTGCAGTTCTTTATTATTATTAAATTTTTTAGGATCATTTCCGTAGCTGTAGTTTTTGCCTTTTGCCTCAAAACACGGAAAACTTAAATATTTTGGTGAAGAGAAGTTCCCTTTCTCCATCTCTTTCTTCCTTTTTTTTTTTTTTTTTTTAAATTGCAGAATTGTAGCAACTGTGTCCGGAATTGGTGGGTTCTTGGTCTTGCTGACTTCAGGAAGGAAGCCGTGGACCCTCGCAGTGAGTGTAACAGTTCTTAAAGATGGTGTGTCCAGAGTTTGTTCCTTCAGACGTTCAGATGTGTCTGGAGCTTCTTCCTTCTGGTAGGTTCGTGGTCTCGCTGTCAGGAGTGAAGCTGCAAACATTCATGGTGAGTGTTACAGCTCTTAAAGGCAGCGCGTCTGGAGTTGCTCGTTCTTCGCGGTGGGTTTGTGGTGTCGCTGGCTTCAGGAGTCAAGTGGCAGACCTTCGCGGTCAGTGTTACAGTTCATAACAGCAGCATGAACCCAAACAGCAGCAACAAGATTTATTGCAAATAGAGAAAGAACCTAGCCTCCATAACGTAGGAGAGGATCCTAGCGGGTTGCCACTACTGGCTCCGGCAGCCTGCTTTTATTCCCTTATCTGGCCACACCCACATCCTGCTGATTGGTCCATTTTACAGAGAGCTGATTGGTCCGTTTTGACAGGCGGCTGACTGGTGCCTTTACAATTCTTGAGCTAGACACAGAGTCACAGAGTGCTAGTTAGCTACAGAATTAGCTAGATACAGAGTACCAATTGGTGCGTTTACAAACCCTGAGCTAGACACAGAGTGCTGATTGGTGCATTTACAATCCTTGAGCTAGACAGAGTCACAGAGTGCTAGTCCTCCAAGTCTCCAATAGGTTAGCTAGATACAGAATACCAATTGGTGTATTCACAAACCTGGAGGTAGACACAGAGTGCTGATTGGTGTATTTACAAACACTGAGCTAGACGCAGAATGCTGATTGGTGCACATACGATCCTCTGGCTAGATATAAAAGTTCCCTAAGTCCTCATCCAGTTCAGGAGCCCAGCTGGCTTCACCCAGTGAATCATGCACCAGGGCTGCAGGCAGAGCAGCCCCTCAGTCCTGAGCTGCCCCTACACTCTTCAGCCCTTGGGCTGTCGATGGGACCGGGTGCCACGGAGCAGGGGGTGGTGCCCCTAGGGGAGGCTCAGGCCGCGTGGGAGCCCACTGTAGGGGGAGGAGCTCAGACATGGTGGGCTGCAGGTCCTGAGCCCTGTCCCGCAGGTCCCGAGCCCTGTCCCGCAGGGAGGCAGCTAGGAGGCCTGTGCCAGTGGGCTGACACTGCTGGGGGACCCAGTGCAACCTCTGCAGCTGCTGGCCCGGGTGCTAAGCCCCTCATTGCCCTGCGTTGGCGGCAACTGCTGGCTGCTCCCTGTGCAGAGCCCACGGAGCCCACGCCTGCTCCCGCCGGAACTCGCACTGGCTCACAAGCGCCGCCCGCAGCCCAGGTTCCTACCCGCGCCTCTCTCTCCACACCTCCCCACAAGCAGAGGGAGGAGGCTCTGGCCTCAGCCAGCCCAGAGAGGGGCTCCCACAGTGCCATGGCAGGTGAAGGGCTCCTCAAGCGCCACCAGAGTGGAAGCTGAGGCGGGAGGCCGAGGAGGTGCTGAGAGTAAGGGCTGCTAGCACATTGTCACCTCTCACAACTACACAAATAAAATAAAGAAATACAACACTGGCAGCTCTGCGGAAGCTCCTGTGGTCATCTCTCCAAATAGCTGCTGGCCTTCTCCTCCGAATGAAATCGCCGTCCTCACTTTGTGGCAGTTGGTTCTCTGAGCACCTCTTCCTTGTCAGGCAGGTCTGTAATTCTAGAGTGTGTGTGGTAGCATCGTCCTGGAGTCTTAAGTTACATTTCTCTAGTTACTAACGAGGTTGGAATCCATTAAAAATGTTTTTCTAAGTCGTATTCGCGTATTCTGTCCAATTTTCTTTTAAGCTGTCTTTTGTTTTTGATTTAAATAAACGTTGAATATTAGCCTTTGTTGGGTAAATGTGTTGAAAATATTTTCTCCCTATTTATGTTATTTTTTCCTTTTTCTTTATGGTTAAAACTTTTGTGTCTTGCTTAAGAAGGCCGTCTTTCCTTTTACGAAGAAAGAAAGATGTTCTATTGTTTCTTCTATCCATCTTATTATTTGACATTTGACATACAGCTCTATAATCTATCAGGAATTGTTTTGTGTGTATAGCATTAGGCAGGGTCAAGTTTCACTGTTTGCCTCACATGGATAGCAATCAATTATTCTTCCCCAGTGCCCTAACATGCCAATTTTGTCATAAATTAAGTGGCTAATTATGCAAGCTGGAGTAATATTATGTTCTTTCTCCTTCTTCCTTCCTGTTCTCTGAAAGTGTTTATGTGACATTGGAGTTATTTCATCCTTAGAATTTTGGAAAAATCTAGTGGAGAAACCATCCGATTCTGGAGCTTTCCTTGCAGGAAGGCATTCAATTACAAATTGCATTAATTTAACATTTACAGTGTTATTTAGCTTTCCTACTTCTTTTGTCCATTTTCTTTAGTTCTATTTTTCCTTTTTTTGAGAATGTATTCATGTACATTTGCAAATTTATCTTGGCGTAAAACTGTTTGTAATATTCTCTTATTTTTAATTTCAGCCAGATCTGTATTGATGTCCTCTTTTCAATCTAAAATCTGTTTTTTGTGTCCATTTTCTCTATTTCTCTATCCCATTGCAAGAAAATTTTCAATCTTATTAATGTTTTCAAAGATAATTTAAAAGATAAACTTTCTCTTTCCTTCCTTTCTATCCCTTTACATTATTTTATTTGTTTTATATTTCAATAACTTGTGTTCTTATTATCACTATCGTATCTTTCCTTCTATTTTCGTGGTATTTAGTTTTTGTTCTGTTTCTAATTTCTAGATACTTTTAACACTTGTTGTATTTGTTCTCTTGTGATGCAAATGTTTGAAGCCATACATTTCCATTTCTTAAGAGATCTTTTGTAGCAACATGGATGGAACTGGAGGCCATTATCTTAGGTGATATAACTAAGACACTGAAAGACAAATGCTGTGTGTTCTCACTTATAAGTGGGAGCTAAATAACGTGTACACTTGAGTGTGGAATAATAGACACTGGAGACTCAGAAGGTGGCAAGGTGGGAGGATGGGATGGAGTGAAGCACATGAAACGACTTAATCAGTACAATATATATTATTCAGTTGATGTGGACACTAAAAGCCCAGCCATGGCCACAATGCCGTACAGCCACATATTGACCATACTGACACTGCATCTGAACCCCTTCCATTCATACACAAAAGACATTAGTCATGTCCTAAAACTTCTGTTTTCATATTTGCATTGTCATTAGTTAAAATGTTTGGGTTTTGAATTTATTTTGTGATTTCTTCTTGAATATTAGAGGTTTTTGTTTTGTTTTGTTTTGTTTTGTTTTTTTTAGATGAAGTCTGGCTGTGTTGCCCAGGCTGGAGTGCAGTGGCACGATCTCAGCTCACTGCCAACTCCACCTCCTGGGATGAAGAGATTCTCCTACCTCAGTTTCCCGAGTAGCTGGGATTAAAGGCATGTACCACCACACCCAGCTGATTTTTGTATTTTTAGTAGAGATGGGGTTTCACCATGTTGGCCAGGCTGGTCTTGAACTCCTGACCTCAGTGATCTGCCGGCCTCGGCCTCCCAAAGTGCTGGGATTGCAGGCGTGAGCCACCGCGCCGGGCCTAGAGATGTAATTTTTGACATGCAAATATATGAGGACTGTTTTTGCTGCTTTTTAAATATTTGCACGTTATATCTTTTTCTTTTCTATCCCTTGACATTTAATGTTTCAGAATCCTTATGTTTTACTGTTTTCAGAAATCTTAGTTTTTAAAATATTCTGTTAATCATTTTTCATATAAATTTACATTAAATGAGTCTTTTAAAATTTATTTTAATTAAATAAGGTTTATTTTCATATGTGCTTTTATATCTACTGTCTCAGAACTTTCTACTTGCCCTATTTTTCCTATTTTACCCCTTTTTTTCATCTTTGGAGTTGACTTTTTATGATTTTATCTTTCTATCTTTACTGGTTTGGAAATTATCTACCCCACCAATATTCTTTCAGGGGTTACCTTTGAGGTTACAACTGGCAAGGTAGGTTTATCAGTATACAATATTAAATACTATTTTACCCCTCCCATTTTTACTTGCCTTTTTAGTTATTCTTTATTCTTTCCTTTATCTGGAAGCATTCTGAGTCTGTCAATGTTTAATTCTTTTCATTTTAATTTTTTTTCCTAAAAATATCCTTAACTCCCTTTCATTATTACAGGAATTTTTGGGGGGCAGTTATTTTATTTGAGCATGTTAACTGTGTTATTTCATTGTCTTTGGACTTCAGTTGCTGCTTTTTGAAGGTAGTACATATTTTTACCTCTATTTGGTCTTTATTTTATAGGTGTTTTACTATGATACACACCTAGGAAAGTTTTATGTATCCTACTCAGGCTTTGCAAAGATTTCTGTTTCATTTCTACAACAGTTGGATTGATTATGGTGTAATTTAGAGATAGTGAGATTCACCTTTTTTAGACATACAAATCTGTGCATCTACAGAGACATGAACCCTCCCGGTTGTCTATAACAACACATGTCCTTCTGAACTTCATCTGCTGCCATTATGCCCGGCCTCCAGCAACCACTCAACTGTCTCCACAGCTTTGCTTCTCCCCAAATGTCATATAAGCAGGATCACACTTAGTCTTTTGACTTTTTTTTTTTTTTTTTTTACCTCAACACAATGTTTTAGCCATCCCTTTTGATGCTCGTTACAGTTGATCACTCTTATTTATTGCAGACTTCATCCATGTGCTAGTTTGGCCTGTGAGATGCTGGTGAGCTCACCTCCAGGCACTCACAGACTCCCCACCCATTGAGTGTGGCCTGGATTTAGTGACTCCATCAAATGTGACAGAGTGCTGGGGTGTCACTTTCAAGACTGGGTTGTGTGAAGACTGCAGCCTCCATCTTTGGTGCTGTCTCTTGGATTGCTTGCCCAGGGGTGTGGGGAGAGCTGCCGTGCTGGGAGGCTGCCCTGTGGAGAGGCCCATGTGAGTTGACTTGGATGTGAACCTTCTGCGGCCTGCCAATAGCCATCTGAGTGACCTTGAAAATGGATCAGCCTTCAAGATGACTGTGGTCTTGGCTGACAGCTTGATTGCTGTCTCACAAGGGACCTTAAACCAAAGGCACCCTGCTAAGCCACACACAGCTTCCTGGCCCACAGAAACTATGAAATAATAACCATTTCTCACCTAAGCCTCCAAGTGTTAGGAGTAATATTTCGCACAGTGGTGGATCACTAATACAAGCCATTTCCAGTTTTATGTGATGATGAATAATGTCACCATATGCATTTGCATACAGGTGTTTATGTGAACACTGCTGTCATTTCTCTTGGGAAGATACTGAGGAGTCAGACTGCTGGATCTCATGAAGAATATATGTTGAACGTTATAAAAATCTGCCAACTTAAATCCATTTCCTGATGCTCTTTCGTCAGTGTTGGGAGAGGCTCTAACATTTCTCACCAAGTCTTTCTTCCGCTCATGCACTTCCTCTTCTTTCCCTAAGACTTCAGTCATCCTTCTCATTGTCCTTTATATCTCTAAACCATTGTCCAGAGTTTCCATTCTTCTGTTTTGCTTCAGTCTGTTTCGTTCTGGAGATTTTCTGAGTTATCTTCCACTTCCCCAGTTATTTTTTGTTTGTTTTGTTTTGTTTTTCAACAACTATATCTAACTAAGTTTAACTTTATCCTCTGTTGTACTCAATTTTATTACAGCATTTTCCAATTCAGAATTTCCATTTGATGATTTCCTTATAGTTTCCCATTTCTGCTGAAATTCTCGTTTTATTTTGTGGGGGGCTCAGTAAACATACTTGTTTTAAGGCATGTGTCTTTGAACTCCAATCTTTTGAATCCCTGTGGACATACTGCAATTGACATATGTCTCGGCTTGTAATTTTTCAACTTATTTTGTGTCCTCCTATGCCTGGTTATTTCTAACTGTGTTGGACTTTGCATTTGAAAAATGGTTTCTAAGAATGTTTTGAAGCCTGGTATGCTATTACTACCCTTTGGGGTACATTTACACGTGTTTCTCCCAGGTACCTGTAGGCCTGGTTGCTTCTGGGCAACTCCACATGGCTCTTGGTTCTGGTTCACTCTGACTCTTGGGCAGAACACTTGAAGGCCCCACCCCAAGGCCTTGGTGGGGCCACGACTCAGTTTCTTGCCCTGTAATCTGAGAAGGCAGTCAGAAGCACAACTCGACTTCTTAGCTGCCTTCTCCGAACAATGTGGGTACCCCTTTGTCCCCATGAGCCAAGCCTCAAGTGTGGGCTTCCTTGCTTCAGCTCACCTTGCACCCCACTCCCAGGTCTTCAGCTGCTTCCCAGAATTTCAGCATCGTGATGGTTCTCCCATGCCTCTAATTAGACTAAACAAACATGTTTTTTCCAACCATGCAGGAGCCTCTCAGGAATAGTTGGTCTGAATCTTCCCATCAGTTATTCCCAGAAGCCTTTGTCTTCTTTTATTTGTGAGAGAAAATACTTGCATGATCCTCAGCTTTTGTACCTGCAACCAAGCCACTTTCTAAATGTGGCACTCATTGATGTACGTAAAATACCTGAAGCCAGTCTGGCACTTATCATTTCTTTAATATTATTTTCCTTCACATTTCTTAGTTTCCAGAATAATTTTTTAATTAAAAATATTGGTAGATAATCCATTGCCGCCTTCTGCTCAGTATACTAATTTTAGACCAATTAGATTAATACTCCATAAAATTTCAGAGAGGTCAACAAAGAGTGAATACAATTCCAATTCTTTAACTGAAGCAATCATATGCTGACAACAATACCTGCAGGAGAGTTTCATGGTTTATTTTCTATTTTCCGGTTCTTAACCCTTCTTCATTTTCATATGTTAAATCCATTCCTCCTAGAAAGTTGGTACAGCCTAAAACTTCTATCCATTTACTTCTGAGTTTAAAAAGTGCTTACCGTTTGAGATGGAATTTCCATTTTCAGCAGTGATAGCACTAGATAGTGAATTAGATAACTGAATTCCATGGTTATTTGCATTTCTATCTTGAGTCTCGGAAGTAATTTCTGATGTACTAGGGTCATCCCGACTACTTAGGTTCATGTTAGTTTCAAAACCTAAAATAAATTTTAGAAAACATCATTATTTTCTGATGACATGTACTGAATACACCGAATAAAACATTTGGAGAAAATAATAAAACATCAAATCAAACATTCATGACATTTAAAATAATAATAATCTTTAATCAAATTTGTGGCCTATATAATATTCACCAAATTTTGCCACAACACTGTTAAACAAAAGGGAAAGTGTTAAGTGGTACAAATAATTTGTTGCATTCAACCCTATTTATAAAGAATTTTTGATGTCACAGATCAAATAACTTGTCATTATAGTATTGCCTATCATGAGAAAGCAATGAGTTCATGTTTCAGGAGTTTTCTGAATTATTAAATTTAAATAAATTTAGGCAATCTTATAGCTTTGGAAAAAATAAGAAACACTTGAGTGAAAGAAACACTATGGTGCTATTTTCAACATCACTATAAACATTTTTAGTGTCCATATTGGAATACTAAACTTCAATACTCAACTTCTGCATTCTGTACACTAAGATAATTACTTAAATATGTAATGCATGTCCTATATTAAGTGTTTTGAGAGGCGGGAACACAGAAGCCACTGTCCAAATTCCACTGAAGGGCCTAATGAAGACTTTTAAAAGTGACGTAGTATTAATAAAGCAAAACACAGCAAATGCTTGCTCTTTGGAGCAATATCTAACGGAGGTAGGTTTCCCCATGGTCACTGCATTACCCTTAGGCACACAATCAGACTTTGCAAATCAGGCACGACTGTCCATCAAGGGGTCAGACATCCCCCCATCACCACCTCTGCCAGGTTTCCTTTCTCAGACTTCACAGGTGCACCTGGGATTGGCTCTTGCTTCCCAAGGAACCTCAAAAAAGCTGCAACCTATTGGAGACTTTTGATTCAGCATCAGGGATATGTGTGAGACTGGTTCTTTTCTGTTGGGACACAGTTGATTCTGACTGTCTTAAAGTTAGGCCTTTCTAAAGATTTAGGCTAACAAATTATTTGAATGGGACAACACGCATCATTTGCTTTGTTATACTTTAAATATGGCAGAACAGTGTTTTACCACCCCAATCCCAATCACCAGTACTTCCATAGGCAGACATGTTATCCCTATTTTGCTGAAGAAGGAATTAGGGTTACTCAGTCATACAGCTGAAAAGAGACAGAATGGAACTTGAACGTGTATGTTCTGATTATTATTCAGTCTTTATTTTTCATTAAAAGAGAAATTGGATTATGTCTTTTCCATGCTGAAAACTTTTGGATAAACTGCTGTTGGTTACAATCTACAGAAAGAAGGTAGGAAGGAGACAAGGAGGGAAGGAGGGAGGAAGACAGGAAAACAATGGAAGGAAGGAAAAAAGGAAAGAAGGGAGGGAGGGATGGAGGGAGAGGGGAGGGAAGGAAGGAAGGAAGGAAGGAAGGGAGGAAGGGAGGAAGGGAGGAAGGGAGGAAGGGAGGAAGGGAGGAAGGGAGGAAGGGAGGAAGGAAGGAAGGAAGGAAGGAAGGAAGGAAGGAAGGAAGGCAGGCTCGCTCCAGCTCCCCAGAGCTCATCTCTCAAGGCTGGTCTTGACTTGGTCCCTCCTAACTCCTTCCTTGACATTATCCCCTCTTGCCTCCCAAGACATACCCTCAAATAGCACTACAAGCAATGCATGTTTATCCAAATTCTCCATATTGACTCCTGTTTTCTTGCTTTGGTGCACTCATGCCCTCTCCCGCATCAGCCCAGAGTCTTCCTACCCACCAGTCAGGACCTTGGTCAGATCACTCGCAGGGACCTCTCCTTTACAAGCACAGAACACAGCCTGCTCTGCCCAGAAAGGAAAGCAGGTCAAGATTCATAAGCAGGAAATGCTGGATAGATGGAATAAAGGCAAAACTATTGGCACTTTGAAAACTAGGCAGAAGAGTTTATACTTAAATGATCCAGTGAGCCACTGTGCCTTCTGACTCCATTATACATAAAAAACAAAGACCTTCAGTCAAGTTAGCATGTACAAGAATGGCAACAAAAGTGAAAGTCAGGTGATCTTAACTGTTTTAGCTCTTGATGATGAGCAATTGTTGAACGGGCTGAAACTGAAAGAATACTTATTCAATGTGGTCAACTCTAGTTTGGCTTTTTTTTTTTTTTTCTTTTTTTTTCTTAAGTTTCTGAATGCCAGTAAAACAGGTTCTGTTTTAAAACTGGCTCAAGATGTACTCACCTGCTTTTATGTTTCTTTCACCTATTTTATTTTTGTATTCTTTAATTCAGTTATTTATTGGGTGCCTACTATGTGCAAGATACTCACTGAGCGTGGGAGATACATAATGAATACCACTGCCTGGTACCTGGGAGCTTCTCTCCCAGAAAGGTGATTGGCAATAAACAAGCAGATGCACAAGCAGATAATTAAACATGGTGGACTTAGAGCTGTGCGGAAAACCTAGTAAGTGGAAAACACTGGTGGGCAGCCAGGCAAGGTGGGTGAGGTCCATGAGGTCGCATTTCAGCTCATGGTTTTAGAAAGGCAACCTCCACACCATGCGTAAATAACCCAAGGCAGGAAAGAGCTCACCATTTTCAAGGAACCCGGTACTAATGAGTCAGGGCCTGGGAAACCACCAGAGAGGAACTGAGAGGTTTTATTCTCAGCACAGTGAGGGCTTCCCCCAAGGCTTTGAATGAGGACAGTCCTCTTACACCTGGTGGCGATAAGCGAATCCTCTGAGACACTTGCTGACTCTCGGTTTGAATACTTCAGGCTGGCCTCCCTCACGACTGATTTCTATCTCATCAACTGATGTATTTAAATTATAGCCAAAATTCTCATTTTTGTGATTAAAGTTTAAAAGTATTTCTGTTTTTCAATTGGCAGGTTAAACTGTAGCCAAGATATGTTTTTTGGGTTTTTAAAATTTCATTTCTTGAGACAGTGTCTCTCACTCTGCTGCCCAGGCTGGAGTGCTGTGGTACGATCTTGACTTACTGCAACCTCTGCGTCCTAGGATATTCCCCTGCCTCAGCCTCCAGAGTAGCTGTGATTACACGTGCGCGCCACCATGCCTGGCTAACTTTTGTATTTTTTAGAAGAGAGCAGGTTTCACCATGTTGGTCAGGTTGGTCTCGAACTTCAAGTGATCTGCCTTCCTTGGCCTCCCATAGTGCTGGGATTTCAGATATGAGCCACTGTGCTCAGCCACCATGATATTCTTTTAAGTGGTCATATAGGTTAGGCTTAAATCCTTGAATTATCTGCTAAATTTTAATTTTTTCAACCTTAATTTATAATTATTTTAATTTTTTAAATCTTAAAAACATTTATCTACTTAAGGCTGGCTCTGGATGGCAATAAAGGAATAGGCCCTTCTTAATGTAAGGTGTAAGAATTAATGGTCAGCATGACACTTCCTCCCATTGCTCTTACAATAGTTACCATCACCTGGGTGCATATTAGGTGCCAATTCCGTGCTAGATGTGGTGCTTGGTTTAGCTCTGTTCTCATGACAATTCTGAAGAGTTGTCACTACTACGCCTATTTTTGAGATAAGGTCATTGAGGCTTGGGGAGGTTAATCTCCATGTAAACATTTCACAACTCACGGCATGGCAGCCGGATTCAGACTGAGGCCCAGAGGGCTCAGCAGTCCCCCGACACTCGTTCTTTTACTCTTGGTTCCTCTATGTAAAGTTTTCCTTCACTGTTTCATTTGCTGATGTAAAGGACAGGATATAACAGCTTCTTTCCTGTGACGAGTTAACCACCCAGGCCTCAGTGGTAATGAACTGAAAACTATAGGCTGCAAAGCTGCACTCTGGCAGCTGCAATAGTGCTGCGGCTTCAGTATGACATCCCCACTTTGGGGTTCTCCTCTGCTTGTAGTAGCCAGGGCATTCTACTGAATTATGCATCAGCCTCCGCTCATAAACACCCTTCTCCCAGTTAGATCCAAACACGTGAAAGCAGCCGTGCCCTGACTTGTTAATTTCTAGATTCAACACATTGAGGATCGAATGCAGAAACTCTGGATGGTTGGGTTCTCCTGTAAAGTGGTAGCTTAGCACACAAAATTCCTTGTCAAAAGCACTCCCGTTACCCAGCACTTCAGCATTGAGGGAATTACAACAATCAGACATCAAGAGGACAATGGCATGAAGTCTGAAGAGGTCTTTGTTAAAAGTGCGTATACATGATGCATGCTTTCAGGGGAATTTTAGAAATAATATGGTGCAAACAATGTCATCAAGCCTTTTCATGCCTTCAACCAGTGGCTAGCAGAGTTCTGAGAATGAAGAAAAGTCACATCGAAAGAAAATATTTGAAACTCTCAGTGAATTTAGGGAAACAATAGGGAAGTGAATACTGTAAATCCTGTATAATATTTAAAGGTGTGTCTGGGACATTTTTGTGCCTCTGCATTTGGTGAAGTCAGGGTTTGTGTAGTTCAGTGGCATCCTGTGGTTGGGTCCATGGTAACACGGGTTGGTTTGGATACCTGTAGCGTATTCTTTTAGCCTATTAACAAGATTTCTCTGTGATCTCAGGCTTGGTGCTGTTTTTACAGGTACAAGAGAATTGAATCACATCAGGATCTGACTCAAAAATAAAGTCTTGGCCTTCGCATTAGGATATGATTATTAACTACAAGTATGCAGTGTAGGTACATTTACGTTGAATTTTAATCTAGTGAGAGCAAATCTCTAAATGTTAATATAAAAAATTTGGTTGTCTTGTGCTAGTTTCTATATAACTGCAATATCACTCCCAGTCAATGTGATTCTGTTTTAAACTGTGGCTCTTGATAGGAGGGGCTTTCTGACCCCCAGGGGACATTCAGCAATGTCTGGAGACATTTTTAGTTGTCACAACTGGGCCAGGGGTGTGCTCCTGGCGTCTGGTAAGCAGAGGCCAGAAATGCCGCAAAACACCCTGTAGTGCACAGGATAGTCCCCAGCCTAGAATTATAGTATCCAGCTCAGAATGTCAACTGTGCTGAGGCCGAGAAACCTTGCTTTAAACATAAGTCGGATCATGTCATTTCCAACTGCAGCCTCTCTGCTGGTTTCTGAGTTGATTCACATTAAGATCCAAAGGCTTCCTGAGGCTGAGAGGACCTTGCATGCCCTGGCTCCTGTTGGCCTTGGGCCCCCGCCCCTCTTACACGCCTTAGGCCTTGGCCTCGGTCTTGCCTTCCCAGCCCTGTCAGCCTCCCGGCCTCTCTCTCCTTCTCTGGCATCCAGCAGGGCATGGCAGCTGCACCGTGTTCAGGCCTTCTGGATGACCTTCTGAAAAACAGCACCCGTCTTCCTCGCCAGGTCAGTTCCCGTCCCCACTCCTTGCTTTAGTTTCCTACACAGTCCTTCTCCCTGCATGGCACAGAACAGCCCAATTGTTTGTTTTCTGTCTCCTTCCTCTGGAATGTGGGCAAATACAATGTGCGTTGTATTTTCAGCGCCTAGAATACAGCCTGGCACACAGATGGTGCTCAATTAATATTTGTTGAAAAAGAAAAAAGGTGAATGAACAATAAATTAGTTTTAACAATGTTGCTATAGCAATTTTCTTTCTGAAAGGAGCTACACTTTCTGTACCTGTAAAATAGCTTGCACATTTACTAAAGGGAAATTTTATGCAAATCAGTACAGTAAAGCCATGCACCACAATGATCATTCCTCCCCATTCACACAAGATTGACAGTTTATGGAAGCACTTTCAGTGTTAATCTACCTTTGAGTGCTGATCTTTACTTATTTAAAATTGTAAGATAAGGAAAATATCTCATTGCATGAGGTGAATATTTTCTTTTATGCAGTGGAGTGGAGCTGTTTGTTTTCTACCTAAGCTTGTTAACTTATGAGAGAAAAGACCTATGGTTGTTTAAAATTGATTCCTGACCCATGGTTTGAGAATTCAAAGACACAAGGTCCATAAATAGTTTTGTAAAATCGTACTTTACATTGCTTTACAATCTGGAATATCAGGAGATAAAAATCAATTTGATAAATGTTGACATGCTTTGACTGTGCTGAGTGTGACTCTGGAATCGTGGTGACTGGAGTGGGCACAGTGGGTTGACCCGTAGTTAAGTGAGGGGGCTTCCATGCATCCCTCTCTTCCCCAGGCCCCTTCCAAGGCCCAGGGAGGGGCTCAAGCAATGTGCAGACAGTTAACATTTGTAATACTTTGTAAATGCATACTTTGATTTATTTTCTCATTGTGAATAAATGTCCACTTAACTCTCTACATGTTCATTTTTCATCTTTATTATTTTGTTTTAAAGAAGCTCACGTCTCCCCAATTGTATATGCTTCAATCTCTAGACAAAAACCAAAATGGGTCTCAGGCATAGAGCCTCTAGCCATAATCCACATGATGAGATCTTTACCCTTGAGTAATTCACAGGCTGGCAGGAGAAATAGGTGTGAGGTGACTGAATGAGACTACAAAGGCGATGTCACCTCTGGCTCACCTTGGAAATGTTTTATGGGAAAAGCCTAACTCCTCATACAGTAACAAGACTGTTTTATAAGTTTGCCCTGATAGAAGAGGCATGAATAAGTTAACATCAGGGATGTGTCTGGGAGAGGAGACACAGGAAGGATTTTGTGGAGGGAGGGGGAGGTAGGATGGAGGGTGAGAAGAGGAACTTCTCTTAAGGAAGAAGGCAAAAATTCTGCAGGAGTGGAGAGACACTGCTTACTGGGGAGAGAGAAATGTCCTTGAATAATTCTGGGAGAGCTGGAGAGACAGGGAGCATAATGGGGGTTGAGATGAGCCCTTGCTCCAAACCAAGAGTGACAAGAAACTTCGCAGAAAGGACAGTGCGTGGTTCACCCCTGGGAAGGCAAACAGATGCTCTTGAGTGCAGCGGCCACTCTGGGGAACATGAGAACTGAACGAAGAAGAAAGGAAGAGGGGTGGGCCATGAGCAAACCATATTCCTCCCCCAAACTAGGGAGTTCTCCATAGATTCAATAGGTATTCACGTCCTACAAGGTCCAAACCTGGTGCTAAGATTTACTTTAGAACTTAAAGAAATATTCGCCTGAGAGAAACAATCCATTGAGCGCTTACATTTTAGAAGGGCTATGGGGCACAACAGATGACAAGAATTTATGACAACTGGGTATGTGCAAGAAGAAAAGGTACTACCTGAGGGGTATAGAAGACTGAATAATCTGGAAGCATCACTGTGGGACTTGCATCCTGCTCGGCTAATTTTGATGGTTGTATTCATTTGTTAAAGCCTTTGACACTTATAATGCCAACCCATGTGACAGGGACATCCAGGGTGCATTCCAAGGGGTGCTTTTCCCCGGGGCTTCTCCGTAGTGACTCAGCTCTAAGGGGACTGCCTTCAAGGTGCTTTGAAGGCATGTGTTAAGGTAGCAAAGGGCCAGGGGCTGGGATAGGAGCTCTGCAAAATGCTCTAGGAATTCTTAGGAGAGGTCAGAGTGGGCTGGAGCAGCCAGGTGAGCCTTTGTTGTGTAGGCAGGAGGAAGAAGCAGTGGATTTTGGGTTGCGGACGGAATGTGGAGAAGGGGAGGGAAAAAGAAGGGAAAGCTGCAGAGGCAGAGGCAGAGCTGACTGCACTCCTGAGGGAGAGGAGGCTGGCTCTGCCCACACCTCCGCACCGGGAAGCAGGAGCAGAGAGCTTTGGAGTCTATGAGCATCACAGGAGTGGGTTCCAGCAAGTATTTTGAGCAAGGGCATGCTGTGAACAAGAAGGTGTTGGTTTTGTTTGTTGTTTTTGGTTTGTTTTTTGTTTTTTTGTAAATACTAATCTAGCAAAGAAAGTATACAGCTGAATGGGCCTTGAGGAGAGATTAGAAATAGAAAGAGAGTCAGGGGAGAGGCTGGGGAAGCAGAGGAAGGAGTCGGGAGGCAGGAGGAAGCTGAGTTCAATCCCTCTGAGAGGGAGAACTGGGACCCCATGGGGATCACAGCTGGGGTGTGGTTCAGAGCAGCAGCTCCCACCTGAAGAGCAGGGTGCATCCGGGGTTGTACTTGTTGACTTTGAAGTGACAGCCACAGGCCCGAGGATTAAATTGAGTGGCAATTTTTTGAAGAAGAGCATTTATTAGGACTGAATAAGGAAAAAGCTAGGAGAGACTTAAAAATCTTTCAGGAAGGAGAAATTTTCTAGGAAGAGACACTCTTGAGTGCGAGGAGGCAGCAGAAGGGGATGCCCAGGTGACTGCTCTGCAGGAGGGGCTGCAGGCCGGGAGCCTTGGCAGAGGTCAGGACTGTGTGGAGCGGAGGGCCGCTGACAGCATCAGCGCAGGGTAAAGGCCATGAAGCAGGGGAGAGAAAGGAGCCATGGAATGCTTCCCCAACAAGATGCTGAAAACACCGTTTTTCTCTTAGGTACCTGTGCTAGAGATCAAATTAGAGTGTATTTTGGAATCCTATGAGATGGGATCCGGGTTTCAGTAACGCAGGAGAAAAACAAACTATAGCTGTTTGGCTGACTTAATACTGAGAGTGCTATGTAAGGCATAAAAAATGTGAAAATACATTTTAAACTCATTACTCATACTGGCTATAACTCATTCTGAAACTCTATAGGAAAATTCCTCTTCAGAAAGGCTATTGCATGAAGGGAATGTGCTTGTTTTTTCCCACTTGGCATTAAGGAAAAGTACAAATGCAGAGAGAGGTGCCTGGCAGGCTCCCACCACTTCTCAAGTTCTCGTTTGTAAAATTTAGAAGTCGCAGCTCGACAGCACTCGCAGATACACATAGATGGTGCGTAATTAAATTTGGATACAAGCACTTCGACCTGAAATTGGCGTCTAGCTTGTGTTAAACCAAATCTAGTTTGTGTTACACAGGGCAACTCCTTTTAAATCTCTGAAATATAGATTTCTCTGAAATCCTGTATTACTGCACATGAGGAAGAAATGCAAACAGGGCTTCGACAACCCTCTCAAGTAGACCTGCATTCTACTTTATAAGCTTCTAGGAAGGGATTTGTTTTCTTCTACATAATGCATTTTTTCTTTTACACGATAGAATTTTCTTTCCTTTCCATGATAGCATAATCCAAACATTTGTGTTATTGCCTCTCAGAAAGACGAATTTCAGATGTAAAGAACCACAGAAGCTAATCTGAAACCCAAGAAGAGAGGGTTCATGTGGAGATGGGTGGATGTGAGGAGAGTGGAGACTGTTAAAGGGGAAATATGTTAAATTTATGGAGGTGACACACCGCAGTTATGTATGTTTTGAACAGCACAATTCGAATTGCCTTTTGAAAACGTGGTCCAGATTTTATCATCCCTTTGCAAATGGTTGCAGAAATATATCAAGAGAGGGCGTCTAAGTCTAGTGGTGATGGAGATCTGGGAAGAGAACTGGGTTCCCAGGCAGTTACTCTTGTGACACAGCTGTTACCCACACTATGTGGACAGGTTATATTTCTATAAACATTGATTACTCAAGAAACAGAAAAATATATCAGTGCAGACCTTGGAAGGGACGCGTGGGCTGAGAAACTGGATTTGCCCGGCCCTCTACTGACCTAAAATGTCTCAGGCTGGGCTCCCGGCATTCCTTCCTCCTTGTTAATAACCCCTTATGAAATCACCACTCTGGAGTAGATCGAAATTCCTCTTGAACTTATGTTTTCAGCATTCTTCTGTGGTAGCGAGTGCCGCAAATACTTATCCTCCAGGTTAAGCAGGGAGGAAAGGAAATGTCTGCTCTTCCTTCACTCCTAACTCTTGTCACCCACCCCCCTGCCAAGTCGAAGGAGATGGTTTGTGCTAGAAAACACCAACTGAAGTAGGAAACAGAGCGATGTCTTCAACAACATATGTGCTGAGCAAGGGAAGAATGCATTGATAGTAAAGCTAAAAAATGACTGTCAGTATAAATAAGGTTTTCAGTACCCAAAAATGCACAGAAAATTAAGTTGTGCCAATTTCCTTTTAAATTTAACTAACTGAATCCTTTTTTGCCCATTTATTCTGTCCCTGCCATAAAGGGGAAAAAATCACTTCAATCCCTTTCCTTTTCTTGTACTTGGGTAGCTTTTATTTTATTTTTTTTTATACATAATTAGCCGAGTATGCAATACCTAAACAACAAGCCTGCCTGGCCCAGAGCCCCATTCCTCACGCATACTTTTATAGGTCATGAGGTTATTTATATTGCTGTTATTTTTACATTTCCTCAATGCCAGGTGGTAATGTAAATCCAGGAGTCCTGAGCCACAGTGTGTGGTCAAGTACGCAGTCGGTGTCAGCAACATATGCTTTCCTGGAGGGAAATGGTTCCTCCTCACTTTCCCCAGAAGGCAAAGGTGAGAAGATAACGTCTCTGCTCTTCTGTTGGGAGTGTTTCGTGTTGGTGACACCTACAGCCTGGATGGTAAACTAGTGGTGCCTGTCATCCGCTAAAAAAGAAACAGCAAAAATTAAAGAAAACAGAAAGAGAGAAAAAGAAAAACTATAGCAGTGTTGGATGTGAGGTCTTTTCAAATCCCTTGCTCAGAACTCATTACAAATTTACCCATCTAAAGTACTTAATAACAAAAAAGACACAAACCAGGGCCAATTGGAACAAGCTTCAGCTATCAACCTTGAGCATTTTGCTGTGTCAATACTTCACCAAGGAGAAACGTGGCAGGCCTGGGCCAGGCCACCCAAGGGGGTGGGATGGATGTGGGGACCTTGAGAGCTCAGGGCAGCAGCCCTGCACCAGCTGGCATCAAGACATTTCCATATTTTAATAAGAGTGTGGCAGCGCCTGTGGACACCAGCTGAAGCACAGCCCACCTGCCCACACTCGCTGGCTCCCTGCCAGGAGCTCTGAGGCCTTGAAAATAAATTTAAAATATCTATGGAGATTCAAATTATTCTCGAAATTCTGGAAAAGCCACATGGACTGTGTCTTTGATAGCCGTTAACGGTTGTATCTCTTCCTGGTGGTAGATTGGCTGGAGTGACTAATTCTGTATATGCTCATGTGACCCCGTTTCCCTTGATGGGCCACAGGGCAGGTGCCAGTCACCCAGGAAGGACAAATGCCTGGGACGCAGTAGAGAAAGGCTGAGCCTAAGCTTCCAGTGGATTCACACTTCACTGGGGACCACAGGAAGACACCATGAGGGGGCCAGGCAGGTCGGTGGTGGGGTTTCCCTTCTCCTAGCTCTTCATTTCTTAAGTAATTAATCAGCCCAGATTGATCACTCTTTTTTTATTATTATTTTTAGTTTTTTTTGAGACGGAGTCTCGCTCTGTCGCCCAGGTTGGAGTGCAGTGGCGCGATCTCGGCTCACTGCAACCTCCGCCTCCTGGGTTGAAGTGATTCTTCCGCCTTAGCCTCCCAAGTAGCTGGGACTACAGGTGCCTGCCACCACGCCTGGCTAATTTTTGTATTTTCAGCAGAGATGGGGTTTCACTGTGTTGGCCAGGCTGATCACCTGACCTCAGGTGATCTGCCTATTTCAGCCTCCCAAAGTGCTGAGATTATAGGCATGAGCCACCTCGCCCAGCCAGATTAATCATTTCTAAAGTATACAGGTTCACATGCAAATGAACATAGAAATAGCAAGAAAAAAATCTATCCTTTATCTATATCTATACCTCTATAGGTATTCTGATATAGTTACTCCAAAACATAGTTTGATCATGCCCTTTTAAAAATCCTTTTAATGTGCAGGATAGGGCACACAGTGGCTTCCAGCACGCGAGTAGACATCCTGCTCTTGTTCTGGTATTTTCTCTTTGCAGATTTTGTTTCCTGCTTGTCCGTATAAATCCTCCCCTCTAGACCAGTGTTTCAGAGGACATATTTGTGGGCTGAGACATCAATTTAGTGGGTCACGACATGCATTTTAAAATGAAAGAGAATAGAATACTATGAGTAAAAATGCAGTCTTTAACAAGCATCATGGCTAAGTAGTGTTTTGTGAACCCTGAGTAGCATCTCTATGTAAAACGTGCTTCTAGTTCCTTGGATGCGTTGGAGTTTTCAAGTTTCCCTGCAATGGTCTGCTTAAGAGGGAGCCCACAATTCATTTTAAAAATCCATACAATTCCATGCAATGTCTGGCACCAAACAGATTCCTTGGAATAAATGAATGAAGTGTGCCCTTCGTATTTCATGATTTTCCCAAACCTTTTTTGAAATTTTGAAGCAAATTGCACATAGTAATAGGAAATACTACTACTAGTTTTACCATTTTGCCTGAAGTTAACCTCTGATATTTTGTAGCCTAAAAAGGTATGCCATAGGGTAATTTTCTCACCTGATAAAAGGAACATTGGTTTCTAAAGCCATTGCAGAGGGTTCCAAAGACATGCTCAATCCCCACAGAAATGGAAATGCATTCTGATTAGCCGCGGCGCCACATCACTGGGTGTTTTAATGATCATCAGATTAAAAAGACATTTTTATGATCCCACATCTCCAGATAGAAAGCACAGAGCCTCTTTCCTGTGTCACTGTCCCCAGCCTCTAAATTAGAGATAATTTCAAGCCTGAGTAAGTGAATGGTGGCAACCCCCCACCAAGCTGCAACTACATCAGTGAAATTAATGTTCACAATGAGAGTTTTACTGTCTGGTATGACATGTAAGTGATTCAGACAAATCTCTAGTTGTGCTAATGCTTATGTGGTGCAAATAGGGTGTGATTAGAAGGAACTAGAACACCACCAAGAGTGTGCTCCTGTGTCCGAAATCAAGGTCCTATAGCTTCTCTTAAGGACTGAAATAGTCACTCGGAAGGCAATTTAGTGATTAAAAATCTAAGGGGACTTTGTTACGAAGGGGACTTTATTACTAGTAATATATACAAAGGTAGTTAAATACCAAGAGACAGAGTCAATAAAATTCTCATAAAAAATTTTAAAAAGATATACTATTTTGCCTTATAGGATCTGCTGCTGGGCACTGGTTATTTACCTAAGAAAGGATCTGTGAACTGGCAGAAGTACGATGAAGGTCACCTACTTTAAGTTGGTTGTTTGTACTCCTGTATGCCCCCTCCATCCTGCTGTTAAAACCAGTTGGACCCCCTCCAGCCGGTCATCTCACCTGAGAGCCGAAGTTAAAGGAATGCAATGTCACCAAACGGATGTGACCTCAGCAAGTAACTTCACAGCTGCGAGCTTTTGTTTGCTTTTGAGTGACATGGAAAAGCCTGTATGGTGAAAGTTTTCACTAATTGCTTTGCCTAAGTCTTCTCATTTTCACTTACTTCTTCTCAGTTTATCCAGCTTTTCACATAAAAAGCAAATAATAAAGCCAAAATCCAAAATGTACATATATTTCAGGGACACAGTGATGTACCAATTGTGCATATATCAGTTCTTCCTTGCTTTAAAATGGAGATTTCTTTCAAAGGGTTATGTTTGACTATGAGTCCGAGTTTTCAGTGTGAGGAAGCTCTTTTGTGGGCTTTTAGAACTTTGGGTAATGCACAAATTCTCAGGTGTCTCATGCAGTCAGTGTTCTGTAAATCAGTGTAAGTCTCGGATCTAGTTCATGTCTGACCTTGTTTGGGCTCTGCATAGTTTAGAACTTAGTCATTTGCGTGGGGGAGAGAAATGAATCATATTGTTTATTGTCTTATTATAATTAACATGTGTTATTAAATTTGCAAATGGCCACTAATTGCCCATGCACAGGGTCTAAGTATGAAAACTGAAGATTTCAAGGAGAAACCAGGGTGGAGTCGGTAACGGCCCTAGAAGCTCTGCACAGAGTACATGGTGGACGACTGTGTTGACTCATTGAATAAAGGACTGGGTGAAATGATATTGAATATAGCTCACTCACGATGGCGTGAAATTTTCTAGGCTAATCTGGGGATTAATCATAAAAATGACTCAAGTCAGGCATAAAGAGCCTAAACACCGGTAGGTAATTAGGAAATAGGTTTTTCTCTTCCAATACGCTTCAGGAGAGAGAGAGCAGGGCACCTGCCCAGTCTCTCTTTAGGACAATATTCCATGCACCATGTTGTTTCTAAGCATTTCTTCACAAAAGGAAGAAAACCCCAGGATATTGTATTATGTGGCAATAATGAGATGCAGATAGTCAGGAAGGTCTTTATTAACTTGCTTAAGGAGAGCTGCTGAGTGGCTTAGAGGATAAAGGGCTGGATTTCTCTTTAGAGCCCCCAGTGGGAGTTTAATTTGCAATCCAGTGTAGAGACACAATACACAATAGCTGCTTGCTTTAACGGGTTGATAGTATGAAAAATATTTACTGGTTATGAAAGATAATCCACTTCTGAGAAGACTGCCTTATTTTCAGAATTTCAGGTACAACAGATCCTTTCCCCACTGACGGTGCAGTATAGAGCATCCCGGTTGCAAAGACTACTTTGCTGCATTTGGCTCATCTAAAAAATGATAAACTCTTTATGCTAGATACGTATCTCTAGTCTGACTGACATGCTAGCTGCTGCAGATTTACAGCTAATATGTTAAGGTAATTTCTCAGGATAGTTCATGCAATTCAAAGGGTACCTTTTTGATCAGATTGATCTAAATATTTAATAGTCATAACCTTCTGCTTGGTTTTGCTCCTTGGTTTCAAAGAATAATGAAGTGGTATGACCTAGCGGGGACAGCACAGTCACGAGAGCAGTCCGCTTTATATTCTCCCAACAAATATTTATTGAGGGGCTGTGAACATAGCCCTGGCTTTATTCAGTCATGTTTCTCACTTTGCCGTTACCGATGTCGGTTTCTGCATTCACATAATTGAGAAAGGAATGGATTTTTGCCTTTTTAAAGAAAGTTGCTGTAGAGACAGACGACGAGGGCTTTTTGATTGTCTGTCTTTCCCCTGTTCCAATCGTGATGGCTGTTGAGAATCACTGCTGATCATCTGTCTGCACAGTTCTTAGCAGGGTTCCTGGTTCTAGGTGAGGGCCCACCACCTATTTAATTTCTGGCAGGTCTGGGGCAGGCATCTGACACCCCACTTATGAGGTTGAAGTCCACATCCCCAGCAAGTCATATGTGTCCTACAAAAAATATGCTCGGCCATTCTGCAAGTGAGGGTGGATTTCTTTTCAGCAATCAGGAACTCAGTCCCAAGCAAAACTTTAAAGAGGCCAAGAAAAAGGGAAATGGAAAGTGAGGAGACATGAGTTGAGGAATAATCCTAGTCTATCACGTGTGCTGTGGATCCCTGGTGCTACGGAAGACACTTCATGGCAGGTGGGTAGAAAGGATTTTCCAGGAAAGGGGAGAAAAAGAGGAGGAGGAGGCAGGGGGTACAGGAAGAACATGCTCTGTTTCAAAAGCGGCATCTGGCGGGACATTGACAATGGGCAAAACAGTTTTATCTGTCCACCTCCCACATGTTTTCCTGGCAATGAGTTTGTGTTTGACTTCAGAGGGGAATTCCTTTCTCAAACAGAGACTCTGTATCATTATTTTAATTTTATTGTTTTCAGAGACTATGAAGGACATAATAGAAAGAATCCAAGGTTTGGAGAAAGGAGAGGTGTTTGATTCCTGACTTTGAGACTGATTAGTTTTTGTGATTATGAGAAAATCACTTAATCCCTCAGTCTCAGATTGCTCATTAATAAATAGGGATGGTAACACTTGCTTCACCCACCTCAACGAGATGCAAGGGTCCGGGGGAGAAAGGAGATGTCAATATGCTTGGTCAACAGGAGATAGCCACTTACAAATAGCTGTTTATATTATGACCAGGATGCCATTAACACGTCACAGTGTATATCCGAGTATTTCTCATTATACATATGTACCTAGAAGCACTGTTTTTGTTCATTTTCTTCCTCTGGTTCTTTGCACTTTGTAGGAAAGATGCTAAGAGTTAATGCTGAATTCCTGTGTGACGGAAGAGAAACAATGGAGATAATTCAGAGCCTTGTCATCAAGCTAACAAGGAGCTTCCAAGTACAAAGCTTATCCTGCTCTGATTCTATGCAAGGGAAGTCATTTTCTCCTCCTTCTTCCTCAAAATTCATGGTTATATTCTAAAGGAACGACACACCCTGAAGTTTCATGTCTCACCCTATATTCATCCATCGGCCTGCAGCGTCTATTACCCTGACTTCTGCACCTAGAGAGCTCCATCCACCTGTCATCCACTTCTAGCATTCCTCCTGCCCTTCTTCCAGCTCTGGTTGCAAGGCCCTCAGATTCTCTCAGGTATTTACCTCCTTCTTCTTCTGGCCGCAGAAAGTGCTGTGAGTGCACATTCAAAAAAAAGTGAGCGGCTCCTCACTTTTCCCACGTCACTGACATTTTGGGAGGATCCAATGAAGCTTATGAAGCCTCTGCCCAAACAAGTGGCACATATACCATGGGGGCTCATGGGCCACTTGGAGCTCAACTATGAATCCACGCGTGGTTTAGGCCCTCAGGTTAGAAATTCTTTCCTCTTTGGAATTTCTTTCACTGAAAGTGGATGCACCTTCTGTCTCTGATGTGGTCTGTGAGAGGGCAGAGGCAATGCCAGATTTGTTTATCAGTGTTTTGGATTTCCAGTGGCAATCCCTGTGCTTACATTAAGCTTATTGGATGACAGTAAGGGAATTAACTCCACAAGTTAATGCAAGTCTGGTTTATAGGCCTCCTGCTTGCACAATTTCCCTGTATGAATTATTGGGCATTTATACAGAGAAAGTGTTATAAGTTAGGAGAAAAATGTCACAAACATTCACAACAAATCGTTAGGCATTAAAAATATATATATTTCTAATTAATATAGGAAAGAAAGAGCTTTGTGCTCTCAACATAGATAAATTGGGTTACTGATACATACATTAACATTGAAAGTTAATTTCAAAGTGTAGATGAACACAGTATTATTTCTATTAGACATTTAGGGAATTAAAAACAATGAAATATATAGCTGCAAGTCTCAGGCACAGGCACTCTTGGCTACTGCAGAGAGGCAAAGAAATTAGAAAAAAAAAATCCTTTTCTTCCAAAGAGACATATTCCCTTCTTGTCAAGCCTAGGTTTATTAACATGGCAAGGGAAGAAACTTCACACAGCTCCTCCTTGCTTAATGTCCACTTAGTGATAAATGGAGACCCCTCTTCTCTGCGGATGTTAATCTAGTTTCCCCAAAGGACTTACTCATTTGGAAAATGAGGAAAATTTTACATTGATTTAAAATGGTTCTGGAATGCAGAGGAGCGCCTCACTTTGTATGAGACAAGAATTCAGACAGTCACAGATCATCAGCAGAAGAGCATATCAGTAAACTATCTTCCACACTTTTTCTAATTTTCATGAGCACTCCCGCCCCCAACTCCCCACACTCAAATAAATCACCATGGGGAGAAATCATCAAGGGGAGTGAAAAAGATTTAACTGCTTCAGACAGGATAAAACACTACAAGACCTGCACATAGGCAAGAAGCCTAAGGGATGCTAAGCTCTGCATCCCATTATGGGATGTCAAGATTTGCATAAGGCAGACTAATGCCTCATACTTCAGTCTCGTTTCAATGTGTCAGAGATTAAATGATGATAATGTTGCAACTTCTGTTTCAGACATCAGGAGCAGAGAATAGCAATTTGCAAACACCGTCCTGGAGCACATCCCAGGTTTCCGCGAGTAATTCAGGGGCATTTGAGTCATTCTAAAGCATCCTGCGTCTTGTTGCTAAACAATGAATGGGTAACTGTACTTGATTTGGCATAGAAACATCTGAAACCCATACGATATTGACTTAGGATGTCATTGTGTGTCTTTGAATTTTGATCTTTCACAGTTAGTTCTACCTAATATTTAGAATCTTTTTTTTGTTTTGTTTTGTTTTTTGTTTTTTGTTTTTTTTTTTTGTAGAAGGGGATGTCTGCAAGTGTTCCCTTAGAGAAATTTGCAGAGTTGCATTGCTTGGTGGAATGCTAGCCCAAGAATTATTTTGTTTATATGGTGAAAAATGATGCCCTGGCTTCAAGAATCAGGCTTTTGTCATGAATAGCAGTTTCATGCTTGTGAAGACTGAAATGGATTGATTGGTCTGAGCACTTATTAAAGTGCCTTAAGAATAAATGTTTTTTTTTTCTAAAGAACATCTATGATAAAATATTTATAAATGTTTAAATATATATTATTTAAATGGTTCACATTGGTTTTATTTTCTCTTCCTTTTTTTTCCTCTCTCTTTCTTTCTCTTTTTCTTTCTTTCTTTCTGGCCAGGGCATTACTCTGTGGTCTAACCTGGAGTGTAGTGCAGCAACCACAGCCACTGTAGCCTCAACCTCCCAGGCTCAAGCGATCTGCTCAGCCTCAACTTCCTAGGCTCAAGCGATCTGCCCACCTCAGCCTCTCAAGTAGCTAGGACCATAGGCGCATGCCACCATGCCTGGCTATTTTATTTTCATTATTATTATTATTTTTTGTAGAGACAAGGCCTCGTTAGATACTTTGCCAGGGCTAGTCTTGAACACCTGGGCTCAAGTGATCCTCCCACCTCAGCCTCCCAAAGGGCTTGGATTATAGGCATGAACTACCATGCCCAGCTGATTTGACATTGGGATGCACTTCAAAATGATCCAGTGCCAGAGGAGGGAAATGGGCAGAAGTAGAGATGAAATAGGATGGGCCACAGAGAAAGTTCATTAATTTATTCTTTATGCTTTGGTCTATGTTTGAAATTTTCCATAAGGAAAACTTGAAAAACAATTATTTTGTAAACAAATGGCCCTATGGAATAAAAATATATTGTAAAAAATTGTTTATAAAATACTCTGACTCCAAACTCAAAACGTTCTTATTCCGAATATTTATGTAATCAAATAAAATATTTGAAATTAATAGGGACTTCCATTTAGCTTATGTGATCCTTATTTAGTAAAAATGCCACAAGAGTTAGTTCTATCAAATAGATTTATATGGCAGACTGCTCTTTTATAGTAAATTTTAACTCAAACAACTATTTAATAGTCACTTACTATATGCAAAGAAATACTGTACATTACAGTTTTCTTGTTGACATCATTTTTAAGTACCTGTTTATAACTTAGAAGCTAAGGATGCACTGTGTCAGAAAGTAATACAACTGAATTAAAAAAAAAATATTTTGAGTCTGATTTTCATTAATTTGGCCAGGCTGTCTTCAACTTTGTTCTCCAGATTTCTGAGATGTACTGCATTTTTGTCCAGACCCAGTCTTCCTGATCTTTTTCACTGAGTAGAGAATAACATGCTCAT
The DNA here is from genome assembly GCF_008728515.1 of Papio anubis. Classification (NCBI taxonomy): domain Eukaryota; kingdom Metazoa; phylum Chordata; class Mammalia; order Primates; family Cercopithecidae; genus Papio; species Papio anubis. Next base: position 87,318,132 of record NC_044990.1, on the reverse strand, counting down.
GTGATTTCACTTTATTCTGGATAAACTCAACCAGACGCGGAAATGCCATTCAGAGCAATGGAGCACCCTAGTGGCCTGAAGGAGCCAAGGACTCTCATTCACCATTTGAATCGGGTCTCATCGTTTTTGAAACCAAGCGACTAGAAATAATTAGCATAATAATATTAGCCACATCATCACATGAGATGAAAAAAGTGTTGTGAATTAATGGGATCTTTATATCCAAAATGGCACAGACAATTAAACATTTAGTCAATATTAATTTTAAGGGCCAAGTAGCCTAGACACTGTGTCCCAGAGTTATACATCCCCATAATCAGTATAAAGTGCGTTTGGCATTCTTGAGTTTATGGGACAATTCTCTTCAACTACAGTCTTATGACAATGACTCATTGCCCCTCAGTGAGCAAATACTAATTTTAAAACTTTTTTTTTTCTGTTTCTTTTCTCCTGCGGTCTGAGCAGCATTGCATAGGCGGCTAGAGGAAGAGACTCTAGAGACAGATTGACTGCACTCAAGTCATTCTCTGTCCCCCATGAGCACAGTAACTTTGAGCAAGTAGATTAATCTCCCTGTGCCCCAGTTTTTCCACCTGTAAAATGGAGATAAGTGGAGCAGATGTCTTATAGTGTTGTGAGAATTAGATTATTCAGACAGTGCCTGGTACACAGTAAGCACTACAATTCCTTGCTGCAAACATTTCTTCTCAGACTGCAGTCACATCCATCATCTGCACAATCATATCTTTCCTATATGTGTATCCACCACTCTTAGAATCTGCATGATTGTCTATACTTCCAATTGCATATCCAAGAATCTATAGAAAATGAACTGGTTTGGGCAACACAGAGTTTGCGAAATCCTACATATAAGGCTACGGAATAGTAACGGAGTAGAATTACACGAGAAACAACCTTGCTTCCTGTACACAACTCACCGTACATTATAGCCCATTATATTTTAACCAGAAATAACTAAAGTAGTGAATTACTGAGTGGTTTAATCTTGTCGCGGTCACTGTTCCAAACAGCCAAGGAGAACATTTTGAACCCTTCTGCAAAATTTGTGCAATAATTTTCCCCTATGAAAACTGAACAAAAAAAGGAACTTTAGTTAATTTAAGAAGCCTGAAGGGTAAATTAGCCACACACTGTATTATTTGGTTAAAAAAAGCTATTTCACGGTGAAAATAAAAATGCCTTTAAGCATAAAGAAAGTACAGTAAAAGATTTAAAACTTGAAAGTAATTCCAAAGAAGTCATTGAATTCATTCAGAAGAAAACGGATTACTGACCTCAGGATCAAACTGTGTAAACTTTAAGAGTCATATAACCAGCACCAGTGCTGAGCACCAGCACCGAACGCTTTTCCTTCCACAGCTTATGTTGAACCTCTCCTACATTCTAAAAGAATGACCTGAACTATCCCATGAGAACATGACATCCGAACTTGTAAACTTGTTTCCCTCATCACAGCCCATAAAGAATTAGACACTAGGCTGGGCATGGTGGTTCACGCCTGTAATCCCAGCACTTTGGGAGGCTGAGGCGGGCAGATCACCTGCGGTCAGGAGTTTGAGACCAGCCTGGCTAACATGGCGAAACCCCGTCTCTACTAAAAACACAAAAATTAGCCAGGCATGGTGGCGGGCGCTTATAATTCCAGCTACTTGGGAGGCTGAGGCAGAACAATTGCTTGAACTTGGGAGGTGGAGGTTGCAGTGAGCCAAGATTGCCCTCTAACAAGAGCAAAACTCAGTCTCAAAAAAAAAAAAAAAAAAAAAAGAATTATTATACACTTCTCAACTGTGTAGTCAACTGTGTAGTTAGGACTCCCATAATCTGGTGTGCGGGGATGACCTGGTCTGGTATTGCTAAGTTTTCTATTACTACAGCAACTGTGCAAGTGGCCAAAGTTGCCAATTCGTATATTTTTGAGAAAGTCATAAGTGGCTCAATCCAATCTTTTCACATGAAAAAGTATTGCAGAAAAGCCCACAATAAGAAAATAGATGTCTTATAATTATAGTTGAACTATGTTGTACTTGAGATTTTGATGTGTGTTCCCAAATACTGGTTAATACCACCACAGGGAAATATAATTAGCAAATTTACACACTATGCCTGGAGGGCTCACTATAATTCTCGCTATCCTCTGAGGGGTAGACTTTGGGATTTCCAAATGATGAGGTCTGTCTAGAAATTCATTAACTTCACTTCCTTGAATAGAGTCAAGAAGAATTCACCCTGTTCCATTCTCTAGTAAAATGAGGTTCATGAGGTTTTAATAAACTTTTAGTTCTAAAAGCAAATATTAATTTGTTCATTTAATGATTTTCTCTTATCCATTTTGTTCCTTGGAATGAAACACGATTTGTGAAATTCAAACATTCTGCTATTTACAAATACAATTTCATTTATTAATGGCCTATAATTAAGAAGAATTTGTTAGCTAAACAAACAATTAGCTTATTTGTCTGAAGAATAAATAGGGAGAAGGTTATTCATTCATCGTTAAAGGTTCTTAGCCTTGACCTACTTTTCACTTGTTCAGATTGCTTTCTAGATGTTCTAGTTTTTGTACCTAAAGTAATAGTGCTAATCAAATGATGAATGCTTACATATTTATGTATTTTCTTTTGGTGAAGGAGCAGGTTAATGTATGCATAAAATGTTACTACATTGTAGATCAAAGTCTACTTCCAATCCTACCACTTAACCCTAAGGAAGGAATTTAACCTCTCCACCGTGAAGTTTTCCATGTATAAAACAAGAACGTCCACAGTTGCCACCTACCCTGTGTTACCAGTAGAGGGTCTTGACTGCAAGTTGTCCAGGTTCTTGGCATTTTTAACAAAGAATTGGAAAAACACCCAGCAAAGCAAAGAAAGAATGAAGCAACGAAAAAATGAAAGCAGGGATTTACCAAAAACAAAAGTACACTCCACAGTGTGGGATTGGGCTGGGCAGCAGCTCAAGGGCCCAGACACAGAATCTTCTCAGGTCCAAATACCCCCTAGAGGTTTCCCATTGGCCACTTCATGCTCACCTCATGTAAATAAAGTGGTGGCCTCCAATCAGAGGCTGAAGTGAAGTTAAAAGATCACACTCCTCTGCAAACATCTGATTGGTTGCAAAAAGCAATGGAACAGAGGCAAAGGTGAAGTTATAGAGTTGCATTTCTACACAAAGGAAGACTCTGCCTGCAGTAAATCTGACTGGTTATGGACAGCTAATTTCCCATCTGTGGTGCAGAAAAGGTGGGGGTTTGCAGAGGGAGTAGCCTAGGGTCCTTTTTTTACTTAGGCACGGAAAGTTATGGTTTTCCTTTCAATTGAGTTCTAGGGAGTCGACATGAAAGCGCCTTAGGTTCCCTGCCTCCAGACCCTATCCTCCTGCCTCACCTAGAGAGGAGTGGGGGATCGAATGCCATCATGATGGAAGAGACTGGTTATAATTTTTCTTAAAGAGAAGATCCTTTTCATTAATGAACTTCTTCCCCAAAATACACACCATTGGGAAAACATTTTGGCTTTGTATACAAACCATAACATGTCTTTTGGAAGATGAAGACATTCTTTGTGATTATTAAAGGAATCTGTGCAAAAACAGTACCTTTGGCACCCAGGCCGTGTCATCTGAAGGAAGAGCCATGTGGTTAGCCAGTTACAAAAGACTGGCAAAAAAAGTCATCATTAAAATCTTATTTTGCCAGCTACATTCTTCTTTTACAGGGACACAAAATAAATGTTTTTTAAGGCAGGGAACAGCCTGTCATGGAGCTCACTTAGTGGACTGATTCCCACCTGCAAACCCCACTGTGGGCTGAGTCACTGGATGAGAAAACACAGACAACGGGGCTGCGTTAGAGTGTTCCTTGGATGGCACACGACCAGAAGAAAAGCAGTTCATCCCAAACAGCCCACAGCCGAGTGGCGTTAAGTGCAGGGTAGTAACTGGATAGGTCATCATCCCAGATACCACCAGGCAAAGCTAGATGGATGGCAAACCGCACAATGGGGTAGCCGTGAACTGTACATCAAACGGAAATCGGCAATAGAAACTTACCCAGAATACCACTTTCATGTTATAAGGAAGAATTAAAAAAAAAAAAAGAAAAGAAATCAGTAGCTAACATTTAACCTTCTCTGTCGAACATTTATCAAGTTATAATTTATTAAATCCAGTTGCGGTCTGTGTCTTTTTGTATCACGAGACTTTTCTGTCATATTCTGCAACACGGAAATATTAATTCCCACTCATTTGGTCACAGTGGGTGTATATGATTTTTTTTTCTTTTCAAGCTGATACCTGCTCTGAACGACCACGGCCATCACCTGAAACTTCACTCTTTCACATCTGTGCAGACACAGGTGCACGCAATCACAGCGTCCATGCAAAAGGAGTGGGGGGATGTCTACTCCGCTTACCTTCGGCTTCCCTGATTTTTCTTCCCGCCGCGGATTTTCGAAGCACACTCCTCCCGGAGTTGAAGAGGCTGGCGAGCTCGTCCAGGGGGCTGCTGAGAGGCCTGGAGCTGGGAGGGCTGTAGGGCGCCGGGGGAGAGGCACTGGAGCCGGCCTTCCTGGCGTCGACCCTGGCTGCCTTCACCGGGGAATACGGGATCTTGGGGAAGGAGCTGCAGGACCCGGCCCCAGGGCCAGAGTTTGGCTTTGGGTGGACCTTGGGCGCCTCTGTGCTCGGCCCCCCTTTCCCCAAGCTCACCGGGGCGGGCTCCGGAGGGAAGGCCAAGTGCGCGCAGGGTCTGAAGGGCGCGGGGGGCGGCCCGGGCGGGGGCGGGGGCGGCGTGGACGGCGGAGAGGCTCGGCCGGACCCGTTGAACAGCGCCAGGCCGGGGGACGCGGGCCTGTCGCCATCGCCCTTCTGGCTCTTGGAGTACTGCGGGGACAGCGGGCTCGACCCCTCCGACTGCACGGGGTACTTGAGGTTGGTCTCCAGGACCGGCAGCTTCTTCACCTCCAGGGGTGTCAGGGGCGACTCATCCGAGGCGGGGGAGCAGGTGACAGGGGTCGGGGGGAACACCAGCAGGGGCGGCCGGTGCGGCAGCAGGTTGGGGAAGGGCGGCGGGATGTCGCACGTGTCCCCGGGGGGCCCCGCCGCCTCGTCCTCCGGCGCGCCGTGGAGCAGGGGCGGCGATGCGCGCAGGAAGGAGCCCGCGCCTGGGCCGCCGTCGTCGGGCAGGCAACACTTCATCTCCTCGTACACGGACTCCCCGGGGTCCGGGCTATCCGGCCTGGCCGCGTGCCCCAGCATCTCGATGTACACCGGCTCGCCGTCGTCTTCGTCCCCCGGGGGCGTGGCCGGGGGCAGCGCACACTGTGGGGTCCCGGGGGTCAGAACGCGCGCTGCTGTCCCCGGGGCGCCCGGGGGCCTCGCGTCCCCGGGCCGGGACCCCGATATCTCTTCGTAGGAGCCGCTGAGCTTGGTGTTGGGGCTGCGCTTGGGCTTTCGAGGAGGGATCTTCTTCATGGTGCTGTAGTCGTCGCTGTGCGGTCTGGGCCGGGCCAGAGCTGCGGCAGGAAAGGACACGGTCAGTGGGTGCCAGGCCAGGCCCACGGGTGCCCACCTCGCCCGGGGCTCGCCTCGGAGCCACGGCCCTGCGCCCCGAGAATCCCAAGGGACCGGGCCTGCATGTTCCTCCACCCGCTAGGCTCCCTGGCTGAACCTGAACTCCCGAGACCACCACCGAGAAAAGAGAGATTTGATCTTGGAGACGGAAGACTCCCATCCCCTGAGAAGGATGTCCAGCGGAACGTCAGGGGGTTCCAGGACGTCAGCCACCCACGGAGGCCGCGGAGGTGAGGTCCCTGGAGACACAGTGGGGAAGGGACACTCAGGGATCAGGTGGTGGAACACACTTAGGTGTGGATGCTTAGGACCTAACACAGGTGTGACATAATGTACGGGTTGAACTGGTCCTTATGATTTGAAACTCAGGAGACCTGGCCAATTAGCTATTAATAGTTAGTGGCATATGGAAGCTTCCTGTCAGAAATGAGTGTGATTATTTAAATGATGTAAAATGGGCTGGGTACAGTGGCTCACGCCTGTAATCTCAGCACTTTGGAGATGGCGGATCACCTGAGGTCAGGAGATCGAGACCATCCTGCCCAACATGGTGAAACCCCGTCTCTACTAAAAATACGATTAGTCATGTGTGGTGGCGGGCGTCTGTAGTCCCAGCACTTTGGGAGGCCAAGGTGGGCGGATCACCTGAGGTCAGGAGTTTGAGACCAGCCTGGCCAACACGGTGAAACCCCATCTCCACTAAAAATAAAAAAAATTAGCTGGGCCTCGTGGTACGCACCTGTAGTCCCAGCTACTCGGGAGGCTGAGGTAGGAGAATCGCTTGAACCTGGGAGGTGGAGGATGCAGTGAGTCGAGATTGCACCACTGCACTCCAGCCTGGGCGACAGAGTGAGACTTGGTCTCAAATAAATAAATAAATAAATAAATAAATAAATATAAATAAATAAATAAATAAATGAATAAAAATGATGTAAACTGGACAAAACAAAACAACAACAAAACACTTGTGTGGATGGAGAGTCTTTAAAAAAGGACTTTGTTCAAATGTCAGGGACGACAGGTTTTACAATCAGTACATTTCAATACTTAACAGAAACACATCCTTAACAAGGAAACCAAAAGAATAACATTTCCCTAAGAACTTTTCAAGGGGAAACTTCTGAAGGTAAAATAAGAAGCCATACTCAGAAAAACAAATAAGCATAGTGTTATTACAAGAGTGAATTTCAAAAGAGATGGAACAAAACTACTTAAATATGAATTTAAAACAATTATTGAAAATTAAGTCAAAAAATTCCACAAGACTTCTTTTTCTAATGCTTTTTCTGTAAATTATAATAATGTTTTATTAAATAAATATAATTTCTCTGATAACAGAGATATTAATTTTGGAAAAATTATTTCGAGTCTTAGAAATACCTAAACTCCCAAACCTTGAATTATTTTACTAATTTGGTATTTTCTGAATCTATAGGAACTCTTCATAGAGGCACATCTGCCTTTGCTGAGTTCCTGAGTTATTTAACTGAGGCAGTTGTATTCTTCCCTCACTATGACTGCACATTTTGACAGCAGTCTCTGTACCCAGTTTTTGGAAGACAATGCAGTCTAATGGTTAAAAGTAAAGGTTTGGAATCAGATGGACGTGGGTTCCAATCTCAGCATGACCTTTTATTCATTCATTGAGTCATATGCATTCAACGAGTATTTACCGAGATAAATTCATGAGTAAAGATAAGTTCCCTACCCTCCTCTACCCTAGTGGGAAGAGTCATACAACAACAAAAATGGAAATACGCCAAATGAGTGAGTGCTACAGTATGTTAGAATGTGATACAGGCCACGAAGATGAGAACCAACAGGCCAGAGTGAGGGTCACAGAACTGTGTGTGTTTGTGCTGGGGTTGGTGGGGCAGGGTCGTCATTTTAGAAGAGCTCCTGGGCGAAGCGCTCTGAGTCTCAGGGTTGTCATGCATAGAATGGTGATATGAGTATGTATCTCAAAGGAATAAAATAGATACTGTAGGGAAAGTGCTTCACTCAGTTCTTGACACACTGTCACCAGAAAATGGGAATGGAAAAGAACGAAAGTAATTTTTGAACTCAACGGACATCTTTGTAAGTCAGTATTATACCGGGCTCCCCAAAGCAGCCAACATTTAAGAATAGAAAGTACCCAAAGTGTGTGCAGTTCTTTAATTAAGAAGCATTATTCCAGTGACTTTCAATGGGCTAAAACATAGCAGCCCCTGAGCTCCTAGAAAGTGAATAAAGCAACCCCATTTTTAACCTTAAGATTATAGAGTTGCTCTGAAGATATGAATAATTTAAAGGATTTGTGAGAGACCGTATTTTCCAAAGCTGCCTTCAATAATATTTTCAGCCCCACATACTCTTCCAGAACCTGGAACCTGGGAGGGTCTCTGTGTCTGCCCCAATGAATATAATGATTAGAAGATGATGTTCCCTGCTTTCTGGGGCTGGGCCAATGACAATGCAGCCTCTACCTGGCCGCCTCCTTCCCTTGGGACACATGTCTAGGTAGCCCTGACTTCCATGTACACGTCTGTACACCCTGAAGCAGCCACGCCGTGGGAACTGTGGAGAGGCTACATAGAGGTGAGGGAGAGCCAGAGGACTCCGATCTGCTCCAGCCCTCGGCTGTCTGGTTTCCCATCCCAGACACCAGAGATGTAATTAACCATGACTTCCAGTGATCACAGCTGCAGCCACTATCTGACTGCAGTGATGAAAGAGGCTCCTTGAGAACTGCTCAGCAGAGCCCAGCCAAATACTAGAACCATGAGAGATATAATCACCTTATTTTGGTGTCTTCAGCTACTAAGTTGGAGAGGTTTGTTACATAACAATAGACAACTCATAAAGACATTGCTACCTGGCAGTGGACTCTGCTGTACAAAGAAAAACAAAAACAGAAAAACCCTTAAACTCTTAGAAGTTGCTTTGGGCCATGGGAGGAGCTTTGAAGGGACCATGAGGGGAAGCGTGGTGGCCTCAAGAAAGCTCTTGATGAGGCCTAAAGAACAGTGAGGAAGATGTTGGAAGCTGGAGGGAACAGAACATTTTAGCCACAGTGTTAAGTTTAGCAATACTATTTCACCTGCAGTCATGTGGAAAACAGAAAACAGAAGATGAACAGGGTGATGTAGCTAAGGAGATTTCCAGGCAGTATTAAAGTTGCCTCCTGGATTCTTCTAGCTGCCTAGAGTAAATCATGAGAATACAGAGATAAAGTAAAGAAAGAACTATTCACTATAAAGGAACAAGAACCTTCTGAGTTTAAAAATAAAATGGTTCTCACTGCCAGGCTCTTCAGACAGCAAATAATTTGAATGCTAAGAAATGACTTCCAGCCAGGCGTGGTGACTCATGCCTGTAATCCCAGCACTTTGGGAGGCCGAGGTGGGCAGATCACAAGGTCAGGAGTTCAAGACCAGCCTGCCCAATATGATGAAAACTGTTCCCTACTAAAAATACCCAGATTAGCCGGGTATGGTGGCACACACCTGTAGTCTCAGCTACTTGGGAGGTTGAGGCAGGAGAATCACTTGAAACTGGGAGGTGGAGGTTGCAGAGAACCAAGACTGTACCACTGCATTCTAGCCTGGGCAACAGAGTGAGACTCCATCTCAAAAATAATAAAAGAATGAAGGAAGGAATGAAGGAAGGAAGGAAGGAAGGGAGGGAGGGAGGGAGGGAGGAAGGAAGGGAGGGAGGGAGGGAGGAAGGAAGGGAGGGAGGGGAAGGCAAGGGAGGGAGGGAGGGAAGGAAGGAAGGGAGGGAGGGGAAGGCAAGGGAGGGAGGGAGGGAAGGAAGGAAGGAAGGAAGGAAAGGGAGGGAGGGAGGGAGGGAGGAAATGACTTGTAAGTAGAAATAAAATTCAGGGAATTTTCAGAAAAACATGATCTAAAGATGAAATCAAGCACACACTGATGAGACCCTTCAAGAAGTACCCAGAAAAATCCAAGGAGGGGCTTCATAGGGCTTTTCAAGGAAGCAAAACCACAGGTCTAAGAATATCAAGGGCATTGACCCACAGAAATACTCAGTGAGCTTCCCCAGTTACTGGGGTTCAGTAACATTAGCAACATCCATCAAAAAGATTTGTGGATGTGGCTTTTCACTCATAAGGTGGATTATGAATTGATTCACAAGAAAGTCACAAAGCTTTTAAATGAATTTATCAGTTTACACTGAAAGGAGCAGCGTGCACACAAAGACGAAGAAACTTTGGTCTCTCAAAATATTGGCCAGGTGCAATGTGAGCCTGCAGTCCCAACTACCCCAGAAGCTGAGCAGGAGGATCCCTTCAGGCTAGGAGTTCAAGGCTGCCGTGCGCTATGCTCATACCTGTGAATAGCCACCGCATTCCAGCTTGGACAACATAGCAAGACCTCACCTCTAAACAACAGCAACAACACAAGCCTGATCAGGAAGAAGCAGGCTGAGAAAACTACCAGCCTCCCAAACATAAATCACCTCTTGTGGATTGGGAATTATCAGTCAAAAAGGGGGGTGCCAAGATTCCAGAACATAGAGCTAAGAGCTACAGAAAATTATTTCCAGTCTGCGAACGGGACTAAATCCTCATGAAGGCACAAGCAACACGTATCCAGCTCTTGTTCACAACTGCCACCCACCGATGACCACTGTGTGTCACCTGATCTCCCTCCCGTGTCTGAACAGAAGCGTGCATCACAGTTATTCTCTGCCTGTCCCTCCAGTGTATTTTGGTTGTGTAGGGGATCCGGCAACTTGTCTTTTTGGTCATTAAATCTTCAGATGGAAGAGGACACCCTTGAGGCGCTGTCTCTCTCAGGAATCGTACCAGAGGCACTGGCACACCGGGATCTGATTTAGAGGATGCGATCTGGCCCTTGAACCTGAGCCAGATGTGATGCTGCAGGAGGCTTTGGGGAGTCTGGGGGAGGGGTGAGTATAGTTTGTATGAGAGAGGGATACAAATTGTTTTGTCCAGAGGGTGGACTGACACAGACGGTACTTTCCAACACCTTGGCCACCACAGTATATCCTTTCCAGAGGTAGAATCTGTTTCTCCTTTCCTAAACCTGGATGGGTGTTTGGGACTGAGGTGACGAAAGGAACGTGGCAGAAGGGAGTTTGCTCACCTCCCACGCTGGCTCCCTCAAAGCAAGGCTGCATCTACCGCTTTCTCTCTCCCAAAGCACATGCCCCCGAAGCACTGACTCTCCGTGAAAGAAGTTGGATACCCTGAAGCTGTCATGCTGCCCAAGCAATGCAGAGAGATCACATAGACAGAGAGAGACACCCAAGGAGTCGCTCTCCTCAGATGGCTGAGGCACCAGACATGCCTGTGACCGGCTTTCAGATGATTCCAGCCACCTTGCTGCATGAAGGACCGCGTATGACAACTGCCTCAGTGATCTCTGTTGACACCCAGAGCCTGAGAGGGGTAGTAAAACAATCACTACAGTATATAAATCTAATTTCTGGGTGGGTTGCTATGTGACAACACGTAACTGCTATAGTATTCCCTGAAAGTTTGCTTCAGATGTGGTGAAGAGCCTTTTTGCATTAAAAAATTATAAATAAAAGTAGCATGTTTGTTGAGAGGCTGTTGAGAACCTGACTCAAGGGTCCAAAGCTTGCCTATGTGACATGGGACAAGTTACACCACTGCTCAGTGACTTAATACCCTCCTCTACCTAGGGTCATGATGACAGTCCTACTAGGTAGGACCGTTCTACAGATGAAAGATACTTAGCTTAATGCCTGCACATTGTAAACGTCACTAAGTATCCATCATGACCGACATTATCACCGCTACACAACCAGAGACTTACCGTGAGAGATAGAACTGTTCCTTAAAGTGTGGTCTGGGGTTCAGTAACATCAGATCACTAGAGTGCATTATCCTGTTCTACTCCATAACAGTTAAAATGGAACCTCTGGGGGGTCAGAACTGGAAATAGTCATTCTTTATAAACTAAAATTAGAAAACCACAGTTAACAAATTAAAGTCTAATTTGGTTTGTGGCTACTTCTGGATGCATGTGCACGTGTACACATGCTAAAAGTTCATTTGCAAATACTGGTTAGAGGGTTATTAAAAATGAATTTACATCAACAGTTTTCTTAATTTTTTGTCCTAATATTGATGCATAAAACATTTGCAACTACTTGATAAAGTCAATGAAATGGAGTAGGGAAGACAGTTCACGATCACAGAATACTTTTAGGGCAGGTTCTGGGATCCTAATGGTAGCTTAGGAGTCAGACTACATTCTGAAGCCATCTTATTACATCATAAAGTTGCCTCTTGTCTGAACTGCTGGAGAATGATACGGACATGTGTGTCATGTTAGGAGATCTACATTTTCTCCTACAAAACATTTTCCTTTTGGTATTTTTGCAAAGGCATGTCAGTGACTTTTAAGTCATCTTCTGTGCATAAGTTATTTGGTCCCATTCTCACAAAAACAAAATACCTGCATAGTTAATCTGTGAGAAAAAGGAGGAATGAGATGCTTGTTCATCCAAAATAAATAGTGTCTGCATATGTGACTCTCCTCCATTTTCCAGCACTTCTAGTGTGATTGTGCTGAGTTTCAGAGCAGAAGCAAACGTAGCACAGAGCACAGGACCTAGGACATAAAAGATGCTTAATTAAGTGCCTGCTAGCTGACTACTCAGGCTGCATACATCAGTGGATATAGGATGGATTTACAATCAGTTGCAAATTGGACAGAAAGGGCTTCTACTGAGCAGTCATATGTCGCAACCTTGTTATAACTTTTCTTTCTTCGTGGGAGGAGCAGTTCAGGCAATATCATTGCCTTCCCTGCCCCCATCTTTACCCTCCTGACTGCACTTGATGCTGTTGACATGCCCTTCCTGAGCCTTTCGCAGTTTCCACAGAGGGCAAGGTACTCTGTGGCCCGGTGTGCACCTATCACACCCTCAGTGCTGTGGCTGTGCTTCCCCTGTAATCTGTTTGACCACTTATCTCCCCACCTGGTCTGTCAGGTCCTCAGAGAGAAGCCAGGCTCATGGAAGACACTTAATTACTATTTGTTGAATGTACCACTGCGACATAGGTGGTGAACTGTGCAATTGTGTTCTGTTACCCCCAGCAACACATTTCTCCAAAGAGCGTTCACAGAAGACCTAATTTCTGTCCATTTTCAGGTAATAGAAAAAAAAATTTTTTAAGGGCTTCTGTTAAAACTATGTGGACAAATCCAGCCTTGACACATTTCAAGGGTACTTCTCGAACCTTGGCAAATTGTGCTCCCTCTGATATACTGATAGGAAGCACATTCTCTTTTAATGAAGAGTGTAGAGAAATAGATTTCTGTAACATGTATTCACTTGATAAGTATTTGTTGAGTGCTTACTATGTGACACATGTTGTTCTAGAATGAAGACAGAAAGAAGAGAGTAAAGAAAAGAAATAAAGTTATTTCCAAATTAAGCCACAGAGCTGAATCATGATTTGTGTCTACACATGTAAACTGCGTTTTGCGGAGAATGGAGTTGTACAGCAATTTTTGAAAAAAAAATTATAGGTTCATTAAGGTATAATTTCCAAGGAGGAGACAGTTGGAGTCTGAAGGGAGGGTGAGTGTGGAAGTGTCCACATAGAACGGTGAACAGTGAGGACTAGAGCTGCCTGAGAAAAGCTTGCTTCTGCAATTTCACCTTGAGCAACGGTCACTCCAAGCCAGGCACAGCACCACTGACATCATGACTTAACTGCAAGTCCCACATTTTAGAATTTAGTATCCATTTCACAAATGAGGAAACTGACTGTCAGAGGCTTCATTAACAACAAAGCTAAATGCTTGTAACTTTGCTCAGCGCTTGCTATGTCCTGGGCAATGAGGCTCTACAGTCCTTTGCTTCCTAACTCCCCAGAAATAGCCGCTGCCGTGCTTCTGCTGTTGCTGCTCCTTGATATACATGGGCTTGGAAAGACTGAGTCACTTCTTCAAAGTCACACGCATGAAATGCAGGCTTATATTTAACTTCGGTCAGGAGACAATTCGAGAGAATGTTAACCGTCTTTGGGAGAAAGGCTGCACCCGGTGTGTGAGGAATGAACTCTGCAGAGCAGCACTCCAGCTGGGAGGCCCCGGCCAAGAGGAAGTGAAAACGAGGCCCTATCTTTCCTTTCCTAGCCACTATTTGCAAAGAGCAACTGCAGGCTTTTATTCAATGGCCAAAACCGCAATTCCTTTTGCACCGACCTAATAAAAACATGGTACTTTTAAATAGTTGTCTCTAGCTTGCTAATAGTTTGCAAAGAAGTGTTAACATTTATTGGCCTGCAAAATTGTTTCATGCTTTTGAGGTACAAAGGAAATGAGAAAAAAAAAAATTGTTCTCTATCCTGTTTTCCTTCACCACAACCATTTTTATTGGGTGAGGACCCACCAGGAAAGACATGTGCTAATAAGAAAAAGGATAAACACAAAGATAACTTTAAAGTGACCTTGGGGCTGGTCACCCTACAATCCTTGGCCCTTGGTCTCCAATCAGATCTCCTCTCACTCTATAACCATCTGAACTGATTCACAGCTTTATTTGTAAAGGAAAAGAATTTGAACTTGATTTTTTAACATGCCAAAAAGGATGGCTCAGGTACAAAACCAACTTCAGCTGCAGTCCTCAATCCTGTGAAACCAAGGTTCACCAAGCATTTTAGAATAGTGATCAAATTTTCTTCCTATCTTTTGACAGAAAGGAGAATAATTTTGTGACGTTACTAGGTGCAAAAAAATTCAGGATCACCACTTGGTAGACACACGAAGCATTTAGAATCAGGGTTGTCTAACAGAAGCTTCTGTGATGATGGAAAAGTTCTACACCTGTGGCTACTGAGTACCTGGGAAGTGACTGATGATGGAGGAATGACATTTAAAATTGTATTTAATTTTATTTACTTTAAACTTAATTGGCCACATGTGCCTAGTGGCCACTGCATTGAACAACAAAGACTTAGATGATACTCGGATTGTGTTGGATTGAGGGAGATGTCTAAGATGCTAGGATCAATTTCATCACTGTCTTAACTCAACCACCTTCAGCTCCTGACATAAGGGCACAGAAGGGACCAGAACCCCGTCTGACAGCTGGCTTATCACATGTGGGTGGAGCTACCTTTGCAATCATGGATTAGAAACCCAGACCACTGACAGACTGGGTGGCTAAGCTCCTGTGCTGGCCTTCTCTGACTCCCTAATGCTGTAAAAACTAATCAGCAAGCATGCTTGAGCAGATTAAGCTGTTTAATTGTCTTATTCTTAAAAATATACGGTATTGAGAGCGCATGCCAGAATGCAGAAATACATCTCTAGTTGCAGGAGATCAAAGACTTTCTTTTTGTGGTGGTGGTTGTAAAGTAACCAGCATGAAGAATTAATGTATTGTAAGAAAGAACAGATAATGTAGATGGTAAAAAGGAAACCATGTATACACTTGCCCTTTGACAAGCTTCTGAAAGGTCTGCTCACCAGGGTGGGACATAGTGGACAAAACGCATCTCTAAGTACCTTATAATCACATATCTGACAAAATTAGGATCCAAGAAACTAAATTTTACATAAATATCTCACATGCCTAATGCTATCACATGATGTATTTTGATAGCATGTAATAAGGAATTTAAGAGTTATTATGCTGTCCTCTTTATTAATCTTTTTCGGGGTCACTTTGCTTTTGTGCATGTGTGTGTGTGCATGTGTGTGCGTGTGTGTGCGTGCGTGCATGCGTGTGAGCGTGCGTGTGCATGCATGTGTGCGTGTGCGTGCGTGTGCACATGTGTGTGCGCGTGCGTGCGTGTGTGCTTGTGTGTGTATCTCCTGTCGTTCCTGAGTAACCTTTATTTTAATTGACTCTGTTTTTGCTGCCCATATGAGAGTGCTCTCGGAGCTCAGCTTCTTCCTCACTATTTGATCTCCTTTCATAACATGTGACAAAGTGGCCCCCCCCATTACTCCAGGGCAGTGGTCTTTTAAGGTGCACACAAACCTTTAGCTTTTCCTAGATGTTACAAGGTATTCTGAGGCCTCTTTATGCAAATTTCTAGAGCCTGTTTGCAGGGTTCAAGCTTGGATGGGGCTCCATTCTGCATTTGCTGCAATTTTCCATCACATTTCATGACTGTTTTTTCAATGTCTGATACTATCTGGAGTCTTAATTTCCCACCCTCTCCATCTCACAGGTCTTAGCATCTTAGATACCATCTTCCTCACACAAGCTGCCAAAAATCTTTCTTGTTACTCTAATTTACATCTTTTTGAGATACGGGCTGCAAATCTAAAATGGAGGCCTGAAGTTGGAACAGTGGCGATGAGATGCTCCCCACTTTCTCAGGGAGGGTGCTGGTGGCTCCCTCAGATCGTGGGCTTCTCCTGGTGTATGTGGCACCGGGGGAGAATGTCTCATATCTTTGGAGGTCCTGTTCTAATTTACATCTAAGCCCACATCGATGTCCACTTTGAAGACTTTCCTTGGGATGATCTCATCTAATGTCATTTTACAGCTTTTCTTATTGTGCTTATCAAACCAGGACTCTAAAGACACAAATTTGGACTCTCCTCCCCAAAGTCTTTAGGAATTTCTCCTCTACTTTGATCTAAGTATTGTTGATACATGGCTCATACACTAAGACAGTAACATTTTGTAAGTAAAAAATATCCTAAAGATCTATTCTTCTTTAATGCCACTAATAAAAAGCACTTTGAAGAGTGTACAGCATGGTGACAATAGTTAATGACAATACATTGTATTCTTAAAAAATGCTTAAAAAAAAAAAAAAGAAAGGAAAAGGCCTGGCACAGTGGCTCATGTCTGTAATCTCAGCACTTTGGGAGGCCAAGGCAGGCAGATCACTAGAGGTCAGGAGTTTGAGACCAGCCCGGTCAACATGGTGAGACCCAGTCTCTACTAAAAATACAAAAATTAGCCAGGTGTGGTGGCAGGCACCTGTAGTCCCAGCTACTGAGGGAGGCTGAGGCAGGAGAATCACTTGAACCTCGGAGGTGGAGGTTGCAGTGAGCTAAGATTGCACCACTGCACTCCAGCCTGAGCAACAAGAGCAAAACTCCGTCTCCAAAAAAAACAAAACAAAAAACAAAAAAAAACTAAAAAAGTGGACACTAAGTGCTCTTAACACAGAAATGATGGCTGTGTGAGGCATGGATTTCTTAATTCACTAGATTTAACCATTCCACAATGTACATATACTTCAAAACAACATGTTGTTCATGACAAAAACATACAATTTTATGTCAATTAAAAATAAATTTGAAAAAAAAAAAAAAGAAGTTGGCTAGGATGGACTTACTGCTTCAGGCCTCTGCTCCATGTCTTCCTATCACCTTCTTGTCAGTCATCCCAACACTGAGCTTACGGATTTGCTGTGTTTTTGTATTTGGGGTTATTTATTTACTGAAGGAACTGTGTTTCATCCTGTGTTCAGATATTATTTTCTAGTGAGTTCTACCCAGCCGTTTCATTTAGAATCTCAACCCCTGTTCCACCCTATACTACTATCCTGGGTCTATTTATTTCTCTCAGCAGCAACAATCCACTTCTAAAGTATTTACTCTTTCACTATGTTTACCATCTGTTTTGCCACACTAGAATGTAAACTCCATGAAGAAAGATATAGACATGCCTAGAATAGAGCCTGATGCATAGCGGGTGATCAATAAAATCTGTTAAATTCTAAGTGTTCCGCTAAGAAGCACTTCCTTTATTTTTCGCAATTCTTAAAATTAATAATTAAACAGTAATTGTCTCATTACTGATCTATGAGATCTGGCTGAGAAAAACTGCAATGTTCCCTTTTGAGCATCCCTGTTTCTAGACAATGGATGCAGAAACTTTTATAATCTAGTCTCAAAAGTTTTCCTAACAGTATTCTCCTGCACGATGACTCTCCTCTGGGTAAATAATTTCACTTATCGTGTGATGAAGCAGTCTTAATTTTTTATTAGATTGTGATAACTGGACTGCCTGATGCATTTTCTTGACTTTCTAACTGGTGAACCTTTACATGGAATAGCTGCTGACTTTCTGAATTGATTTGATGCTGCTCTTTGGAGGCAGGGGTGGGGATGGGAGTTAAGGAAATGCCATGTAAGTAGCTTTTCCCTAAGAGGCTTAGAGATTTGAATAAATATTATTTATATTTAATGATTAAGAGCTGCTGGCAAGCCAACAATTGGATTTATTTCTATTAAGAATACATTAGGGCCACATACTGCCATGGGTGCCCCAAGGCGAAGTCAGAGCATTCACGAGCCTGGAACACGAGGCTGGCTCCCTCCCCAGGGCTGACCTTCGTTGGCTGCTTCCCTGGCCGCAGAGAGACAGGCGCTCACAGCCTCATAGGAAGCACTCAGTCGGGTGTTGGGGTCCCTCTTTGGCTTGGGCGGAGGCTGTTTCCGTGGAGATGGGAGGCTGCTGTTGTCATCCATGCTGAACACCGAGTGCAGCGAAGGAGACCAGATGGACGGGCCAGCGAGGCACTGGCCCAGGCCATCCACGGCCATGCAGACTGACATGGAGCTGGGGTGGAAATGCCTGGGTCCACTCTTGTCTTCGGTTCTTAGGGGGAAACAAAACACAAACAGCACCACGCCAGAGAGGCCCAGATGCATTATTCCGGTAACAAGGAACCTGCTCAAGCAGACATAATGACGGCTTTTTGGCAAGCAGCCCTTCCTGCTGTGGCTGGAGGACGTGTGCAGCCCTCTGGTGACCAGTTGGTCCAGAGAAGGCCACCCGTCCTCTGGCTCGGGCTTTGTGATGAAAAGCACATGAGCCCGCGGGATATCCATCATGATTACTTTTTAAACATTCTCACACAAACGCAACACTACTTAAGGGGCTTCGCATTTTCCATCAGGCACTCGCTGAATGAGTTCTTCACACTCTGATTATTAAGCAAATCAAAAAACCAGAATTTCAATCTGAATGATAATTTCTGGCAAATCCATCTTAATAGAGAGTTACTGATGCATCAAATACTGGGAGTTCATCACCATTTCCCCTCGCAAGAGGAGGAGAGACTCTACTTAAAACTCGCAGAAATTTACATTTCAGTGTTCTCTTTCTCCCCGTCACTCTCTTTCCTGCCATTTAAATTCCACCAGAAATTATTTAATTATGTGCAGAGCTGTTATTTCTCCTTCTTGACTCTGTATGGTTGGCCAGTGCCAAGGAAACTGCTGGTATCCAGTAAATAAACAGAGAAATACTTCTTCACTTAATTTTGTATCAGGAAAATACATACATAATCAAATTGAGAAATTGGGGTGGCCGTTTAGTTCCAGCAGAGAAAATAATAAATATTATTTTGGAAGTCATATAAAATTAATAGTTATCTTGTTTAAAAAAAATTTCTTCTGGCTTCACATGTCAACGTAATCATGTGCTAGCAAGATGCCAATGCATTCACTCTACAAGGAGTTTCCAAGCATTTGTTTTTATAATTATATCTTTCTGTGGCAGAACACCAACAGGGCTAGAATCTACCACAAGGCAGAGCCAGCCGCCCATGTAGAAAATGAAATAGCTGAAGATGAAAGCGTGGCACTCAGTGGATAATTTGTTTTTCCTGTAATGTTTAATTACAGTCTTTTTTTTTTTTTTTTTTGTACAAAAGGGATTTTTTTCAGTATTTAATCACTGAGATATTTGAAGCTAATTAACAAGATACACATTGCCATTTCCACTTTAATAAAAAAAATTGACATCAGCAGAAATGGGAAAGGAGAGTCATTTTCAGTGAGAAACTACAAGATATTACCAAGTTTCTATAGCAAAATAAACATCTCCCTGACGATAAATTAAGGTCCAAAGGAAGGAACTCCTTGCTCTCCCTCGTAGGTGTGTGGTGGTTCACGAGCGTCTTCATCGTTCTCAGAGAGAGGAAAATGATCAAATGGAGAAGGACCAGCTGGTCTTCATGTTTCTGTTTTAAGCTAAGCATCTAAAGTGAACTTTTAAATAAAAAGCTTTCCCCAAAGCTTGCTTTATTGGAAAAGAGAGATGTGACAGTTTACACAGGGATATATAATACACTTACAATCTATCGAGTTCACTTTCTTTCGTGTTTTCAGAGTGGTATCTCCATTTTTTGGGTCAGATTTCCACAAGTTTCTATAAGCCAGCCTTATGTCCGTAACACTTGTGTAAAAATGTCAACCCCCAAGCTATATAGTTTTGCCAATACAGAAACAGTAAATGCTTTAGAACTAGAATGTGCTTGAGGTAGTTAAGTGACACAAGCATGGCAAGTGAGGCAGTCGTCATCACATACGAATGAAGGAACGCAGCAGCCTCGAACTCATGAGAAGACAGCACAGGAAAGCATCTTTTTAGACTGCTGCTGTTTCAAATAACAAACCACGCACACCTGTTCCTGTAACTCCTGTCATATTATTTGATCGAACTCTTCATTAAGGGCTATATGAATTTTCATGACTCCATTGAATCAATCACAAAGGTAATTAAAGTTGCATGCTCTCTGCCTTTACCTTTTGATTCCTTCCTCTTGCGTGTTCCTGACCTCTAACTTCTCTTTATGGTAGGGAGCGTTCATTTCACTACGGAGCCGGTCATTTTCCCGGGCAATGTCTGAAGCATTCTGAATTACTAGGGCATCATAGGTTTTCAGCCCCATGTCCTCTGTGTTCTGCAGAAAGCTATTGATAGAAGTCACCTCTTGTTGTCTGATGCTCATTTTCTGAAGCAGGTGCTGGCGTGCTAAAAATCCTCTGATAACTTTTATAGAAGAATCATGGGTCAGTAAACGGAGGAAAAGTGAAAAACTCAGACATGCACAAACAAAAATCACAATATACTTATCTCTGAGCAGTTATAAAATAAGATACATGTAACCCAGAATAAGAATTTACCTAAATCAGCAGTGATAACACTAAAGGCAAAGCACTTTGACCTGAATGAGATCTTGCAGGCAATACTGATGATAAAGGCCTCCACACTGTTTTTGGTGACACAAGCTGGACACTGATGGACTGGAGTTAAATCGATGGGAAAGAACTAGGTCCAAATGACACAGAATTTTGGGGTATGCCTCCAACTGCAGCATTTTGGGATGCACGAATCATCTTTCATTACATCACATTATTACATAAACACCTAAGGCTTATGGGGTTTGTCTTTGGAAATATCATGCATATATTGTTTCTAAGATTATGATTTAATTCTTAAGAGAAATTAACACTATATTTAAGACTCTGGAAAAAGACTATATAAATACAGGAATCTATCCTGCTCTCTGGGAGAGGACGGCTAGAAAAATGTGTAAAAATTGGGGGAAATGAGTGAAAATGCTTTGAAATCAATATGTCAGTAACAAATACAAGAATTAAAAACAAAAGACCACCATTTAAAGGGACCTCTGTGTGTAAGACACTCTATTACCTCATTCAATTCTGAAACTCAATGACAAAACATACCACTACCTCAATTTCAGACACAATGGCACTTCTCTTAGTGAAACTAAGAAAGTTCCTCCAGGTCAACACAACCAAAGAATAGTAGAGCCAGGGTTCATATATCCCCAAGCTTAGGAGGTGAAATTACATTTCCTTAGCCTGCAGTTGCACAGACCTAATCTCTAACTCTTCAGGGGGCAGATCACCAACCAAGAAAGTCACAGGGAAGCCTATTTGCAATCAGTGTTAGAAAGAACTTCCTAACCGTCAGCACAGGGTGGAAGTGGATCAGGCTGGCTTATGAAAGAGTTGCTTCCCAGGCCCTGAGTGTGTACAAGGCCAGCACAGTGACCCCTTCTCATGGGTGAAGTGGACAAGTGCAGGTAGAGGAATTCTGATTAGAGTCTTTTCAAACTTTATGATTCTGTCTCTCCCAATTTTAAAAGTTTCTGGGATTATAAGGAGTTGGTTAAGATGACAGAAGATGGATAATTTCAGGAAAGCCAATGTCTGCGGCAAAGCCACTTTATTCTTGCCCTTGGGAAAGGAAGAAGCCTATAAATTATTAAGTGCTTTAAAATAGTCCATGGTTATAAAATAACAAATATGAGGGGTACCTATGATATTGACTTTGATGTCTTTACTTGAGTAGCTGGTGGAAAGTTGAACAGAACATTCTACTATGATGGCTGAAGAGGAAAATAATATGTGGATATCTGAAATGCTGAAAGCGTTTTTTTCCGATGGCACTACTGAAGGTTTAGTTATGTTGGAATGCAGTTGCATTAAGTTAACCGTAAAACAGTCATTCTGAAGTAACCTAAAGGAAAAATGTTAAGCAGAGCGGTACGATCAGATTTCCAGGAAGATAAAATGTGGAATAAAGTGGAGCAGTAGGAACCAATGGGCACCTCGAGCGAGAAGAAGGCAGAACGCTTGAAATTGGCCCGTTCACTTGTTCTTTCTGGTTACACTAAAACAAAACAAAACAAAACAAAACAAACAAACAAACAAACAAAAAAACAAGGGAGACATTGGCTTTCGGAAGAGGGAAAGTGAGTATATTCAAGATGTTTAATCTCTTGGAATAAAGAGAAGATTAATGTGGATGTGCCAGACTTCTCCTGACCTCCCACTACAGCACAGCTATTCACTGGATTCGCATTCACCCGGAGTCTATTGTCCCGCCTCCAGAAGACCTCATTTTCTCACACCTCATCCCACTAGCCTTTTAAAATTCTTTAAAAATGTTACACCAGTTGCTCACTATTGATATCTTCAATAAGGGGCAACTGGTAAAAATAAAATTGCCACTCATGGATGCTGATGTTTATTGTCTTTCAGACAAATTCAGAAGACTGCTGCTAAGACACCTGCCATGTAAGGTCTTAATTTCATCTGAATGAAATGAGCATATACAGTCAGAGAAAAAACTTCTGGCAGGAATAATTTCAAATTAAAATGATTAAATTTAAAACTAAAAGTTACAGCTTTCTTTCCCCTGGACATTTTTAAAGAAAACTATAGAATTCTTAAAAAAAAAAAAAACTGGAAATGCTTCCAGATCATATAAATTTTTAGTAAATTTAATATTAGCAAAAAGCATTGAGGGAACTGTTTTAAGAGCTATGAAAATAAAAATCAATAATTAATGCTTTGCATTTAAAACCCTGTAATTAAAAAATACTCATATTCATTATTTCACTTATGCAATATGAGATTATGGTTTCTATCTTGATGTCATTTTTTAAGACTTTTTTTTTTTTTTTGAGATGGAGTTTCACTCTTGTTGCTCAGGCTGGAGTGGTGCAATGGCATGATCTCGGCTCACCACAACCTCTGCCTCCTGGGTTCAAGCTATTCTCCTGCCTCAGTCTCCTGAGTAGCTGGGATTACAGGCATGCACTACCATACCGGGCTCATTTTGTATTTTTAGTAGAGACGGGGTTTCACCCTGTTGGCCAGGCTGGTCTTGAACTCCTAACTTCAGGTGATTCGCCTGCCTTGGCCTCCCAAAGTGCTGAGATTACAGGCGTGAGCCACTGCACCCGACCTTTTAAGACCATTCTTAATTTTTATCTTTCAAAAAGTGAACAAGTAATTACAGTTCTGTTCATCTTTTCTGTTCCAGGTCAATAGGGTACAGCAATTTAATCTTTGTTAAATAGAACAGAAATTTCTAATGGTGCAAAACTTCTTCTTATTATATTTAAGGGAAGTTTTCAGGAGAATTTGTGATACCCTGTTCTGTCTTTAGCATTATATTAAATGAGACTCTCCCTGTCCCAGTTTCAGCTGAGGCTGCAGATAAAGCTCTGGATGCCATAGGTCCTGGGTGGGGCCTGAGGCATTGCTTTGCTAGCCAGATCCCTGGTGAAGTTGGTGCCACTGGTGTTCCAGGGAAACGTGGGTTGGGGCAGGGCCAAACGTGCAAATAGGACTTGCAAGGGGGAGATCCAAAACAGACCTGTGGCCTGCCCTCTCCCCTGCGCTGATGAAGGTTGATGTTAAGAAGGCCAGGTCATCACACACTAGAAAGAAGATGCCTCCTTTACCAAGAGGTGGCAGTTGGCCCTCTCTTGTCCAAGACTCCCCCTTGCCTCAGCCTGGTGAAAGTGGCTTCAGGAGGCCACCCAGAGATCTTGGCATGTGGCTCCTTGGGGTTGGGAGCCACTGTGCACTGTGATATCTCAGAGGCCACGGCTGCAGTTTTCACAAGGATGTGGTTTTCACAAAGAACGTGTACAGAGAGAACAATGAGACTCCAACAGAGGGTCTGCAAGGTGCCCAGGGGTTGCGGGGTGACTTGCAAATGACCGGCCAAAGGAGGATGTTGCCAGTTAGAGAAGGAAGTCCCTGAAGTGCTCCGGAATATGTGGAAAGCTGTTGAAGTCTGCCCCAGCTGGAGGAGACCAGTGCCAGAGTACACCTGTGTCATCAGAAGACTTGCCAGAAGCAGGTCTTTTTATCTTTAGAAGACTTTTTATCTTCCTCAGAAGACACCTCCTTACTTCTTCCCCTCCTCATTAACCCTGGGAGACCCCGAGGCAACCTGAGTAGGTAGGGATCAGTCCCATGTCCAGTAAGGATGGGACAGGCCTGCAACAGCCAAGAAGGATGTTTTAACTTAGAATGAAGTTCTGAATTTTGATCATTATTTGAGCTGGATGTGTTAAAATCTGAACAGAGACTAGCATGTAACAGGGCTTCTTATTTATTTTTTTCTAATTTTGATTTTTTTTTTCTTTTAGAGGTGGGATCACACTCTGGCACCCAGGTTGGTGTGCAGTGGTAGAAAAAGCTCACTGCAGCCTGGAACTCCTGACCTCAAGGAATTCTTCACTTCAGTCTTCTGAGTAACTGGGATTATTGTTGCGTCCCACCATGCTTGGGAAATTTTTTGAGAGATGGGGGTCTCACTATGTTGCCCAGGCTGGTCTTGAACTCCTGGACTCAAGGGATCCTCCTGCCTCAGCCTCCTGAGTAACTGGGATTACAGGTGACTTTTTATTATCAGAAAATGAAAAGACCCATTGGAGATTCACACAGGGGCATACCTGAATGAATCCCACAGAAAAAGTGGACAGAGGCTTGAGAAGAATAAAAGTGATCTGGGGATCCTATTAGGTTTCCTTGTTAGAGTAACAGTTTCAAATATATTAGAATTGAGTTCACTATATCTTACTAAAAGCTAGCATATAGATCATTTCTCCCTCTTTTATTATTCTTTCAGGAATATATATATATATATAAAATTATATATAATATATATAAATATATATATAAGCTATTAAGCAAATTAAAAATCTATTGCACATGTACATCTTATGTGAAGCATAGTTATGTTTTTAAAAATGTACCCATTTTCAATAGTCACTTGGATTTTGATAGAAAAAACAATTCCAAATGGAATCTCTTCTAAAGTTAAAATGAATAGATACTATCTGCTTTCAAAGATAGCACTCCAAATATTACTGTCACTTCATAAAGGGAAAAAAAAGTCAATACTTTTTCCAAGGCACATGTAGAATTACAGAAAATGTTTGGTTCATCGGCTTGTTCCGGTTCTCCAAACTCTGGTGTCCCTGTGGCGCTACTGAAATGACACAGGAATTTGGTGCCATAGCTGCACCCACATGCCAGGGGAGACGTTTTCCCTGCTGCACAGTCAATGTTACATTCTCACTGTCCTGTGCTTTTGGAAAGAATTTAAAAGCCTGAGTATTTGCAGGGTAATGGATGCATAAATAGTAAGAGATGTATATTCCCTCTTCCAAACTGTACTTTAGGGAAATTCAATATAAAATTTTGTACAAAAGGATGTCTAATTAAAACATGACCAATGTCTGCAAATGTTGATTTTGAGACAGTTGCATAGCACACTAAACCTCGATGCTTCCTAAACACCCAAAAAC
Organism: Papio anubis; assembly: GCF_008728515.1. NCBI lineage: Eukaryota > Metazoa > Chordata > Mammalia > Primates > Cercopithecidae > Papio > Papio anubis. The sequence goes on along the minus strand of NC_044990.1, from coordinate 87,292,688 downwards.
TATTTGCCTGAAGATAGCATCCAGGAATGGAATACAGTGGCCATTAGGGTGCAGACCCCATTGACATTTAAACCTAGGGATGCACTAAAAGAGTTTGCATTTCACAACTCAAAGAAGTTCGGAAATGTTGGCATATAAATGTTACCTTTTTGGCAGGTTATAATTTTTCTCTGCAACTGTAGGCACAAGTCATTGAGTTGGTCAGCATGCCAGTATTTTAGAAACACTTTTCGGACTCCCATCTAAAACGCAAACAGCGGGGAAACATTTAATAGCATGAAGATACCAAAATGATGATGGAAAAATAATCAGACAAAAGATTTTTCCAGCAGAGGATTAGAAGAAACAAACTAAGAAAATTAGAGTACATGTCTCTGATGCTCAAACACTATTACATTTAATCAAAATCCCAAAGGCTTTGTTGTCATAAGTATGTTTTCTGCATGTGCCGCATTGTTTGCAAATGGTTACACACTACTGATGTGGGTTGTACCATGTGGTGCAAAAGAGAAACACTGGCCTTGACTATCAGTCAGAAGAGAAGACCATCCCCATGAATGGATTCTCCCATTCTAGAGCTAGACCCTCATCTTTCCTTCCTCTTTTCATAGCAGGGAGTTTGAGTTTTGAGTTTACAAAAAGAAAAACGAACACTCAAAAGACCAAAATGAAACATAAAGCCGACGCATAAAATTGTTTTACTTCTATAATTTTTCCCACTATGCCACATATGATTATAAATCAAATGTTTGTACAATTGCAATTATAGAACTTCAGAACTAAAGTTTAAAAGTCTCAAGAAAGATGAGAAAGTCATCTTTGAGCAACAATCTTCTGGATGTTTGCACAAACAGTAGTTATGGGATGAACATACTTTTCCAGAATTTTTAAAAAGAAATTTTAGCATGACATGAAATCAGTTTCTATGACAAGCTCTAGTGGCATGAGAACTTATCCAAACGTACTGATATCGATGAAGACAGCTGCCAAAGAAAATTCTTAACACAAAACTGTAAGCCACATTCATACACTTTTAAAGTAATTCTCTTGTGTGTTGTGCTTATTTGAAGAATTCACAGAACTGAGGTAGGTGTGAGGAATACCCCTCACATAGAAGGCACTCATAGTCTCTTAGGAGAAGCAGACACAAGTAATTGCAGGAGAGCCTGGTGAATCCGAATGTGGTGTGCCAAGGAAGCTCTGAGATGGTATTCGGCTAGATAAAGGGAAAGTATTACTTGCAATAAGTTTATAATCATATTCTTAGCACTTGAGACAAACACCATTAAAGTGAGAAGTCTAACATGTGTGCTCCCAAGCATGAACTGGGGACATTAAAATGATAACACCCCCCTAGCCTATGCCATACATCACAGTGTCACCAGAAGCTGGCATGTGCGTACACACCATGAGGTATGGGAAAGGTTTGTAGGTCAGCCTTGTCTTCAGAATGGTTGGCCAGAGATGTTTTATGAGCTATTTCATATGAAAATGGAGCTTATTCCAAACACGCCTTGTCACTTCACCCCTTTCCACCTAACTCTTCCCTTACATGATCTGCTGTCTTAATAAAACAGTTTTGCCGAAGATTTTGGCTGAATTCTGCATTATGAGAGTCAGGCTAATTAGTTAGATCAACGGGAAAAACTCTTAACTACTGGTCTACTTCAGAGCCTTCTGGCTGACTAGATGTTCTTCTTCATTTAGTTTAGTTTCTTTTAGTTGGTTGAAATTTGAGACAGTAACATGAGTGGGTGGCTACTGAGATTGTTACTTTTTTTTTTTTTCATTGTATTGCCATTTTATCTTCCCAGTTATTTTCCATAATTCATAGTCTTTTTTTTTTTTCTCCTTCCCAACTGCTGACTTATTTTGGCAGTCGACAGGAAGAACAGTTGGTCCTGTCTGTGAGCTCTGCAGAACAAATCTGTGAGACAGGCATTGGAAAGGAGGGAGCATGTCACCTCTCTGTTCATCATTGATTGTGGGATGTAACTCATTGTGGGAGAATAACTCCCAAAGACAAACTTCATCCAAACCTGGGTTCCAAAACAGAACTCCAAAGGAATGATGGCTGGTGATACTCCACAATGGATGGGATCAATAATGATCATTAGGGGAATTAACATATGGAAGGAGAGCAACATGCCTAAAAGACCTGTGGAATGGAAACAGGAGAACAGGATTCTAGTTCCCCTCTCTTAATTCAGTGGAGACCCTGAGCAGGAGGGGAGGTAGAAAAAATGAGTATGTCCTCTTACAGTGGCATTTCTAACAGCCATTCCAAAACCCAAAGGAGGTTTATCTTGAGCATTGTGCTAGATTTGGGGATACAAAGGAGGCCTCCATCCTCGTGGAGCTCATAGTGTACTGGGGAAGGTCAGCAGTGAGCAGATTGTGGCAATTGTCCATGCTCAGGACAGAGAGTTATGTCCAAGAAACAGCTTTCAAGAAAAGAGAGTGATCAAGGTGTGATCAGGCAGGGTTCAGTGAGAAGCATGTTTTCTAAGCCATTTTGTCTTGAGGGATAAGCAGGAATTTCCCAGGGCATCTTGAGATGGTGGGTGTGAGACAGAGAAACTAGCATGTGAAGGGCAAGAACCAGAAGATAAACCATCTGAAGGTACAGTTATGTGGACACGGATGAGGGAAGAGGCTACACCTGTAATTGCTGGCTACATCATGAAGAGGACTATAGGAAAAACATGGAAATTCTCCCATGAGCAATTTGGATATGCTGGGAAATGTTAAGAGGACCAGATCTAAATTTTATAAAAATATTTTTTTGAAATTTGTCTTGAATCCTGAAAACTGTCTAAGAATAGATTGTTGAGCTGGTCATTGGCAAGGGAGGGAAAAATACTCCAATTAATCATTTAGGTTTGGAAGATTCTGCAACTGCTGCTTCCCTGTTGACCAACTCCTCTGTATCCTTTACAACTGAAATCAAACCTCATCTCCATTACTAGAATTTTTATATCCACCTTTCCATTTCCTTTAGGGCTTTGACACCTTCTATTTGTGTTCCCAGAGCATCCTATAAATGATTATTTATCCTTTTATAGTGCTTTGTATATATTTACCATTTTATATATATATAAATATATATATATATATTTGCATCTCCTGAAGAATATGGACACATATTCTTGAAATGCACAAGTGGCAGGGATGTGGGCAGGATGAATTCAGATCAGAAAAAAAGAACAGAAGATAAAGAATTGTGAAGCCCTTGCATAAAGTGAGTCACAGAGACGGATGATAGCTTCTAGGGTGAAAATGAGGTAAGATGGAAAATGAAAACTTCAGTCAGATCCTAGAGTCATTCAACAATCCAGAAGTAAGTCACAGAAGGTGGCAGGTGATAGAATAAGTCACGGAGGAAATAAAAGGAAAAAGAAACATGGGGTGAAACTGGCCTACCAGTTTGTATTGTGACACCAGATCTCCAACCTCCATCGAGTGAATCTGAAGCCCAGAAGCCCCTTGTAACTTACAAAACCCTTGGTTGTACCTCAGCAGTGCAGATCTGCATAGCCATCACTACATCAAAAACCCACCAGGGGACTGGAGAACAGGTCCACCCTTCCAACTCCTACCATTGCAAGTGTCTGCCTTCCTCTCATTTGTCCTTCAGTTGCCAACCCTGCTCCCTCCCAGCCATTATCCTCATTATCTCAACCCATGGCTAGCTGCAGCCATAAGCTGGGGGACCAGGAGCTAGCTGACCCTGTTGCCTCCTCCTCTCATACAAAGGAAGTGGGGAAAAGGGGAAACTCAGGATACAGTATATTCAGGAAATAGACAGTTTTGGTTTAGATATGGAAGTTAAATTACAGGAAGAGTAGACACAGAGGTTGAAGTGAACTTTTCTTGGAATACACTAGGGATTTCATGAAGCTCTTGATGGTGGTTAGTTGAGAAGTGGATTGACGGTTTCACTGCATGTCAGGTCAGTTTTGGAAGTGGAGAAAAGGACTTCTTTCTGGGAGCCATGGATTGGGATAATGGCTGGGAAGAAGCAGGGTTGGCAATCGAAGCACAAATGAGAGGAAGGCAGACACGTGCAATGGTAGGAGTTGGAAGGGTGGACCTGCTCTCCGAACCCCTGGTGGGTGTTTGATGTAGTGATGCCTGTGCAAATCTGCACTGCTGAGGTACAACCAAGGGCTTTGTAAGTTACAAAGGGCTTCTGGGCTTCAGATTCGCTCGGTGGAGGTTGGAGATCTGAAGTCACAATACAAGCATCCTATCAAGACATGGCTAAAGACTTTGTTGCAATGGCTGGGTATTGTGCTTGCTGCTATTACATTCATTCAGATTATTTTGTAAAAAAATTCTTCCATCAACTACTTGGGCATATTTTATGGGTATCCAACGGACTATTTTATTTCATGTAGTTTTGTATTATATAATTTATTTACGGTTTGGCAACATTTGTAGATACTCATTGGATGTTTTAGCATTTGTTTGACTGTACTTTTTTTTTTTTTTTGAGATGCTATACTTGTAGTAAATGTTTACTCTTTCTGAAAACAATGAAATTAGCAGTTAAGTAGTATTTTGGAGTTCTTCCCCAGAAACCATTCTGAATGTAGTCTTTATAGTTCTCTGCTTTCACTGATGCTACGGATTAATGAAGATACAAATTTAAGAATCCTTCTTTAGCAGGGAAACACAGATAAGATCACATATATTCTGAATTTTCATGGATTCACACTGTTTATTAATGATATTGACCAAAAGAAAATTATTGACCGTTTTTGTTTTTTTCCTATGGAATGAATGTTACTGTATAATCAGTCTTACAGTGTTATACCAAATCCAATAAATTAAGATTCATTAAAATTAGACCAAAGGTTCAGATCACCTACATTTTTCATTTTGGTGGTATTCTCACATCAAAGAATGTTTCTCAGTAAGCAGAGAAAAGGAGAGGTTAAAATGTTCTTCAACTGAGCCCTCTCCCTGTGCACTGCTAGATGCAGAGTGTTCCCAGCTGAGATTAAAATGTTAATGTCATTCTGACTCCTGTAAAAGTAAACCATCTGTGAATTACAGTCATCGCTATTTTTATTAGAAAACCATTAGGTTTTTTTTTCTTTTTAAGTGACAGATTTTAAAAGATTAAACAAAATTGTCATTGATGACTTCCAAAGCTCCAATTACTGCTACAATTTTTAGGGGTGTGTGTGTGTGTGTGTGTGTGTGTGTGTGTGTGTTTTTGAGAGGTGTAGGCTGTGGAGGTACAGACAAATGCTGGAACGGTGCTTGTGCTAGAGTGTAGGTGGCACGGAAGCTGTGTTAGTAGAGACTTCAAGGGAACCTGTAGAGCACTTTTTTTTTTTAAAGACAATTTTTAGGAGTGCTGAGTGTTTCTGGCAGTACTTTTGGAACAGCATTTACAAAGAAAAAATACAGCTATTATCCTTTGATATTTTTCTGCGATGCACATTTCTCTCTGTATTAATGAAATTGAGGAAAACATCTAATGTAGAACTATTCTTACATATTGATAGTTTAGAAAAATAGTGACGCCTCTCATTTCGTTATATCTATGAATTCTTTGGGAGTTGAAGAAGCATATATTATTTGTATTCTATGTGTGACTTAATTTAGTTTACTCATTTACTGCTGCTGAAAAATACAATCAGTAATTGTTTCCCATGCAGGTAAAGTAAAGGAGGAAGCTCAGCTCACATGGTTCTGCTTTGACAGAAGGACATGTCAATTAAAACAACAAAAAACACTTCAGTTACTTATGGAGACATAGAAAATTGGATAACATTTATTTTGAAATAATAGTACAATTTCCTCTAAGGAAATGTGTACTTGTGATGTCTACAACAGATGATACTAGTAGGATTCATCATCTACAAAGGAGGGGCAAAGGAACTGAGTGTCCATAACCCACACTGTTCTAGTTAGATCTTAGAAATCATCTCGATCAACCTCTTCAGTTTTCAAGAGAAAAAGATATGTCTTAGAGAGGACATATGACACTCACACAGTCCATACAGAAAGTTAGTGCCAGAGGTAAGATGAATCGGAGCTCTCCAGGCTCCAGACTAAAAGAAACACATACCCTTGACCCTATAAAGTCTCAAACTGAAACATGTGTATTAATCACTTGGAGATCTTGTCAAAATGTAAATTCTGATCCAGTAGGTTGGGATGGGGCCAGTGATTCATTCTGCATTTCTAACACATTCCTAAATGATGTCGGTGACGTTAGTCTGTGGACCACGTTTTCAGTGGTGAGACCCTGGGTCACTCTCTTTTCTTGAAGCTTGACTTCTCTGACAAGCTCACCTGGTCCCCTGCTCTGTGTCTGTCATCTCTGTTCCAATGTTTGTCTGAAGCTGCTACGTTGCTGCTTCCCAATGAAAAGTTAGCTATCCTCAGAATTCTCTACTGAATTCTCCTCTTACTTTTCATCATCTTCCTGGTAAGTTCATTATTCCAAAAGCTTTCACTGTAGACTGCTCATGAGAGCTCATCTTATCACCGAGTCCAGACCTATGGAGCCCATCTCATTGCGCACACATTTATGTCAATGTTTCATGGGCACCCTAGCCTCACTCGTATGTTTCCCTCTTTTCCTGTATTTTCTAGCTCAGTGATCAAAAGAACCATCTACCTGGGTATTCCCTGAGCACCTCAAGCCCTAGAGATTTCCACAGGTCATTTCTCACACACTTTCCCATCTCATCCATCCCTACCCACTCTTGCCTTTCTAGGCCAAAGGAGTCATCATCACCTCATCACCCAAGCCAGAACCCCAAGCATCACCTAAGTTTGCTTACAGCTTTTCCCCCAGGCCCCATTTAGTCATAAGTTCTGTTGAGGTTTCTAGAACCCACTTACTGATTACTTTTATGAATAATTTCAGTAGCTCCATAAATTATCATGGGTCTATAAGCATCCATTTTTTTAAACTATATTCAGAGTGATCTTTCTAAACATCAATCTCATTATGTTACTTTCTTGTCTAAAATTAGTTAGTGGCCTGTAATGATTTTCAGGATGATGTTCAAATGCCTTTAAAAGGTTTATTAGAGTTTTCTATTGTATCGCACTTTTAGTCTCCTCCCTCCCTTCCTCCTCCCTCTATTCCTTCCTTCTTTCCTTCTTTCCTTCCTTCCTCCTTTCCTTCTTCCCTCTCTCCATCCCTGCCTCCCTCACCTTCCCTCTAAAATTTGTGGTAAGTACACTTAGCCTGATATCTACCGTCTTAACAAAATTTTAAGCATATAATGCAGTGTTGTTAAATAGCGGTGCGATGTTGTATAGTAGGCTTCTAGAACTTATTCAATACATTCAAGCTTACTTATTCTCCAGCTATATCATATTGCTTTCTGATCCAAAGTGGGAATTCATTTTTCTCCTGTTTGGTGTGTACCTTATAATAATAAATCAATTACAATAGTACATCCATGTCACTAATGTACTTTGTATACATCTCTACAGTAGGACTGGAGTCCTGGTTTTCTTCTTATTTATGTACCGTCTGACTATTCAACTTAACTGTGAGATATTTATAAACTCAGATAATGTTGGAAAAGTATAAAGTTCATAATTCACATGTATTAAGGTGAAGGAAATGAAACTAAATGGACGTGTACAATGGAAAAGGCAGAATTTAAAAAAATGATTTTAATAAGCACTTGCTATAACATAACCTCAGATATTTAAAATTTCATTTGTCTACAAAAATTTAATTATTATTTTTATTATTTTTTTTTGCGGAGTTTCACCCAGGCTGGAGTGCAATGGCATGATCTCGGATCACTGCAACCTCCACCTCCCAGGTTCAAGCGATTCTCCTGCCTCAGCCTACTGAGTAGCTGGGATTACAGGCATGCGCCACCATGCCTGGCTAGTTTTGTAATTTTAGTGGAAATGGGGTTTCTCTATGTTGGTCAGGCTGGTCTCGAACTCCTGATCCCAGGTGATCCACCCACCTCGGCCTCCCAAAGTGCTAGGATTACAGACATTAGCCACCGTGCCCAGCCATCAAAAATTAAATCTTAACATTTTCAACTTATTTAAACTATTTGATGTATTTTATTAAAATACACCTAATAGGATTAAAGAAACAAAGATGCTAAGTTTCATATTTCTAGTGCCATCACCTCTGATATAGGATTATTACAGACTAAAATCTAGAATTTAACTCATCATCTCTCCTTTATCTGCTTTTTAATTCACCTTGCACATTGACTTCAATTTATTAGTCTTCTAGAAACTTCAATGATTTTATGTTGCCTATAAAGCCCTCCATAATATGAGCTAACCCTTTTTTATTTCTCTAAAAGAGATGCTATTTACTATTATTTTAGCTTCCTGTACACTCTCCTGAAGCGCAAAACCAATGTGAACCTTCTTTATATATATTGTGCAGGGCCCACAGCATTCTTATGAATGGAGTTTTCACTGAATGACATCATTACTGTCTTTATACATTGTACAGGGCCCATAGCATTCTCATGAATGCAGTTTTCACTGAATGATATCATTACGGTTGTCAGTGTTGGGTTAGATGCTATCCCTTTATTTCTAAGTCTAAAATCATTGGACTATTTTATTAACGTATATTACATTTTAATGAGAAAGGTCTTATTGTGAATGCTAGCTTCTTTTCTGCAATTAAAATGCTGTATTTTCATACAAAATTAATCTTGAAAAATGTTAACCCCCTTGCTCTAAAAACAGCCCTAGTCTAGTAAATACTTTCAGTTTTTTCAAAGGATATGTACTGTCGTAGTTGCATCAAAAGTAGTCACATCTTTCACATATCAGTATTCTGGAAAAATGCCCTAGTATTTTTTAAAGTGCCCAGCAATGTAAATCTGTTCCCAGTTTGTTAAGAATAGCTTTATTGATTGCGATACGAACAACACAATCTTTTCAGTGTTCTGATGTCTGCAGAGTTCTCCCCTCAGATTTGCTTTCCTTCCTGCTGATCTCAGAATGTCATTGTGCTCCTTCACAACCCTGTTCTATTTTTGCTATGCGATACCATTTCTGTGCCTACCAGGTCATCTCTTCCAAGGGAAAGAAATCTCAAAATCCCAACATTTCTACATGTGTGCCATGAACAGGTCTTTACCTATAATTCATTCCTGGATCAATATCATTTCTCATAACACTCAGTTGCATTATATTTATATTTTTCCTGATGATCCTTTTCTCACATTTATTCATCCATCATCCTACCATCTGTCTGCTCTGAACATCCATTCACTCATTAGTTCATTCATTCATTCACCTTCAATCATTCATTCATGTATCCATTCATAAATCAAATGTTGCCAAGCACCTTCTTCATACCAGCAGGGTAGAGATGCTGGGACCACAAGGATGAGTGAAATACTGTCTACCTTTTCAACAAGCTCAATAAGGAAACCATTGAACTAAATGCATCCTCTCCAGGCTGAATTCACATTTCCCCCATTTCATTCATTAAATTTCTAAGAATGACCATTACTTTTTCGTGTGTGAATATTTTACTATTAATACCTCCACATTCTACACTTTCATGGTTGCTTTGAAAAGCTACTAAATAGAAAAATTCTAATGTTCAGCCTGGCTCTGAATGTCTGAATGTACTTTTAAATGTTCTCAAAGGATACATTTATATGAAAATACATGTTCTCTTTGTTATAAATAGACTATTCTTGAAGTTTAACTTCAACACAGAAAAGATAATTACAGCCACACACATCTAATAGAGCACTGTATCTTCTGGTATTTGAAGAAGGTGGTTTGGCTTGAATTACATATAATTATAGTTTAAGAAAAATTAATTATTCTTACCTAGAACAGTATGACCTACACAGCAGGCAGTGATGAATAAAAGCTACTATTTTGAGCTTACTAGTGAATGACTCACTATGTAATTCTATATGTTATTTCATTATGGAAATCATATTGACATGGTCAAGAGTGCTTAAAAAAAAATCACTTTTCCCAAAGAGACATATTGTGAAAAAGCAAACCAAAGCCACACCCAAACAAAGGCAATTAGCTTCAAAAGCACAGAGGAAAGTGTATTTGATAAGTTAACGTATTCAGTCAGAGCACACATTTGATATTTCTTTTCAAAATGGCCTAAATCATGTCAATAATGGTTTGCCCCATGGGACTGTATGTCATAAATGGCCAAACAGCAGCACAAACATGGTCATGGCCTTTGGCACTCCTTGGGGTATGGGAGCCCTTGTCCTACCGTCGTCTGCCAAATTGATGGCATTTATATATTTTGATGTGTGCTTTTCTTCTAAAACCATGATACCATGTTTTTTTTTTATCCTGCACATCTGATCTTATGTAGTTAATCTTTAGGAATATTGGTAGATATTCAGAAGTTCTGGCATTGGTTTCCTAATTCCCCATATGTCTGTCCTGTGGTGTGCTCATGTTTGCTTTGAGAATCCCATTTAATTTTGTGAATGGTCTTCTGTTTTCAGCCCTAAAGAGCTGAGTCTTTTCCATCATCTAGAGCTCCAAACATATTTTATGGAGCAAGTTCATTTTTAAAAAGAACTTGAGTACATTCCCGATCTACATGAATATTTTGGTTTTAAATGAGATTCCACTCTTCAAGTCAATATAACTTAACGAGCACCTTCATTGTTGCCACGGTGAGGTCCTCTCCCCTCCCATCATGTTCTCGGCTTCCTCCCTTGTCCCATCCATAATGGCTGTCTCTTGCTTGAGCCGCCACATTGGCTTGGGAACTTGTTTCCCGGCTCTGTTCTTGCTCTCTAATAACACTTTTTTTTTTTTTTTTTTAACATTTAAAGCATAAATCAGGTCATGTTCCTACCCTCTCTAAAATTTATCAGTAGCCTGCCTTGAACCTAAAATAGAATGCTGCACTTTGACACACAAGGTACCACTGGTTCTGACCCAGTCAGCTCCAAGCACACCTTCTCCTTGTGGTGATCCTGTCTAGTCGGTGCAACCGGTTCTTGAGAAGAAAAACGTGTTAGCAATTATAAGGCTTCTGGCATATAATAGGTGCTCAGTAAATGCCTATCGAATGACTAAATAATCTTGAAGTTGGGGAAATTTGTATTGACATAGAAGAGATGGAGTTGGATCTCTCAGTAGGCACAGGCACAAACGCCCTTCTTTCAGTAGTTGTTAGGGGCCTCATATTATCCAGCAGGACTGAGCTTTGAAGGTCAGAAACTGTTGTAATAGCAAAGTTATTTTTGCCTCCCCAGAACTAAATTATTTATTAATTCTCTCAATTTTTCTCCTTCGTGGGGCAATAATGAAAACACAAAGGTTGAGAAACACGACTTTGTAGCATCCCTGTCTGCCATTTTCACCTGGTTCTCTCTCCAGCCCTCCTGCTCTCCTGTTGGTTCTTCCAGGAGGTCCTCATCTCAGGAGCTCAGCACACTCACCCTGGGACCCTTGGTCCTGCCTCAGCATGTCCCCGCTCCTTCTCACCCTTCAGATCTGGGCCTACATGTGACCGTCCCAGAAATTCCCTGCATGGCAACTGCCCTGTTAGGTCAGGAACCCTCTAGTTCACTACTGCAGTGTCCCTTTTGCTCTTTTTGCACCTGGATCCTAATCTGTGATTTATTAGTTTAAAGCTGACTGTTTCTCCCCCAGCAGACTGTAAGCCATCGCAATTGCCTTGCCTAATTTGGGGAACTCACAAGGTGATCAATAAATGCTTGTTGAATCAGTCAATCAATAAACTTGAAGCAGAGGAAAACAGATGGATTTCTAAGAGATCAAAGTTGGATTAGGCATAGGACAAGTCAGTTTTAATCAGCAATTAGCGCCAGATAGTACCCTAAGATATTACTCTTCATGCATAATGAAGCTGAGTGAAAAAATGTAAACTTACTCTAAAGGCAGAAACTATCACACATGTCACCCAAACTTACTGCAGATACCTTCATATGCAAAGGGAAGATGTGGTCATCGGTAGGAGGTTCATTCATTCAACAAACACAAGTTGTATACACACTATGTGCCAGACCCTGTAAGAGATGTCATAGTGAAACACACACATGTACACACACACACACGCACACGCACGCACATGCACATGTGCACACACATGCGCACGCAAGCAAAAATACAAAAGAACATGGTTACATGACACCTGTCCTCAGAAAGTTAAGTGTGGAAAGGGAGAAAGACATTAAGTAAGGATCAAATACATGCAGGATTTTTAAAAACGAAGTGAATGACGACGCACCAAATATTTTCAGTAGTTATCTTTAGGTAGTTCAATTCTGGTAGACTGTATTTTCTTCCTCAGTTTTTTTCTATTTTTCAAACTTCTTATCAAGGATACATACTACTTTTATAACAAAAATGTTCCATATATGTATATGGCGTGTGTGTATGCATGTGTTTGGCACAAAAGAAGAAAGGAAATACACACAGACACACACACATATAATATAATATCTATGGTGATTGCCAATAGAATGTACATCGTTTCAAGGTGTACTCTTAGGTTCCTAATGCTTATTATTTTCAACACTTATAATTCCAGAGAAGGAGAAAGGATACAAAAGAAAGAATCATTTTATAGGCTATTTTCTAGCTTGTACTTATAGTTGATTTATGGAGTGCTCCCTGAGTAGTAAAACAAAGGTTATAAACCATTAATTTATCGTACTAATAAGAACCTAGGGCCCTAATACAATTGTCTCATCACAGAGAATGTAAAAAAAGTGGGGGTAGTTAAAACTTTAACAGTTCCTTGCTCTTCTATTTTATTTTCTCTACTGTACTATTGCAGATTAATGAAATAATAAAACCTTCACCCACTGATTTTATGTAATGTTATGGTAAAATGTTAATGGTGCAATTCTTAGTAATATATGAGCAAATCCTTCAAAGATCATAACTTAATTTAACTCGTTTTCAAACTATGACTTATTTCAAACTATTTAGGTAACAAAATCTAGACTATTCCATAAACATTACATTAGAAGACGATGATAAAAAAAAGATTGTGAATTTCTTTGTTCATGAGTAAACACAAATAGGAAAAGTATATCTCATTACAATTTGGAGTATGTTTTTTGTGAGTATCCTTTGTTATTTCTTTAAGAGCCTCTCTCTCTGTCTCTTTCACATCCACGCATGCACACACACAAGAGTAAGTATCGTATCATGCCGGTACTTGGGACGAAGTTGATGTTCTAATTTTGTTTCTTTCTTCCTGTCTGTATAATCTTGAGTAAGCCACCAGAAGGATCTATGTGTCTGACTCCTCATCCTTAAAATCATAGATGATATGTCATCTCTAAGGTTAAGAGCTCAACTTCTCCTTCCACAATTTCCAGTAACAGATATCACAAGTTCCTGCCTCAAAGGAGACACACAGGCCACTCTTCTTTGCCTGCTCACAAAACTTCTTTCACCCCAAAGTTCTCGACATCTGCTTGCACAGTGAAAAGTACCACCGGGAAAGACTTTCTGCACAGAGCCACATCCGTGCAGTCCCCCCTCGACTCTCCGGGTGCTGTGTGTTCCGAAGCAGCACCCCTGGTATCACATGGACCGACTCTGACAGATTTGTTTCTTCATTCGTCATCCCTCCAGATGGCTTTAAAATGAATATAGCATTCAAATAACTACACAGAAGAAATCATCCTATAACCAGTTGATGCATATAAAATGTGTGAAAATCAGATTATACCACTTATTTTTCCACTTAGAATTAGCTTCAAAGGTTTTCATTTTACATAAATGACATAACACGAAAAACAAGCATGTTCCACATGGGCCTAACTGCTGTCCAGTCACTTTTCTGTGGCTTGGAGAAATTCAGGCTAATAGTCTGATTAACCGTACACAGTTCCAGAGGGATCCTTTCCAAGTTACCTTAAGATAGCCCTGAATTTAAAATGCATATATTTAGATAAGTAAAATACCTGAATAATAACAATAATAAAACAAATAGCAGATGGCTAATAACTACTGGCTTAATTTAACTTGTTTTCAAACTATGAGTTAATTCAAACTTTTTGGATATTTTTCCATAGTGAAGTAATCCATGAACTCTTGGTTTCATAAAGAAAACTCTATCTGCTGAGACAGAAAACAGCACTAGAAGTTAGTCATGCAGGTCCTATTCAGATCATTTCAAAACACTTCCATTCCTTTTTGCAAACAAGTTACATAAATCCCACTTTGCAAATAAGGACGTGGCTCTGACTAGTCCACCATGTTTTTAAAATATATCATTTCACTGTAAACATAAGAAGCCACCAACGTGAAAGATTGCCTTCTAGCCACCACTACATCTTGATTTTCCTTTCTTCAAAATCAAACCACATTATGTAAAAGTAGCAATTTTGAGTATGTTAAGGAAACAGCAACATGCATGAGTTTGCCAAAACTTGTGGTGACCAGTTCAAATTATATGAAAGAAGGCACAAGATTCCTTTGAGAAGTACAGGCTAGTGGTATAAAAGACATAACAGAAATTATATATTGGAAAACAAAAATGCTTTGGTGCAAAATGCCGTGTGACTTACAGCTTTTTCACAAATGTTTAAAATAGTTAATTTGACCCTATGCAGTATTCTATGCTGAAATTATATTTACGTAGTAGTTTCAAATTTTAAAAATTATCTGTAACTATAGAAGTAATGCATTAATACATGTATCTTATAAACACAGATATAAAGCTAAAAATCCATTTGATTCTTACTTCATTTCAAAACAATACATTTTAAAAGGTTTTTGTTTTTTGTTTTTTTTTTTTTTGAGATGGAGTTTCACTCTTGTTGCCCAGGCTGGAGTGCAATGGCGCAATCTCCACTCACTACAACCTCCACCTCCCAAGTTCAAGCAATTCTTCTGCCTCAGCCTCCCAAGTAGCTGGAAATACAGGTATCACCATGCCTGGCTAATTTTTTTGTATTTTTAGTAGAGACAGGGTTTCACCATGTTGGCCAGGCTGGTCTTGAACTCCTGACCCCAGGTGATCCACTCACCTCAGCCTCCCAAAGTGCTGGGATTATAAGCATCAGCCACTGCGCCCAGCCTAGAAAAGTTCTTACATGTCTTTGAATCCACATCAAGTATACTGTATTGTTTGGTAGTTTCTTATTTACAGAAACTCATTTCTTGGCCCAGCTTCCAGGCACAGAGTGTCTGTCCTGTGTCTTTCTCTGGCTTCTATGCCGGGGATGCAGCAGTAAGCTGCGGACACAAAGCCCTTGGGATGGAGCTCCCATGCTATGGAGGAAAGGTGGTGAACAGCATGTTAAGGATTGCAATCTGAAGCGTAACAGAAGGTCCTAGGCACCATGGAGAGGAACGAAGCAGAGAAGAGGATGAGAAGATGCAGTAGGAAGGTCGAGGATAATGAGAATTTAAAATCTAGTAGCCAGGGAATGCCTCGCTGAGAATTGGCATGTGAGCAAAACTCGGTATACTGAAAATGGTGCAGATCTGCGGAAATAGCCTAATAAACTGTTTTCAAACTGCCTTTGCTCTAGGTGCGAAGGTGCAGCACTGCTCCTTTGACCTGCATTTCTACCAGCACCGCCCATGAGTTGCCCCCACCCCTGTCATTTCCTCTGGATGGCCTGAGTCACATCTAGGTCTTAACTCTCAGAATTATAATGAATATCAAATGCTTCCTGAGACTCTTCACTTGATTACAGTTCTTCTCCTTCTCTATCTTCTTCTTTCCTTACTCCTCCTTTTCTCCTTTTCCTTCTCCTCTTGTTTCCAAGATGTAGTTGGGAATGAGGGTGCAAATGCATTGTGCTATTTCAGGGTCAGTTTGGTTGACAGTTTGGGTAGAAAAGGATTCTGATCAGAGTCACTCTGTAATGGGAAGTAGTCTGCTTGTTTTTCCTTCATTTGCTGGGCGAATTTTAAACATAAAAAAGGCACTATGTACAAGGCGAAGGCTGCTCAGACGAATAAAGGGTATGAGTGTCTTTGATCAGAGCTCGCACTGTGACGCATAACCTATCCCTTTCAAGTCCTGTAATATGAGCAAAATGACTTCAGATAGTTATATTAAAAGATATAGATCGAGTTAAATGCAGTGGAAAGAACATGACATAGTAAAAGCTAGACGTGGTCTCAGCAAAGTGGTGCTCCCACTGAAACTGAATATTAACTGCACCTAATATTTTGATCAGTACACTGATCTCTAACTAAGACAAGGGCTCTCTGTGAGGTTCAATTTCCTCAAATCTAAAATAAGGTCACTCCTGTACACACTGTCTACTTTCCTTTTCTGCACAGATTTTTTTATTAGGCTCTAATAAAATAAAATAAAAACTACGAATAGTTGTAATATACTCTGTAGATGACAGGAATTATTACCTATTAAATATTAAAAATTCCAGTACAGACTACAAACCTGTGACTACTTAAAGCATGAAAAGCAGACACAGGTGTATAGATCGGCGTACAAAATAGTACTGAAGATATGACATCTTTATCCTCATCTGAAACAGAAGGAAATCAAATGTGCACCAAGGCTTACTGAATTGCTACAATGTTGGAGAGTATAAGAATTCCAGAGTTACAATCTCATGTTGATGATTCAAGGCTTTCCTTCTACAGGGTCTGATTAAAGTTAAAAAGAGAAGACAGAACCTGCCAGATCTCCAAGACCCATTAGAATGACAATGAAATTACTATGTTCAGTTAAAAGAAATGAATTTGTACCCTACAACTTACAGTATAATAATAATAAATAAATTTAAAAAAAAAAAAAAAAAAAAAATGAATTTCTAGCTAACACTGTATACAAGTTAACGCAGCAAAATGTAATTCTAATCTCTTGGGTCCTCCAGCACTGCTTTTAAAAATATGGAAAAGAATAACCATTCATTTAATGCTAACCACTCAGGACTAAAGGATGAACTGACTGGTTAATGAAAACACACATTCTAACTCTCAGCAATTTGGAAACAATGCTACAGATACACTAACCATCAGATGCAACCTTGTTGTCCCTGTAGCCTAACAGCTTCTGATTTAATTGCTGTGTCAATTAAAAACAGAATAGACTAGGAGGAATTCTTCCTGTAACTAGCAGTGCATTTCAAACAAATGCTTTGCTTTTGCAACTGAGGAGTCTAACTTTCCAGGTTAGGAATGAGTGTTTTTTGTTTTGTTTTATTTACTTTTTTTTTAACAAAAGCTTTTTTTCCTTTGTCAGACCAATATAAAAGTGAAGTATGAATAAGCTTCATTTCTGTGAAGTTGATTATTTGTCTGGTAGTACAAAGTACATCATAGGTTACATCTTGAAGAAGCTGAAGAAACACTGTTTTTTCTGACTAGACAACAGGGAACTCATAAGTAAATATGCTCAGTGAATAAGCACATTTATTTCTCTTTCCTTTTAATTTTTTTTGTCTTGTATTTTCAGCTTCTTTTCAGGCAGGCGAAAAGTGTGGAGAAAATAGTGCCATGAAATGGGATCCCTTTCCCATTTAAAAAAATGTTAATACTCTCATTGAAAGTCCTAATGCATGTTTCAATTTAATGCTATCCTCGGCTGCAATTTCAAGTATCCTAGCAAAAGCAGCGATACAGAAGAAATGATGGCTGGCAGGGTGTACTGATTTGTCTTCCAGTCTCCTCTCATATTTGGCCAGTACTTTACAGTGGTCTATCAGAGGGATCACTGCTCAGGTATTGTGGTTACTTCCAATCACTCTCTTAGTGAAAGAATTATTCCAGATTCCCTTGCTTCCTTCTACAAATAAAAATTCTCCCTCTCCCTTTCCCTCATACACACACATCTATCTCACAGATACACACACACACACACACACACACACATACACATATATATGTATATCATTATCTGTAAGTATTCTTTAAAAGCAAAAGAATACAATAAGAATACCTTAGTGGTACATCATCGGTGGACTACTACTATAAAATTACTTATTCAAAATCTCAGCAGTGATTTCGTTGAACTGACTTCAGTTACCTATAGACCGAATAAACGCTGATATATGTGAATCCCACCCCTATGTCACTGACTCTGGAGGGGTTGGCGGACATCACTTCTGGTTAGTAATTCCTCCTTCTTCCTCCTTCCTTTTTTACCCAATCTTTTGGCACTGATGTGCATCACTGACAACTTCAGACTGAGTAAGCTTCCTCCTTCAGATTGTTATTTAAAGTTCAAATTTCATTATTAGTTAAAAAAAAAAGAAAAGAAAAGAAAAGGAAAAAAGATAACAAAGAAAAAGATTGGGTGGCACAGACAATTAAATCATTACTCATCAATGCCAAAATTCTAGGTTCTTTGTTCTTTGTCATAGACAGATGAGTGTGCGAGTGTCAATCCAGTCTTTCCTCCCTGTTTTACTTAGACTGGGCCACTTTTGGACCTATTCAGCAATTCTGAATCATGAGCTCATGTCATTTCTAAAGCCAAGTCCTCATCCTTTGACTCATCAATTATCATGTATTTTTACTCATAGATATTCTCCCTATCACTTTTTAAAGATGCAAATTATGTCTACTTTCCAGTCATCGTCATGTTTTTACCAAAGCTTTTAGCTACCGTTGTTTCTGCCACCTACGCACTTTTGGTGGTTTTACAGCAAGAAACTTCCAAATAATTCCTGGTGTCATGGACTGCGTGGTTTCCCATTGCTGCTCTAATCTGCTCTTCTCACTTCAAACCTCTTCTTCCTAAAATGAGTCTAGGATGGACTCTGATGTTGTTGAACGTATTTAACAAAATCTGGAACCATCTTCTCCTGTTTCTGGTGAACATTTGCCTGTAATTTTGTCTCAGGTTATTTTCTTTTTCTGCAAGTCTAGCTATAGCTTTCATTGGCCCCTAGGTTCTGCCATCAAATCGATCACAGACTATAATAAAGTGTGTCCAATTATGAGGCTTTTGCCAACAAATGAGGTTCAAAGGATAGTGACATTTTCACTGTAAGGCAGGTGAGAAGCAGGGCAACGAGAAACAGAAGAAAGGGGAGCTGAGTGAGACTTGAACGAGCTACGGAAGTCTAGGTCAAACATGCACTTGTGAGAGACCAACTCTGCACACAGAAATCAACCTTAGTTCTTCAATTTTGGCTCCTCTGACTCCTGCTACGGGTAAATACGACAAAATGCTTTAGTGACAAGGTATGAATCTGGCACATGGGCAAACAGAATGGGGCTCATGAGCTTCTGTCATGGTTGTAAAGGGAGCCTCTTAGATTTCCTCATGTTGGCTGCAAGATGTTAAAATCAGCAAGTCATAAAGAATGACAAATTTCCAGGGAATACACTGAATGTCACGCCTTGCCAAACACATCAAAGGAATTTGTTTTTGCCAGGAAGACTCTGGTGGCTCCCTGCAATGACTCAGCTCATTTATTTAAAATCCTAAAGTGGTATTTTCATAGCTTGTAGGTCACCGACCTGCCAGCCTTGTAATTTACACTGCTGGAGAACAAGCCGACATCGCTCTGCAGCCGAATGTTCCTTCTTCTCACGCAGGAACGTATCAGCCAGCGGCTTATACCTGTGAAAAGCAGCAGAGACAGAAAGCAGTGACTGCATTTGCCAAGCACATAATCACATTCAACAGGGCTGTCTTTGTTACATCGTTTCCCAAGTTTCCCCGTCTTTCTTTATCCCAGGAATACCCAAATTCCTGTTCACTGTGCATTTACTAGGGAACTGGAAATAATCCTTATCTTTTACAAGGGAAATCATTTTTACAATGCATCAAATATATTTTTCAGTCCTCTAATATATGTTTAGCACTGTCATGGAGCAATTCAAACCATTTAACCAAAGGAAATTTGAAGGGAATGAAAATATGAAAATTAATCCAGTAGCCATTTTTAAACATTTGGCATGCTCCTTAAAAATACATCCTTTAAGAAATTTAAGCATTCTTTATGGCCACTTAAGAGTGAATTCAGATGTAACTAGAGTCTATAATAATGGAATACCAAAATGTTCATTCAGAATACTTATTTGAGAGATAGAATCACTTCTTCCCCATATATTAGATATTGAATATTGAAAATATTCTGGGACATTTTTATTTTGCAAAGCATCAGTGGCCAGTTGACTTCCATTCCTTAGCTGAAATTCATGGCAATATAATAGTTTCCTATAGGTTTTTCAAAAATGACTTTTAAAATTATATCGCCCACTTTAAAAAATCCATGTAAAATTCCCTTTGCACTTACAGTGGTTAACCTAAGATACAGGCAAGGCTACAATGGAGGAGGAGGAAGAGGAGAAAACCAAAAAGGAAATGAGCTAAGGTACATGCAGTTGCATCCTGTTGCCTTCTGTGTTTATGATTCTCATGTTGGGCTGTTCTGCAAGCTGAAGGAAACGCAATGCCAAAGCTGAAGTCATCAGTTTTCTGTTATTTTCTGTGTAATACCTTAGTGCTTCATCTAAAGTTCACTGCAGTAAATTTGGGATTTGCTAAAATGAGTTTATTCCGTTTCCTTAGTGCAATTAAGGGAGGGAGTGTTTTGCCTACACATCTTTATTTACTTGCTTTCCTTGGAGAAAGCAGTGGGAGTATGGGACATATCCCATGGACAGCCACACAGGAATCACACGCGTGTCTTATTTCGGCAGGTACTGTGGGTAAACAAGGGCTCACATGTGCGGCAGTACAGTCTGGAGTGTAACACAGGCTGGGAAACACACCTGCCATGGACAGAACGTATATCAAAATCCCTGCATTCAAATCCTAACCCCCAATATGATGGTACTAAGAGGTGGGGCCTTTGACAGGTGATTGAGTCATGAGGGTGGAGCTTTCATGAATGGGATTAGTGCACTTAGAGAAGGCTGAAGAGAACAGGCTTGTTCCTTCCTATAAGGTCAGTGTAAATGCAATTGTGGTTTTCACATTGTTGAAATTTGCCATTTGATATTGGAATACATTCTTAAATAAATGTGGTTATGTTATACATCATGTTAGTGTGCATTTCTTGCTTTATGTTTTTTGCTAATGACTTATTACTTGCTGTTTATTTTATATTTATTTTAGACTATGAGAATAATGTTAGATAAAAAGCAAATTTCTGGGTGTGGTGGCAGGAGCCTGTAGTCCCAGCTACTCGGGACGCAGAGGCAGGAGAATGGCATGAACCGAGGAGGCAGAGCTTGCAGTGAGCCGAGATGGCACCACTGCACTCCAGCCTGGGCAACAGAGCAGACTCCGTCTCAAAAACAAAAAGCGAATTCGAGCGATTTTCTTATTTAGGTTCAAAATGGGTCATAAAAGAGTGGAGACAACTCACAACATCAACAACGCATTTGGCCCAGGAGCTGCTAACGAACATACAGTGCAGTGTGGTTCAAGAAGTTTTGCTAAAGAGATGAGAGCCTTGAAGATGAGGAGTGTAGTGGCTGGCCATTGGAAGCTGACAATGACCAACTGAGAGCAATCCTCGAAGCTGATCGTCTTACAACTACATGAGAAGTTGCCAAAGAACTCAAGGTCGAACATTCTAAGGTTGTTTGGCATTTGAAGCAAATTGGAAAGGTGAAAAAGCTCGATAAGTGGGTGACTCATGAGCTAACTGAGAATAAAAAAAAATGTTGTTTCCAAGTACTCTTATTCTATGTAACAACCATGAACCGTTTCTTGATCAGATTATGATGCACGACGAAAGTGGATTTTATATGACAACCAGCGATGACCAGCTCAGTGGCTGGACCAAGAAGAAGCTCCAAAGCACTTCCTAAAGCCAAACTTGCACCGAAAAAGAGGTTATGTCACTGTCTGGTGGTCTGCTGCTGGTCTGATCCACTAGAGCTTTCTGAATCCCAGAGAAACCATTACATCTGAGAAGTGTGCTCAGCAAATAGATGAGATGCACCGAAAACTGCAACGCCTGCAGCTGGCATAGGTCAATAGGAAGGGCCCAATTCTTCTCCACCACAGCGCCTGGCTGCACGTCACACAATCAAAAGTGGAAAGACGGGCTACTAAGTTTTGCCTCATCCACCATATTCACCTGACCTCTTGCCAACCATCAACCACTTCTTCAAGCATCTCAACAACTTTTCGCAGGGAAAATGCTTCTGCAAGTGGCGGGATGCAGAAAATGCTATCCAAGAGTTTGTCGATTCTCAAAGCACAGAATTTTAAGCTACAGGGATAAACAAAACTTACTTCGCATTGGCAAAAATGTGTTGATTGTAATGGTTCCTATTTTGACTAATAAAGATGTGTTTGAGTCTAGTTATAATGACTTAATGTTCACGGCCCGAAACTGCAATTACTTTTGCACTAACCTAACACCATGTGAGAACACCGTTCATAGAGAGAACAAGAAGGCTCTCTCTCCAAACCAGGAAGCGAGCTTCCACTGAATACTGAATTTGCCGACAACTTGATCTTGGATTTCCCACCCTCCAGGACTATGAGCACTTTCTGTTGCTCAGGAGCCACCATAGTCTATGATAATTTGGGACAGCAGCTTGAACTGACCAAGACAGTACCCAGTTACCTTCTCAGCTAGAGACATTTCTTATTTCCTTTCTTAAATCTTCAGCATTCTCACTGAAAAGTCAGTGTATGACTTTTCCGGGACTGAGAATCCTCATAATCTTGCTAGCCATAAACCAGAATGAATTTATCAGTATCAGCAACCACCCTTCCTTCTCATAGATGGATTTTTGCTCACGTATCAAACTTAGTGCATAGGAAAGCATAAAAACAAAAAATGGCAAGTAACAGAGATTGAGACTGAAGTAACTGAGACTAAAATTGCAGTGCCAGAGGCAAGGATATGAAAAAGGTGGCTCATTATTTTGCTCACACTAAACGGACTACAGTGATTTGTTGATGGATGAAGTACTCAGGAATTGTTTTGCTTTTGATGGGTGACAAGAATGTGATTTCTTACATGCCATGTACTAAAGTTGGTAGCTGTGTGTTTTATTTTACTTTATTAATTTTTATTGGGGTTTCTGCAGAAGAAGAAAGGGAATTTCCCCTGTACAACAGGGCAGGGCAAATGGGTATGACGTGGGATATGTAGAGGGTTGGGAAACAGGAGTAAGCTGTGCAAAGGGCAGTGAATGTGGACCACCCAGGAGGCTATGGGCATCCCCTAATGATTCTCTCACATGCTATCAGTACCTCTTTTTTTTTTTTTGCAGAGTTTCATTCTTGTCATGCAGGCTGGAGTGCAATGGTGCTATCTCTGCTCACTGCAACCTTCACCTCCTGGGTTCAAGCGATTGTCCTGCCTCAGCCTCCCAAGTAGCTGAGATTAAAGCACCCGCCACCATGCCCGACTAATTTTTGTATTTTTAGTAGAGACAGGGTTTCACCATGTTGGCCAGGCTGACCTCAGGTGATCCACCCGCCTTGGCCTCTCAAAGTGCTGGTATTACAGGTGTGAGCCACCGTGCCCAGCTGACATTAGTACCTCTTATGAGCAAACATGGGTTAGGTTTGATAATGTCTGAGTGGTTAAAAGGCGACAAGTGATATAATTGTACAGTGTGTTCAAATAGGAAAGAAACTGAATTGGGAATCTGAAAACTGAGATTTAGGTTCCCACTTTGTAACCAGTTTGCTATAATGCCCTTGGCAAGTCACCTAACAAGCAACGCTCTGCCCTCCCTCAGAACTGTCTGTTTGCATTTCTCCAGACGAGACATAAATTCTATTCTGTGTTACAAACTCTGACCTCTCCTCAAAGTTTGTGAGTTCACCCAGAGTAAGGGGATATCTTTGTACATTTTATGGTGTCTCCTAGCTTGCCTTTGAATGTAGCAAGTTTAAATAAATGATAGTCAAGACATGGGGCTGTGGAGCAGGAGATGGTAAGTTGCATTTCTTGAACCCTGAATGAATGCAAAGGGCTTTTCATATCACCTCACATCCTCCTCACAGATGCAGGCCTGGATGACAATCATCTTTAGATAGTGAGACAGATAATGGTTGTAGGCATTCATTCACTTACCCAAGTTCACAGGGATGCTGTTATGGGCTGAACTGTGTCCCCCAATGCAAGATAAGTGAAGGTGATGTTTAGGGTCTTTGTAGAGTATTCAAGTTAAGACGAGATCATTAGGGTGGGGCCTAATCCAATATGACTCATATCCTGAAAAGAAGAGGGAAACGCCACGGGAGACGCACAGCAGAGGGCCACATGATGCATGCAGAGGTGTCAGTGACACAGCTGCAATCAGGGAACACTGAGGATCTATGGCCGCCACCAGAGACCAGGAAGAGGCCAGGGCAGATGCCACCCAGACTTTCAGAGGAAGCCCTGCTGACAACTCAGTGTTGAACTTCTCACTTCCAGAGCTGGATGAGGAAAGGTCTATTGCTTTAAGCCATGGAGTTTGTGGTACCTGCTTACGGCAGCACTGGGAAGCTGATACAGATGAGGAAAGTGGCTGAGCTGAAATTGAACCCAGGACAATCTAACTCCAGGGCCAAGCTCTTCACCACCATTGCTACAGTTTTGATGACAACTAACAAGTCCTAACCCCGGATGGTTCTAGAGTGGAAAAGGATAAGATTTACCCTTAAAAATTGAAAAAGTAAAACTTAATAGTAACCACCATGATATTGGACATGTAGGAATAAGAAGTCTTGGTTTGTGGCTGGGTGTGGTGGCTCACGCCTGTAATCCCAGCACTTTGGGAGGCCGAGGCGGGTGGATCACAAGGTCAGGAGATTGAGACCATCCTGGCTAACACAGTGAAACCCTGTCTCCACTAAAAATACAAAAAATTAGCTGGGCGTGGTGGCGGGCGCCTGTAGTCCCAGCTACTCGGGAGGCTGAGGCAGGAGAATGGCGTGAACCTGGGAGATGGAGCTTGCAGTGAGCCGAGATCGTGTCACTGCTCTCCAGCCTGGGCAACAGAGCGAGAGTCTGTCTCAAAAAAAAAAAAAAAAAAAAAGAAGTCTTCGTTTGCTGGCCTTCAGTGCCTGGAGGCTCTTTAACAGTGAACTCATTCATGCCCTCAGGAAAGCCATGTGTTTCTAACATTTAGCCAGAGTAATACACTGAAATGAAATCACTCTTTTTTTTATTCTCTCTCATAATTCTCTCATTCTGGAACTTTGTTAATTATAACCAAGAATTTAATTGATATAATTCAAGCATCTGAATATAGTATTAACAAGTCAGAATGAAAAATAATGCACCTGGTGCTTTTTTTCTCATTTTATATTGTTCTTTTGACACTTAAAATGGTATAATTCTGACGTGTCAACTAAAGAAAAAGATCACCTGAGACAGGATGAGATACTCTATGTAAAACATCTTGTCTTTTGGAATGTGAGTGTTTTCTATAGGTGGTGTCACCGGATAGAAAGACAGGGTCACATTCCATTCCTGAGTTAAAACACATTCCCCCAGTAACTTTGTTCTGAGGCCATACGGTTCACGAGCCTGGAGCAGGACGTTAGTCCTGAGCACAGGAGCAGCTGGAGAGGGACTTATCTACTCTCACTCCCCACGCTGTCCCAGCATCTGTCATCCAAGACAGACAGGTCACCTCAATCCACTGAAGACACCTATATTTAGGCTTCACTTCCTCTGTGTCTGAGGCAAACCAATGGACTGTAAAAAGTAAACATGAACCTTTCCAGCCAGCCTGCTCTTCCTGCCTTATCCTGGTTTGGGATGAGGGGAACAACTGTTACCTAGTTTCATATTTGGAATCGGAGTTTGTGGTTCACTTGCTCAGGATCAATCAATCAATTCACCAGCACTGACTGAGCACCAAGTCTGTGCTGGGGATGCTCCCAGGTGCTGGGATCTAGCAGGGAATAAGCAGCCAAAGCCCTTTATGGTAGTAGGGGTAGAATTAAAAAGTAACCTTGGAACCAACCCAAATGCCCATCAATGACAGACTGGATAAAGAAAATTTGGCACATATACACGATGGAATACTATGCAGCCATAACAAAAGGATGAGTTCATGTCCTTTGCAGGGACATGGATGAAGCTGGAAACTATCATTCTCAGCAAACTAACACAGGGACAGAAAACCAAACATCGCATGTTCTCACTCATAAGTAGGAGCTGAACAATGAGAACACACTGGGGCCTGTCGGGGGGTGGGGGGCTAGGGGAGGGATAGCATTAGGAGAAATACCTAATGTAGATGACAGGTTGATGGGTGCAGCAAACCACCATGGCACGTGTATACCTACGTAACAAACCTGCACGTTCTGCACATGTATCCCAGAACTTAAAGTATAATAATAATAAAGAAAAGTAAATAAGGGCCGGGCACAGTGGCTCATGCCTGTTGTCCCAGCACCTTGGGAGGCTAAAGCAGGAGGATGGCTTGAGGCCAAGAGTATGAGACCAATCTGAGGAACACAGCAAGACCCCATCTCTACAAAAAATTTTAAAAATTAAGCAGACATGGTGGTGCAAACCTTTAGTGACAGCTACTCAGGAGGCTGAGGCAGGACGGACTGAGCCCAGGAAGTTGAGGTTGCAGTGAGCTATGATCACACCATTGCACTCCAGCCTGGATGACAGAGACCCCAACCCTTAAACAAATAAAGTAAATAAGGAAGTGTGTCAAATCCAATGAGAGATGTGGAGAAAGATAAAGCAGGAAGGCTTTCCCTGTGAGCAGATGCCTGACAATGAGGGAGGCAGCTGTGGCTTCTCTAGGGGACTGTAGTCCTGGCGGAGTGCGGGTGGTGCATGGCCGCTCTGGGAATATTGAGGAGTCGAGTGTGGCTGCAGAAGAGGAAGGGAGAGGAGAGCTGTAGGAGATGAGTTTAGAAAGGTCAGTGTAATGGGGTAAGGGACCATCAGGACCTCGGCTCAGACTCCGATTCCCGGGTGTGAGGTTTCAGCACACTCTGTTCCTCGACTTTGAAGAAAAGCATCATTGATACTGTGAGGCTGAGTGGGCCTGGAGAGGGGCAGGAAAGAGCCAGGGCCGCCATCTGGAGGCCCTTCCTATAGTCCAGGTGAGAGGCATTGGTCCAAGGCAATGGCGACAGAAGTGGTAAAAACGTGCTGGGCTCTCTGTGTATTTGGGTAGCCCCAGCAGGATTTTCTGGTGAATGGATCAACGTGGCTATGACAGGAAGAGAGGATGATATCAAGGTTTTTGACCTAATAAACTGGAGGCTGTGGCTGACGTTTCCCGCAGTGTAGTAGACAGGGAAGAGCATTTATTCTCCAGACTAATGTTATTTAAAAGGAGGGAAATACTGCGACTGAGGAGAAGCGAAAAGGAGAAATTTGGGTGGAGCTCCGTAAGGAGACATTGACCAAACATCAGCCAGTCCCCCACACTAGATTTATTACCTTCCTGGTTGCCAATGACTCATCTGTGGCTGGTTTCTTTACTGCCATACACCTCTGTCTGACTGGACAGGGCAGTACTGAGCATTCGGGAAACGGATGCAGCTTCCGTGATGGTGCAGAATGCTCATGACCTCATGGGGTTCCAACCTCAAGTTGTGTTATGTTAGACGCTCCATTTGCCCCACTTTTCTTGTGATGGGTTTCTGACCACTTTCAACTTCCCCTTCTTCTTGTCAGTCTGCATTCTAAGTTGCCAGTGTATACTAAGTGTGGGGTTTCAAAAAAGTTCTATCATAGTTAAATGAAAATTTATCTAACATGAGCCTTATTCATCAAGTACATTCTCAACATCAAGGATTCAAGCATAAAAACATGCTTCCATACATTCACGTATCGTGACTATAACACTAAAAAAAAAAAAAAAAAAAAAAAAAAAAACATAGTATCTTACAAAATTGTAAGTGAAAGAGCCATATCATAGATCGCCTTCATTTTGGAGTCTACATTTTTACAAGGACAGGCTGAAATTGAAAAGGCAGAGAAAATCTAACCAGTAAAAGGTGTAAAGAACTCAAGGAAAGTGATGAAATAGTGTTTCTCTCTTCAAAAGTGATTGTTCCTTCCAGTATAAAGGGGAACTTTGATATCCTGTGTATCACGGACCTAGAGATAAAAATAGCTTATGCAGTCACCACAGGATTCAGATTAAACATGATGACTTCTTTTTTTTAACTTTTATTTTAGATTTGGGGGTACATGTGAAGGTTTGTTACATAGGTAAACACGTGTCATGGGGTTTGTTGTACATATTATTTCATCACCCAGCTATTAACCCCAGTACCCAATAGTCATCTCTTCTGTTCCTCTCCCTCTCCCTACTCTCCTCCCTTAAGTAGGCCTCAGTGTCTGTGGTTCCCTTCTCTGTGTTCATGAGTTCTTATCATTTAACTACTACTTCTAAGTGAGAACATGCAGTATTTGGTTTTCTGTTCCTCTGTTGGTTTGCTAAGGATAATGGCTCCCAGCTCCATCCATGTTCCACAAATGACATTATCTCATTCTTTTTTATGGCTGCATAGTATTCCACGGTATATATGTACCACATTTTCTTTATTCAATCTCTCACTGATGGGCATTTAGGTTGATTTTAAAACACAGTGAATTTTAATTGACTACTTAAAAAAAGACTATCAGGAAGTAGGAGAATCATTTTCTTAGAAAATATAATGTATGTTTATCAAGCTAATGTTTATTAACCTTAGATGCAGTTTCTCTGAAAATGTCTCTGTTAAATACTGGTTTTACCACTTCATTCTTAAGGAAAATTTTGTTATGAAAGTAAAACTTACGTTGTTTCAGTCTGAAACTCCTTAGAAATTTAATTCTATTTGAGAAGTATTTATTGAGCACTTACTGTGAGCAATATATTCTGCCAAGAAATGCCAAGATCACTAGGCTGTGTAAAGCAATGTTCTAATTTTACTGCACATGGTCAAATATAAAGCAAGACTTTTTTGGACCAAAATTATACCTCAGAAAAGATGTGGTTTTCTTATTTCAAGAAATTATACTATTTATCTTATTATGGTTATATTCCAATTACTTTATTGTGAAAAATAAAATACTATTTGGAGAGAACCATTAACCTCCTGCTCTTCTAGAAAGACTGAATAATCAATAAAAAGAGAAAAACTGAAGGAGAAAAATCGAATGTCGTAGGAGCTACCTATTGGAGGGTTGACAGAGAAAGAGAGTGGTGAAGGGGAGGGGAAAGGAGAAGCAGGAAAGAAAGGACTGGACGGGAGCCGTCCAATTTCAGAGGAGCCAAGGGAAAGCAAAGTTGGAAATGTGGTCTGCAGTGCTGAACGCTGCAGAGGAAGAGAAGCAGATGCACACTGAGGGGGCTGTGGGATTTGGTGACTGTGGCGTCAATGGCAACGTCAGACATGGGAGAAACTAGATTACAATGGCATCAAGACACTAGCAGCTGGTGGTTCTTAACATCAATCAAAGAAAAGACCAATAGCTGGAGGGTGGGATAGAATCAATGAGTGCTTTTTGTTTTTCAGAGGCAAGGAAAAACTGATTAAGCTTGCAGGCAGCAACATTTGTAGAAATACACACAATGTCTACATGCTATTCATATTTATTTTTGTATATTTCCATTTTCCACCAGATTATCTTATTTGGAAATTTTAGCTCTCATAGAATGAGGATGTACTTTCTTCTAGAACTACTCCTGGGCATTTTCCCTGGGGCACTGCATGGTGTCCATACCTGCCATGGACACCACAAACGTGGCTGTCTGCCCATGGCTACATATGGATGCATTTCCCCCATTCGATGAACTTATATTCATATTCCTGCTTTCACAGTAAACACAGAGCAGGTGCGGAAGGGTGATTTTCAAGCTATTTGGGGCTAATTTCCAGCATTCAGAAGGCTGCATGGTGGGTTGAACATAACAGCTGCCTAGCAACAAGACTGACATACATCATGAAAACCGAGAGAAGTATGAAGGAAAAGGAGCACAAGTGGGCTTGGGAGAGAGATAAAACCTGCTTCAATGTGGAGAGCTGGAAAGGATAAGAAAGAAACGGGATGGGGAGAGGTGGGGATTGCAGAAGTGCTTTTCCCCTAAGGAGGGAGGACTAGTTATTTTTTCTTTTAAGGAAAAGGATATGAAAGCAGAGACAAAGTTGTCAAAAACGTTCTAGTTCACACAGAAATCGATTTTGTTCTCTACACGTGCACATTTTTTCCCTCCTTCCCATGACTCTGACAGGAAATATCCCACCGATCATTGCAGTGTAGTTCTGTCTGTCCTGCTGTGGGTCTCCTCCGCTGTCCTGCAGCCTCCGCACACCCACAGCGCACGGCAGGGCCCCCTTTCACCATGCACCCCTGCCCACCCCTTCTTGCCTTCTGCCCCTTCCTGAGGGTCCTCTGCATCAGGACCAGTCACGTCACCTCCCATCTGCCCACAATCCCTGGCACTTGCCGTGCCCTTGAACTGGAGCCTGTCAGCAGACACATGGACTCACAGCCATAGAGCTCACCAGTCCTCTCCCTCGGTTCCCATGACTCCGCCCTGCATATTTACAAGAAAGATGGAAAGGGGACTTCAACTATATTTTGTGATGGCTTTTGCACCTCCTGAGTGCTGAGGCTTCAAATTTGGTCTTGAGTTTATTTTCACATCTACAGGAACCCATATGAGGCTTCTCAGTTCTCACCATGGTCTGCACATGGCTCTGCTAAGGGAGGAAGAAGTCTTTGTGTTATCACTACGACAATTCCAGGGCTACTGCTTCTGGGGCTGGCCAACACAGATTTCCCTTCTACTTCCGAACTAGGGAGAACAGGCTGCTATCATCTTTTAGAAACACAGATGCACCATTCAAACAAAGACATTGTGACACTTCACATTGCTGCAAATGTCTTTGCTATGCAATTCTTGGCTCAAGAGCCTCCTTGGAACCTTAGGGAAGGGCTGCCCTGCAGCCCCAGGAGGTCTCTCTTGCAGTCTAGGGGACTGGTATGGTAAGGGACTTCCCTGAATTCTACATGCAACTCTCTGCAGTTGAAAATGGAGCGTGAGGGAAAAACAGAAGGGAGGGAGGAACAGGGAAACAGGAAAACAGAGGAAGATTTATAGAGTGGCCATAAATTCCAGGTGTGATAAAAGACGATTCCACATCATCACTGACTTCTCACAACAACTCCAGAATGACATTTTAAGACATTATGTCATAAGACAGTCAGTTTATTGCAAAGCTAGCATCTTAATCTGGACTGTAGGATCTTGAATCAAATGCAGTTTCTAAATCAATATGGGAGATGGGATGATAGATGTTCGTCCCTATTGTTTTTGTGTTTGAAAGGATAAAGGCAACCAACATACAGAATAATGTATAAATGAAGCATATTAGTATACAGAAAACAGCCAGTTGCAGTGGCTCAGACCTGTAATCCCAGAACTTTGGGAGGTTGAGGTGGGCGGATCACTTGAGGTCAGGAATTCGAGACCAGCTTGGCCAAAAATGGCGAAACCCCGTCTCTACTGAAAATACAAAAATTAGCTGGGCATGGTGGCGGGCACCTGTAATTCCAGCTACTTAGGAGGCTGAGGCAGGAGAATGGCTGGAACCCAGGAGGTGGAGGCTGCAGTGAGTCAAGATCACGGCACTGCACTTCAGCCTGGGGGACAGGGCGAAACTCCATCTCAAATAATAATAGTAATAATAATACAGAAAACAAAAAAGGCAAGACTATGCTATTCCCTTAAATTCTATGATTGCTTTTGCCTTAAATTCCAAGTCTTCGAAGTCAGGGTCATATTCCCTCTCTCCCCAGCCCTCTCTCACTGTGGTGGTGGTTGTTTTTGTTACTAGTATTTTAATGACCTCATGGCCATATTTATCAGGAATTCATCTCTTAAGATTCTAAAACAGCATCTGAAAGGAGACTCAGTTTTCGATTTTCACAGTGCTCTTGGCAGAAACCCAGAGGAAGGGAAAGGAGCGGCCTGGAGGAGTGAGGGGTTGCCCACCCCCCTGAGCGGTTACAAGACCACCTGAGGCCCTCAGCAGGGCTGTTCACCACCGTCTGGAAATGACCAGGCTGCTGTGGCCTCTCCTCCTCTGTGTGGTTCGGTCTAAAGGCGCTGTGTCTTCTCGCGCCATGCGGAAGGGCAGCCAGTGGCGGTGCCGAGCGTGGACTGCGGCCCGCTGAGCTCGCTTCACCGCCACCGCCGCCTCTCAAGCACCGCACCCACAACACCGCCTTAATCCCAGGGATTCATTCATGTACTTTATGTAATTAGGCCAGGGGTTCTCTCCTCCCAGACAATATGGGAGCTGAATAATAAAAAAGAATGCTGAATTATACTTCAGCTCTTGGGATTAGGCAATACCAGAAAGCAGATAAAAAATGAATTCAGAGCATCTGCTAAGAATTTACATGACAATACTCTCAAGTTCTCTTACTCAAAGCTGGTCCCACCATTTCATTTTAATTGTGCCATATAACAACACTGTATTTATTCAATAAATGGATGAAAGTGAAACACTAAATTAGAAATGTGTCAGCGTGAAACAGACAGCAAGCTCCATTTCCTGCGCAGCCTTTCCCACACGTAATGTTTATTTTAGCCAGGTTTGTACTTGCTTCCCATACAGCCCTAGGATATTTTTCTACACAGACTCCCCACCAGTGCATACCTAATACTCAGCACCATCTACCAAAGGGAGCATTTAATTTAAAACTGTGCCCTCTTGGAGAACCCAGACTGCGATGAAGCTGAAATAATGGTCGCAGGCAGAGGAACCAACCACACTGTTCTCTGATTTGATCACACATGCTCAGGAGGACACTGAGCCCAGCCTGTTCCGCACATTCAAATCGATATCTTTATCCTTCATGCATTTTATAATTCACTGGCTGAGCCATGGCTTGTATTTATCAGGTACAAGAACAGCTTGTTTCGTTAAACTGAAAAGAACAGATGTTCATTTGTTGTTTAAGCCTAAATAAAAGACCTGTTTAGGCTCTGAGGTTTAAGTAAAATTATCCCATTCCTAAAGCAATTTGCTCCTTAATCAAATATTCTCCAAGGTCAGTCTGACCTCCTATCTTTCAGGAGGGACAGAAAACTAACCAGGTAGATTTAGCTGTTAGAGATACTTGTTTTTCCAGTGTTTTCTCCTCTTACTGAAGAGAGAAGGCTATACTTGAAAATGGCGAAAAAGCGTTGTGGAGTTGTTTGTTTTTGTTTGAGACAGAGTCACACTTTTGTTGCCCAGGCTGGAGTGCAGTAGAACAATCTCGGCTCACTGCAACCTCCACCTCCCCGGTTCAAGTGGTTATCCTGCCTCAGCCTCCCAAGTAGCTGGGATCACAGGCACCCGCCACCACACCTGGCTAATTTTTGTATTTTTAGTAGAGACAGGGTTTCGTCATGTTGGCCAGGCTGGTCTTGAAATCCCGACCTCAATCAATCAGCCCACCTCGGCCTTTCAAAGTGTGGGGATTACAGGCGTGAGCCACCGCGCCTGGCCGGTGTTGTGGAGCTTTGAGGCTAATGCCAATCATTTTAGTATTTAAACAAGTTCATGTGTATTTCAGATATTAAGTTGAGTTACTCACTACCATATGAATCTACTGTTCAGAATATCATTGCCAGCGCAATTGATTAGTGCATCATTGAGAAGTTAAGAATGAAATTACAATTATCTCCAAAGGAGCAGCCTGGTGCTGAAACCACACGGTTGCTTCTACAGCAAGGCACTTTCCTCTGCACACCTCCTTTAGACAGTGTGGCAAGGGTTGAATTAAGAG
This sequence comes from Papio anubis, assembly GCF_008728515.1. Taxonomy (NCBI): domain Eukaryota; kingdom Metazoa; phylum Chordata; class Mammalia; order Primates; family Cercopithecidae; genus Papio; species Papio anubis. The sequence goes on along the minus strand of NC_044990.1, from coordinate 87,259,062 downwards.
CTAGAGTCTGGCATCTGAACTGAATTATGTTTGTTAAGTTGGAAAAGTATTACTTTAAAAATAGAGCCAATCAATATTTATTATAAAGACAAAATAAACATTTGGTCAGTGAGATATTAAACATTAGTAGCAGTGAATTTTAATGTCATTTGACTCTGTCATTCCACATTGAGCCAAGAAATGCAATAGACATGGACATTTTCAGAACATATCGTGATGATCAATTTAATAAAAATAATGGAATTCCTATTTATATTCAGCGAGACTCTTTAAATACAGGTATGCTGCTTTTGAGTAATATAACAAAGATGACTGGATAATAGTGAGGGGGAATTAGCAACATTAAGAATTAGAGTCCCAGACACATATTCTGAGGGAAAATAATTTGTGCACCAAATTGTCATCTAGTATGTTGATGACTTACTTTCACTCTTTGTAAATATTGGATGGATAAATGATAAGAAAAGTGCATGACATGTGAAATGTCATGGAAATTAAGGTGTATTATCATAGGCACTAATAATGGCAATGAAGATCTAAATTCAAAAAAAGTCATGATTAAAATTGGCATTAGCTAGAACCCCAAAGAAATTAATATTATCTAAAATGGTTCATCTCTTCATATTCACTAATATATCACATGCCTTTGACACAACACATATCTCAAAGGCTGGATCCTATCTATGCTTTCTACCTGAAAGTTAGCTCTTTTGATGATTACCCATTAAGACAAACACATATACAACATTGTGCTTGGTTCTGGGGAAGCCACAGTGAGGCAGAGAATCCTGTCTTGGAGTATCCTTTGAACAGAATGCTGGGCATTGTCCAGTGGGCCCTCTGGTAATTACTTAATTTTACAGAAGTGTGACCTTCAATTGTTTGTGAGAAGGTTATTTTATAGCTCTGTGGATATAGAAAACTTCTAGTAATGCAAATAATTCCTTTCCAAAGCAGCACAAATGATGTCTATCTTGGGCAGCACAGATAAATTTTGTTAGTAGAGAATACAAACCTCTATAAATCTGTTGTTCATTTGAACTGGTTTTACCATATTTTCTCTAGTCTCTGCTGCACACAGAGACTGGAGTTTTGGGCACACCACTTTATCAAGGCATCCCATATCAAGAGAGCTAGCATGTTATAGGTCAAATTTAATAATGATATTTCAAAGTTTCTCTCCATTACACATTTCTGTTTCCATAGGGTATGGGTCTGTTGACTTCTCCCTCATTGAAACCGCCGAGTCACTGACTATCATCCACACTTGGTTGTTCCCTGTCACCTGCCTCACACATTGTCAGTATTCCTTATAGACCCCGGTCTGTTCACACTCCCACTAACTGTACATGCTCCTCAGCATCTGCTTCTTGGCTCTCCTGGCATGTCTTTCTTTAGCAATCACAAACGCATTCAAGGTTAAAACTATCATTTAGGAACGAAGGACTTAAAAAATGTTATGCACTCAAATGCAATCCTCTTTCTTGACCTTCACACCTATGTATTGAATTTCCTTCTGGACAGCACAGCTTCGATCTCCCAAGGAGAACTCAAGACAAGTTGCTGTCTCCATCCATCCTCTCACATCCCCCATCATTTGCTCCTATTCCACTGGGTCCGCCCTCTCTCTGCCTCCCTGCCTGCAGACGTGGGCTCTGCCAAGACTGGTTCATCAACCTGCGATCCTTCCACATCCTAAACATCTCGAAAGTTTATGTCGTTTTCTTCAGCTCAATGAAGTTTTCTCTCTACAACCTCAAGTAAATCTTCCTCAATTACTCTCATCAATAGTCTCCAAAATACAACTCTCATGCCCTATCTAGGTAATTTGTTGCATGGTCTTCCTTACTATCCTGCAGTGACTCCTCACCTCCTGCATCCAATCCTGGCTTTTAGTTTGGCACTAGGACCCCTCATGAGGTAGTCCCTGCTGTGTCGTTCAACATCTCCCTGTCCATCGGGATCTACTCTCCCCCGGGCTGAATCTGCCGAACTCACATGCTCCCTCAGTGTTGCACTTCTGCACCTGCTTGTGTGGACAACCCTTTCGGGCTCATTTTAAGTTGTCCCAAAGACTCAACTCCATGTCAGCTACTGCGGTATGTCCTATAAAGTTCTACCCATAACCCCACACTAACTGGTCTAGATCCTTCCTTTCTGGGCTCCCTTCCACTTTATCACTCCAAATGGTCATTTTTCTATTTTCCCTGGCTTTGAAGATAGGGGCTTTTTTGTGCATTCCATATTTTTATCCCCAAAGTGTCCCACAGTATCTTGCATGTTACAGACATCCACAAACTACTGCTGCATGAATAAAAAGAAGGAAGAGAAGGAAGGAGAAATGAGAAAAGGTGGGAGAAAAAATTGTAATAATTATGTAAATATTATTTTATTTCTTAACATAATCAATATAGAGTGTTTACATATATGTATACTTAATAAAGTGAGTAAACTTAAGTATTATTTAATATTACTCTAATAATTCATGGATATGATCATGCTAGTGACCATCCCCTTAAACAAATACATATACATTAGTGATGTATAGCATACAGCCTATTTCATTAGCTGTCCAGGTAAAAGGGCGATTTCATAGCCATTCATTTCTTATTTTCGTTTCTAATTACATTAGAGGGTATCAACAATGTAACTTTAATTGGCACCTGGCCACCATCTCTGAGGTCAAAGTCATCATCAAGTCTGTCATCGACCCACTCTTTCACATTGAGGAGGCGGCAGCTGTGTTGGTGCCATCAATCCCATACATAGGGAACAGATGCAGTCATTAGGATGAATTGGCAATGCTATCATTGCTTCTCTAGGCTGCTGCGCCCTACATGATTGTTATCTAATCGTTCTCTTTTCCTCTTATTCATCTAGATTATTTTAAAAAATTTCTAAGTACCCAAGTTTTCTTTAGATGTATCTTCTTCTACACTTTTAGATCGGATGGTATTAAAAGAAGACTATGACAATTTGCTTAACATCAATTTTAAACATCTAAAATACATTTAGAAACAGGAACTGCTGAGTGGATTAACTTCAGTAAAAATGACAAAATGGATCGACTTTAAGCCTATGTTTATACATAATGCATTATATATGTGTTGCAATAGAAAGATACATACTGCATATGACCACGGATCTATATTATGGAATAGAAACAGATGCAAGCTATGACTTCACAAAAGCTTCATTCCTAGATACTCCATCTCTTTGACAGACTGTTGCAAATATTTGGTATGATGCTGGTGCCCTTGAAAACTATCTCATGCTGTCATGATTGCCACCCACCAAGTGCAATTATCAGCACACTTTAGAGATTTACAAGGAACCTGCCCTTATAAACATTGAAACACTGTGTCTTGCTCACCTACAGGATTATTGGAAATTATCCAGCCAGCATTGAGTGCGACACCCACTTAGAATAAACCTTAGAGGCCACAGAGCTTATGACTCTTCGTATTTTACCTTCTTTTTGTCTTTTTCTCATTATGTTTCATAAGTTCTTGACTATCATTCATGCCTCAATCTACATCATTTTCTTCTACCCGGCACCCTTAGTACACCTTTCCCTAACTCATAGGCCCAACGGATAATTCATAATGACCCTTGCTTTTTGATCCTCTCTACTGCAAAAGCTCTTTTTCTCTCTCTCTCTTTTTTTTCTTTTGAGATGGAATTTCGTTCTTGTCGCCTAGGCTGGAGTGCAGTGGTGCGATCTCGGGCCACTGCAACCTCTGCCTCCTAGGTTCAAGTGATTCTCCAGCTTCAGCCTCCAGAGTAGCTGGGATTACAGGCACCTACCACCATGCCCAGCTTGTTTTTGTATTTTTAGTAGAGACAGGGTTTCACCACGTTGGCCAGGCTGGTCTCAAACTTCTGACTTCCAGTGATCCACCCACCTTGGCCTCCTAAAGGGCTGGGATTACAGGCGTGAGCCACTGTGCCCAGCCTGCAGAAACTCTTGACTCCCATTTGCGTAAGCTTTATATTCCCTTGGCCTTTCTAACACTGCAATCTTTGGTTTTCATGTATTACCCTGGTTTTAAATACTAGCCATATTCTAGTGATATTCAAGTATATATCTTCTCCCAAAATTGCCTTATAGATATATGAATATATATTCTTATATTCATATGCATATAATCTTAGAGTCCCTCTGCCTTAGCATGTCACAGGTACCTTGAACCCACTTCATCTAAAGCTAAACCCATTATCTTCTGCTTGGTACCTGCTTTTTTTTTTTCTCTTTCTTTTTTTTGAGATGGAGTTATTGCAACCTCTGCCTCCCAGGTTCAAGTGATTCTCCTGCCTCAGCCTCCCAAGTAGCTGGGAATGCAGGTGAATGTCACCAGGCCCAGCTAATTTTCATATTTTTAGTAGAGATGGGGTTTCACCATGTTGGCCAGGCTGGTCTCGAACTCCAGGCCTCAAGTGATCCACTCTCCTCAGCCTCCCAAAGTGCTGGGATTACAGGCATGAGCCACTGCACCTAGCCACTGCTTTTTTTCCATTATTACTTATCTCAGTGACGGGCATCATTACTCTTCCTGTAACCTAAGCTAGACCTTCGGAAGTTATCTTCAATTTTCATCTTTCTTAAGCCCCATATTTATAATTAAGTTATGCTACTTTTAAATTCAAAATATATTTTTTCACAACTATCCCTTCAGTTCATTAAAATTACCACTTTTTAAAAAATTATTATTATACTTTAAGTTCTAGGGTACATGTGCACAATGTGCAGGTTTGTTACAATATGTATACATGTGCCATGTTGGTGTGCTGCACCCATTAACTCATCATTTACATTAGATATATCTCCTAATGCTATCCCTCCTCCCTCCCTCTTCCCCATGACAGGTCCCAGTGTGTGATCTTCTCCTTCCTGTGTCCAAGTGTTCTCATTGTTCAATTCCCACCTATGACTGAGAACATGTGGTGTTTGGTTTTCTGTCCTTGTGATAGTTTGCTCAGAATGATGGTTTTCAACTTCATCCACATCCCTATAAAGGACATGAATTCATTCTTTTTTATGGCTGCATAGTTTTCCACTGTTTTAACTTTGGCTACCATCATGTTCACTCAAAACTAAACTCTACTTAGCTGCTAAAAGTGTTTCTTAAGGAGGAGTGATGTTACCTTCCTCAGGGGCATCTGGCAGTGTCTAGAGAGGTTTTGGTTCTCATGATGGGGAATGGGGTGCTGCTCCTGGATTTAGTGAATAGAGACTAGGTGTGCTGATAATATTCTATAAATCACCCATCAGTCCGTGACAATGGTGAATTATCAGGCCACAAATATCAAACGCCAATTGAGAAGCTCTGTGTACAGTAATCTAGCTCAGAAGTCAACATTTTCTCTACAGAGCCAGATAGCAACTACTTTAGGCTTTGTGGGCCATACAGTCTGTACTGCAACACTCAACTCCGCTTTGAAAACGCTATGAAAACAAATGGGTATGGATGTGTAACAATGAAACTTTATTCAAAAAACAGGCTGCTGGATAGATTTGGCCCATCAGCTGAAGTTTGCCAACCCCTGATCTAGCTTAAAGAAAAATACAATTATGTTATTAGCATTGCAGGAAATGTTCAATGCCTATTAGTTAACAGCATAGAGTCCAAGTTTTATACCCTAAAATACATAGATTCTACCTTTCTCACATTTTCTCATCTTCTTATGCCACTACAATGGCAGCGTCTTTTCTTGTACACCTTAAGATGCTGCTCATGCCATCCCTTTTTCATATTAAACTCAACTACCCTTACGCTCAGATCCAGTTCTAAGTCTGGGAGCTCCTCCTTTCCATTTTTGGATGTGTCCATCTCTCATCATTGCTCAAGGCCTCTGTAGGAGCACTTATGTACCGTTCTCTCTGGAGGTATCATGCTATTCTTCTAGGCGCTGCTGACCCCGCCACAGTGCTACATTAGGTGTCTGTCACCCCAACGTTCCCGTGAGATAGTGGGTTTAAACATGACCTACTCATTTTTGTATCCTCAACATGTAGAACAACATCAAGTAGTTTGTGGGACTCATTATTCATTCTAATGCATAACTTTTATGGAGATGTCTTTGAGTTTTCAAGCTTTCAGGTTTTCAGAGAACATTTTTGCAATAAATATTTAAAGGCATGCAGTATTTTATTGTTAGATTTTATTTGAGATGTCTTCTTAATTTAAAATATTTCAATGAATTATCTTGAGAAAGTATATATGTAGCTTCATATGAAGAATTCATATTTTTAACCAAATGAATAAATAATGTATGAGAATTCTGAGGAAAGAATGTATAAGACTCACATATGTATGTATATGTATGTGTGTATATCTATAACATATAAATAAAATATATGTATACATATGACTTATACCTTTCAAGTCTGTCTTAATATATTTTATGTTTGCTTGAAACAGATACATATCGTTAGTATGATATTATGTATAATTTCTCTGATCACTGAAATTGAATGGTAAGAGTGCATAATAAAGGACAGAGGCATTTGCTAAAATCCTAATTTTTTGAGCCTCATTCGTGACCTGATAAATGATCATACAATACTTACAAGTCATGGTTTCTGCAAAAACTTTTGAGATAATATATGAGAAATATAAGTGAAAGGTAATTTTATAAAAGCATATTCCTCTATGCTCATTATGTATAAATTCTTAAATATCTTAATACTTTTTTTTCATGTCTCAGAGTTCCCCGGGTTAAAGCACTGGTAGATCATCAATAACAGAATAGAGGATTTCCTGCTAATTCCTACAATCTACTGTGGACAAAGAAGGTGGCAGTTTGTCCTGAGTCAAAGCACCTTTTTTTATTTTTATTTTTTTAAAGGGGGGCACAGAATGTTCAGAATTCTGTTCAGAACTCTACAGAAATAAATGCATTTTTGACCATTTGGTCATTAAAACTCCCAACCCAAGATATTCCTAAGAAAAAGAATAAAAGCCATCAGCTTCCTGGACAATTTCTAGTATGCTTAATTTTAACTTAATTAAAATCCATGCACATTCAAACAAATATAGGACTCGCCTCCACTTCCTATCCAAAACTCAAGTCTAGCATCATCATTTTATGAAATACCAGCTGCTCTATGTTAATTTTTGTACAGAGATATGTCTGTTTAGGAAAAGGTGGTATACATAATCTAAATAATCAAAGCAGGAAAACAGTTATCCATATAGAAAAACATTATACACATTATCAAAAATTATCTTAAGAAATACAAGTGTTCAGGCTGGGCTTAGTGGCTCAGGTTTGTAATCCCAGCATTTTGGGAGGCCCAAGTGGGTGGATCATGATGTCAGGAGTTCGAGACCAGCCTGACCAACATGGTGAAACTCTCTCTCTACCAAAAACACAAAACTTAGCTGGGCATGGTGGCACACACCTGTAATCCCAGCTACTCAGGAGGCTGAGGCAGGAGTATCGCTTGAACCCGAGAGATGGAGGTTGCAGTGAGCTGAGATTGTGCCACTGCACTCCAACCTGGGTGACAGAGTGAGACTCCATCTAAAAAAAAAAAAAAAAAAAAAAAAAAAAGGAAAAGAAAAAAAAAGAAAAAGGAAAAGTGGTCAAACAAAAAACCATCATTGTAGAAAGTTCTCCATAATAAGAATTGCAGGTCCCCCCAAATCACCAGGAGCAATTTGTTTTATTCAATTTTACTTTAACTTTTATTTTAGATACAAAGGGTACATGTGCAGGTTTGTGACATGGGTATACTGTGTGATGCTGAGGTTTGGGGTATGGATCCTGTCCCCCAGGTAGTGAGCATAGTACATGATGGGTAGTTTTTCCACCCATGCTCCCTGTCCCTAGTCTGCAGTCCTTGTTGTTCCCATGTTTACGTCCATGTGTGCTCAATGCTTAGCTTCCGCTTATAAGTGAGAACACATAGTATTTGGTTTTCTGTTCCTGTGTGAATTCGCTTAGGATAATGACCTCCAGCTGCATCCACGTTGCTACAAAGGACACTATTTCATTCAATTTTATGGCTGTACAGTGTTCCAGGGGCAATTTAATAGTTAAAAAAAAACCCATACAGTAGGGAACTCATATAAAAAATAAATAAATCTCAGATTTCTGCTTGTAGCCAAGATGGAGCAATAGTCACCGATTTGCCCTCCCTCCGGAGACAACTGAAAACTGGACAAGTAGGAGGCAATGGCTCCCCAGGTTATCTGACACCAGACAATGAAGTCAGTGACCCCTGAGAGACAGAAAACAAATGAATTAATCCCTCACTCTGCCCCAGCTGACTTCACGGAGGTTTCTGGGCTTTGACACAGAGAGAGGAACCAAAATGAAATCTGGAGATCTCTGGGTGGAAGAGATGAGAGATGAGGGATACCAACCAGTTAGAGTTTCAGAGCAGAGAATCAAAAAGGAGACAGCTGCACAGATAGGAATTTCCGGAGATTTTCAGAGCCTTCCTCTCAAGTCATGAGCAGAACAGAGATCAGTACACGCCCATGAATAGATTACCTAAGTCCCAGAAAAGGACCACCAGAGTGGATTAGAGGGAACCATCCCCAGGGCAGGGACAGAAGGGAAAAGGGCTGTTCCCATCTGCCAGAGTAAAAAACTCCATAACGCATGGGCACTGCATACAAAACTTAATTGGTTTGCATCAGTACTAAGAAATAATTGGCCCTTGGTTAAATTCTGCTCTGGCTCCATGTAACAAAGCTGAAAAGTAAAACTTCCAAACAACAAACTGTTTCCAACTGACTTACTTGTATCCCAGATCAAACTCTAGAATATTAATAGAAGTATAAAAATGTACATCACTTGACAAATTAAAACTCTGGTACTATTCAAAAATTACCAGGCATGCAAAGAAGTGGAAATATACAATCTATAATAAAGAGAAAAATTAATCAATTAACACTGACCCAGAAATTACATAGATAATGGAATTAGTACACTAATAGATACTAGAAGAAAAATTAAATATGTTAAAGGCAGGCAGAATTTTTTTTAAAGAGTCTTGCTCCGTTGCCTAGACTGGAGTGCAGTAGCACGAGATCTCAGCTCCCTGCAACCTCCACCTCCTGGGTTCAAGCAATACTCCTGCCTCAGCCTCCTGAATAGCTGGTACTACAGGTGTGTGCCACCATGCCCAGCCATTTTTTTTTTTGTATTTTTAGTAGAGATGGGGTTTTGCCATGTTGCCCAGGCTGGTCTCAAACTCATCTCAGGCAATTTGCCTGCCCTGACCTTCCAAAATGCTTGGATTACAGGCGTGTGCCACTGTACCTAGCCTACAGACATGCAGAATTTTAAGGGATCCAAATTAAGCTTCTAGAAACAAAAACTACAATAATTGAAACCCAAAAAAATGTGTTGAATTGGATGAACAGAAGATTAGACACTGCAGAAGAAAAGGTGAGCGGACCTGAAGAGATAGCAGTAGACACTACCCCAAATGAACATAGAGAAAAAAGACTAAGAAACATCACCAGAGAATTGTGACACGTGGGAGGACTTCAAATACCTAATACACATGAAATTGTAATTTCTAAAGGAGGAACAATAGAAAGGAGAATAGAAAAATATTTGAAAAAATGTCCAAATTTTACAAAAGCTATAAACTCAAAGATCTAAGAAGCCTGATGAAACTTAAGCTCAAGAAACATGAAGGAACTACACCAAAGTGCTTACTCAAACATAGTAACATACAGAAAATCTTAAGAGCATATGGAAATAAAGATATACTGTGTACAGAACAAAGTTAAGATGGACAGCAGCTTTCTTCCTGGAAAAAGTGCAAGACAGAAGAGTAAAATCTTAAAAATACTAAAAGAAAGATATGTTGACCTAAAATGCCTTTCTCACAAAAATACCTTCCACAAATGACGTGAGAATGAACAGCACCAGGAGTAAACGCTCATGCAAACCACAGATTCTGTGTGCTAATAATGTGTCAATGCAAATTCGTCAATTATAGCAAACCTAACCCTGTGGTAGGGGATTTTTGAGAGCAGGGGAGGCTGTGGGTTTGAGGGAAGGGGAAGGTCTAGGAGAAATCTCTGTACCTGCAGCTCAGTCCTATAATGTACCTGCAATTGCCCTAAAAATATCTATAAAGGCCTGGCACAGTGGCTCACGCCTGTAATCACAGCATTTTGGGAGGCCAAGGCAGGCGAATCCCTTAGGGCCAGGAGTTCGAGACCAGCCTGGCCAACATGGCAAAACCCCATCTCTACTAAAAATACAAAAATTAGCTGGGCATGGTGGTGCATATCTGTAGTCTCAGCTAGTTGGGAGGCTGAGGTAGGAGAATCATTTGAACTCAGCAGGTGGAGCTTGCAGTGAGCCAAGATTGTGCCACCATATTTCAGTCTGGGCGACAGAGAAAGACTCCATCTCAAAAATAAAAATAAAAAAGTGTAAATAAATACATACATTGAGCTGAGAAGAATGTAGATAAAATAATATAAGATCTAGCCATTGCAGCTTGGAGGCAAGCCTATGAGTTTGTTAAAATATATAGAGAGAGTCAGTTTCCACAGCTTCTCATCCTTCCTAGTCTTACTTTTAGATTCTCCACTTTTCTGCCCTCCAGCCTGAAATCTGGGCTTCATTTTCCATCTCTGCTGCGCATTCATCCTGACTGCATGTATAGCTGGGGCCATGCTGCAGGCTGACTGGAAGACGGAAACAGCCCCAGGGGTCCACCCCACTCTTAGGACCACTTCCCTGCTGACGGAAGAGGAAGGTTGCAGTCTCACGGAGCGTTAGGTGTCTCTGGGCCCTCTGCTATGGGATTTCTTGAGATGGAGCATGGAAGAGTGTAGGAAATAAGAAATGGTATTCCCATACACTGGGAGCATCAGGAGTTCCATGTCCTGCGCCTTGAGCCTGAAGTAGAGGCTTCTCCTAGAGTTGTTTCTGTTTGCATTAATGCCCACTTCTGGGTGCAAAGTTGCCTGGACTCCAGGCCGTGGTGAACACACCATCAATTCTGTGCTGTTTCAACAAATATAGGGAAGTTTACGTTAAATGTTTATATTAGAAGAAAGATTTCCTATCACTAATCTAAGCTTCTACTTCTAGACTAGGAAAGAAAAGAACTAAATAAACCTAAGAAAAAGGAATGAAATAATCAAGATAAGAGCTGAAATTAATGAAATCAATTTACTAATTGTTTCAACAGAAAACAACAGAGAAAATACATCAAAAGCTTTTTCTTTCAATAAATAAATAACATAATACAACTCTACCAAGACTGGAGAAGAAAAAAAGAGAAAAGAGAAGAGGCTATCACTGGAGACCCTGCAGACACTGAAAGGATAATAAGGGAGTTACTGGTACCCACTGGTACCCACCCACATAAATTCACAACTTAGATGAAAAAGACCAATTCCTCAGAAACTACAAATAGATCATTAAAGATACTGAGTTCAGTTCACATCCTTCCAGATAAGACATCTTCATACCCAAGTGGTTTCTCTGATAAATTCTATCAAACAGTTAAGAAAAAATTCATAGTAATTCTGCACAGTCTTTTTCACAAGGTAGAAGACAGGACACTGTCTTGGAGAAAACGTTTGCCAATTGAATACCCAATACACATGTGTCTTCAGAATATATAAAGAACTTGAAAAAACAGTCACCATGATACTGTTTATGCAACATACCTGAACAGAAAATTCACCAAAGATGTATGAATGGCAAAGAAGCCCATAAAAAGATTCTCAGGCCGGGTGCGGTGACTCACTCCTATAATCCCAGCACTTTGGGAGGGTGAGGCAGGCAGACCACGAGGTCAGGAGTTCGAGACCAGCCTGGCCAACATAGTGAAACCCATCTCTACTAAAAATACAAAAATTAGCCACACCTGTAGTACCAGCAACTCAGAAGGCTGAGGCGAGAGAATCGCTTGAACCCAGGAGGGGAGGTTGCAGTGAGCCAAGACCATGCCATTGCATTCCAGCCTGGGTGACAGAGTGAGATTCCATCTCAAAAAAAAAAAAAAAAAAAAAAAAAAAAAAAAAAAAAAAAAAGATGCTCAACATTAGTCATTAGAGAAATGCAAAGAAAAATCACAAGAGAATGCTGGTGTAAATTCATTTTAATGCCAAAAATGTAAAAGACTGATCAAACCACATGTTGGAGAGGAGATGGGAAGACAAAAGGGAATAATCAATTTGGAAAACAGTTTGGCAGTTTTTAAAAACCATAACCATATACTAACTCTATGCCTCAGCCATTCCACTCCTATAATTTCCCCAGTCTCTCAAAAAGTGAACATGTCTATATAAAGTCTTGTACACCAGTGTTCTTAGGAGCTCTATTTATAATAACCCCAAAACTGAGAAAACCCAAATATCTATCAATGGGTATGTAAATATACAAAATTAAGACTCGGCAATAAAAAAGAATGGACTATAACAACATAGATGAATGTCAAAATTATGATGCTGAGCAAAGGAAACCAGACGCAAGAGTACACAATTTACAGTGCCATTTAATTAAAAAATAGACAATGAAATTAATTTATAGGAGGTGATATGGTTTGGCTCTGTGTTCCCACCCCAATCTCATGTTGAATTGTAATCCCTACATGTTGGGGGGGGGACCTGGTTGAAAGTGATTGGATCATGGGGTGGTTCCCCCATGCTGTTCTCCTGATAGTGAACTCTCATGAGATCTGATGGTTAAGTGTGGCAGTTTCCCCATGCTATTCCTGTGATAATGAGTTCTCATGAGATCTGATGCTGTAAGTGTGGTGGTTCCCCCATACTGTTCTTCTGACAGTGAGTTCTTATGAGATCTGATGGTGTAAGTGTGGCAGTTCCCCCATGCTGTTCTCCTGATGGTGAGTTCTCATGAGATCTGAAGGTGTAAGTGTGGCAGTTCCTCCATGCTGTTCTCATGATAGTGAGCTCTCATGAGATCTGATGGTGTAAGTGTGGCAGTTCCCCCGTGCTGTTCCCGATGTTGAGTTCTCATGAGATCTGATGGTGTAAGTGTGGATGTTCCCCCATGCTGTTCTCGTGGTAGAGAGTTCTCACAAGATCTGAGGGCTTAAGTGTGGCACTTGCCCCCTTGCTCTCTGCCTCCTGCCACATAAGACATGCCTGCTTCTCCTTTGCCTTCGCCATGATTGTAAGTTTCCTGAGGCCACCCCAGCCATGCAGAACTGTGAGTCAATTAAACGTACTTTCTTTACAAATTATCCAGTTTCAGGTAGTTCTTTATATCAGTGTGAAAATGGACCAATACAGGAGGCAAAAGCATGTCAATGCTTGTCTGGGGATGAGAACTTGGTGACAGGTAAGAAAGTGACACTATAAAAGGGCTTGAAGCATTTTTGGGGAGGTGATAGATATTACCACCTTGGGCTCATGGGTGTATGTTTATGTAAAAACACAATTGCTTTCTTTACCAAAAACAAGGTGAAGGTAGGTCGATTACTTCTCAATAAAACTGTCAAAAATAAATAAATTAAATGTCCATTCATGAAAATAATTCAGAGAAACTTTAAAAATTTGTCCTGGATGACTACCATCAAAACCAAAATGCTTTCTCCTTCTGATGTATAGTTTGCACAAAAGTAAACACTGAAGGAGTACCTTCCAGTGGTGGAAAAAGCAAAGAAAATGTTCTCAGGTGAGCCGAGCTTGAGATCTTGATAGGAATCACAACGTAGCTCACCAAAGTGCCAGGCAGATGAGATTACATAATGCGCGCTTTCACAGTGTCTCGCCAATAGCAAAACTACTCATATTATTCCCTTGTATTGGATAAGTGCTACATTTTGGATGTTACAGTTATGAATATATTTAACCTGTGAGGATTAGTCTCACTAGGATATGCTGAAGGGCAGAAGAACATCTGTTATTTGGTCAATGTGCATAACATTTTCTGAAAAAACTGATAATACATAGCACAGGCAGTTAGTGGCCTAATAATAAACTGACACACCAAATTACCCTATTTCTACATCAGCATGTACTTGTCTATTGGTTAAAAGCATGTATTTCTGTATGTGTTTTAGGCTTAGATGCTCCTTATTTCGAAATAATGGGACAAAGATGAAAATGTACACTAAATGAAGGAATTCATTTTTTCTTCATGCTTTTTAATAATTTGAATACAGATCACCGATATAAAGATATTCTATGGGCCGAGCACAGTGGCTCATGCCTGTGATCACAGAACTTTGGGAGGCCGAGGTGGGTGGATCACGAGGTCAGGAGTTTGAGACAAACCTGGCCAAAATGGTGAAACTCTGTCTCTACTAAAAAGATACAAAAAAAAAAAAATTAGCCAGGAGTGGTTGCATGTGCCTGTAATCCTAGCTACTCATGAGGCTGAGGCAGGAGAATCACTTGAACCCAGGAGGAAGAGGTTGCAGTGAGCTAAGATCACACCATTACACTCCAGCCTGGGCAACAGGAGAAGACTCCATCTCAAAAAAAAAAAAGATATTCCATAATTTCACTCTATACTCAATATTTAACAATAATTAAGATAAATCAAATAGAAAATTGAAATGTATCTCATAAAAATAATGGATTTGAATATCCTAATGTAGTCTATAAGAACTGCAAAGGCACTCACTTAGCTGTTGTAGTTAAGAATTCCTTGTACATAGCAGACAATCTACAAATATTTGTTGAAGGAAGAAAGGAAAGCAGATGAGAGTAAAGAATGGAAGGAAACAAAAGACAAAGGGGCAAGGAATGCTTCAAATTTTCAACCAGGAAATGTCACAGCATCCTTAAGACATAATCTTGCTTTTTTAGTCTTTGACATTTGTTGTTTATCTGAAATATTATATGTCTTATCACAACCTTACCTACTGCACAGGCCCAACTCAGCCATCCATGTTGTAAAATGCCCTGGTAAATCTACTGAGTAGCCATGGTTGAGAGGCACTGATTTAAATAATTTGGTCTGAAGAATGCTTGGGTTGTGTGAGTGTGTGTGTGTGTAAGTAATGCCACAGATTTTATAACCATTAAGAGTGGCAAGAGAAGAAAGAGGATTCCCTGGAAATTTTCCAATTATAATTTGAAATCTGTATTAATTATTTCAAGAGCAAAACAATAATTAATGAGGAAGTAACCTTGTACCAGGCCCAGGGAAAGGTGAGGGGACACAGTGTAAAATGGGATGCTTGTAAATATCACTCAGCTTGCATCTAGATAAGATTGTGAGAAGATATTACAGGATAGTGGGAAGAGCAAATCTTTATTCCAAATATTTTCTATTCCAATGACAAAGACCCAAAATGGGAAAAGACATTGCTACCACTGAATTTCCAAGGTACTTTATAACATTGATTGTAAAAATTGAAAGTGAACATGCACCTTGAGAGATTTACCAAGAGGGCCTAACCTGGATTGTGAAGTTGATGAGCTTCTGAAACAAGAAACACAGCTAGAGCACAGAAGCTGTTTTGAGATGAACCTTCAATCAAGGTCTGGATTTCCTCAACACCCAGTTCACTGGTGATATATTTCCTGTTATCAGAATGTGTATGCTTTATTGGCAGTATAATCACAGTACAATAAAGAACTAAAGTCAACTATAAAATATGCAATTAAGTGCTGAAGTTTTTCATTCAAATGTGGGAAGGTGATTATGGCATTAACATTGGTCTTAGCCAGGGGGTGTGTTGGGCATAGAAAATGGATTACCTGAGTGTATGCTTGCCTTAAATATATCGTTCACTAGGACAAGACCAATAGATATTTTACTAGTTCCTGTGATGATTCCTCTTTAAAAGTCTCTTCCTGGTAATTCTATGAAAGACAATCTTTAAACTATGTGTAGGTCATCACCAATAAAAAAAAGTGTAGGTATAACTTTCATGTCTTATTCTATTGTTAAATAATCACTGATTTACTAAATCTAGTGTATAAACGGTTACTTCTATTTCTTAGCCTTGTAGAGACTTAATAGAAGAAGTGCGTTCAAAACAGAGAACATAATTTTGATGAATGCCACATGTTGCATTCTGATTTGTGAATGGGAATCTGATTTTCAGTGTCATAATGATCAGAGCTGGAAAAAGGTCACATTGCCCCCGTCTCTCATCATTCATCAGTGACGGAGGTGGCTCAACATATCTCCTATTATTTTCCTTATTCCCTCACTCTATGCACTGCTAATTTTCAGGACACTTTGTAATAGCATTCATTCTTCTGAACATTTCATTGTTTTGAATATATAAAACGTTTCTTTCTAACATAAAGTGATCCAAGTTTTGATAATTGTGGAGACAGTAGTTGAGAACTTATAAAAAATAGATGTTTTTGTCATAAATGTGAAAATATTTATAAGAATACTATTTAAAAGTTTGAAAACACGTTGTCATCATCCTTTTCATTCTTTAGCAAATGATGTGTTGTTTTAAAAAATATGAATTTCTAGACAATAAAACAAATTATTTTTATTCCAGAATAGATTCTGCTAAAAGTGGACATCTTTATGTCATATAATATAAGTACTGAGTACTTAAGTTGCCACAAAACTAAGTTTTCAAGTTTAAGTGCAAGGGTCTCACAATGATGTAGCTGGTAGTAGAGCATTCCGTGAGTATTCTGTGGAAATACTGTAAAGTGGGTCAGCTATAACTGAATTTTTCTTAGTTAAAAATAGCTTCTCACCTAAACATGAGATCACCAATACAGTGTCCACTGTGATTTGATGTTTTTATCCCTAAACATATTTCCATGTATAAATTGATGCTTCACCTTGGGAATATTACAAAGAATGCTGTCAGTTAACAAAGCATTTCAAAGACCTAAGAAAGAAAAATCAAATGTAACCTTTAAAAGATATAAAACAGAAGTACTAATCTATGCCTCATTTCATAGTTACTACATGGGTAGATATTTCAGAAAATGAATCAGGGCTCTTTTTTGGGGAGAAAGACTATTATTAACCCGCCCAATGTCAAAACCTTGGATCATTATCTCATTCTAAAGTGTAAATGGCTACCCTAAAATGGAAACATTTACTCATAGTTAAACCAAACTTTTTAAGCTGGTAAGATAATAACAACTATTTAGGCCTATTGATATGTCTTGTATGGGATATCAATAAACATTACATCTAAGACACAAAATTTAGAGCTCAACTCTAAAACTATACAGAAAACTGAAACATTAATCATTTGTGTGTTAGTCCATTCAACAAATATCTGTTGGTCATCCACTACATGCCAGACGATGGAGCTGAGAGTCTATTGGGAATTACAGCATACAGAATCCTGGTGATGAAATCCAACGAGACTTATGGGAAGATGGAGCAGTATAAAGATAGGATGACTGTATGTCCTGCTTTGTCAGGACAGTCCCAGTTTAATACCTGTATTCCTGGCAAAATTATTAATTGTTCCTTGTTTTACTATAAAACATGTCTTGGTTTGGTCCATACACTATAAAGTCACCATTGTCTTTAGCCACATACAGTATTAGATTCTAGAATAATTCTGCTGGCAATATGCTGCTCTGAAGACTAGAGGCAGATTTGTAAATTAATTGCCTGTGAGATTAGTACTCTAATAGTTGTGCCTACTATTTATTCATTGGACTCTCAATGTAAGGATCATGAGAGACTTGGCACTGAATTAAGACAAGTGAGGCCCTGGATTAGCCACATCGATTGAGATGTGTTATGGACTGAATGCTTGCGACCTCTTAAAATTCATATGTTGAAGTCGCTAAATCCCCAAAGTTACTGGATTTGGAGATAGATCCCTTGAGAGGTAATTAAGGCTAAATTAGGTCATAAGGGTGGGGCCCTGATCCAATAGGATTAGTGTCCTTATAAGAAAAGACAGGAGAGAGCTAGCACTCCCCTGACCTCCGTCTTGACTTCCCATAGCATGCAAGTACCAAAGAAAAGCCATGAAGTCATATGAGCACACAGTGAGAAAGCGGACCTCTACAAATGAGGGGCAAGCACGCACTAAATGCCAGCTTGCTTGCTGGTGCCTTAATCTTGAACTTTTAGCCTCCAGACTGTGAGAAAACAAATGTTTTTTAAGCCACCTAGTCTGTTATTTGGATATGGCAGCCCAAGCAGGCTAATACAATAACTGACAGCTCAGACTACAATGCTGAAGTGTCTCAGCTCTACCAAGATGTCTGGAACCTCTTTAGCTAAGACTGAGTAAAATAAGAAAATGCAAAGGATGATTTGGGGACAATAATTTAACTTATGCCTATGAAATTTTGGACATTTAACTCAGAAAGGCAAGATAATCAGATTTGGGATTTCAATTCCATTGGAATTGAATATCTCTGGACTTTAATTTATAAAGTACATTAATCTTTGAACTTTCATTTCTCACTGGGAACTTAATAATGGCAGCAGACTTCCAGTCAAATATGGAGGGATATCTAGGCTATTGGGATTTTATTATTAGAACTGCTCTTTTGTTTTATTTTAACATTTTCATTTATTCTGGTTACGGGATCCCTGATGAACTACACTGGACAATGTGTCAGGGCAAGGTTTGGGATGGGAAAGAATGAATTCACAGCCTTGAATGTAGAGTGGCCTGGAGATCGATACAGTAACCCATTGTTGACTATGACCCATTTCAGTTTCTTTGGATACAAAATTTACATTGCTGGGTTGGGCACGGTGGCTCTCGCCTGTAATTCCAGCACTTTGGGAGGCCAAGGTGGGCGGATCACCTGATGTCAGGAGTTTGAGACCAGCCTGACCAACATGGTGAAACCCCGTCTCTACTAAAAATACAAAATTAGCTGAGCATGGTGGCACATGCCTGTAATCCCAGCTACTCCGGAGGCTGAGGCAGGAGAATAGCTTGAACCTGGGAGGCAGAGGTTGCAGTGAGCCAAGATTGTGCCATTGCACTCCAGCCTGGGCAACAAAGAGCGAAACTCCACCTCAAAAAAAAAAATTTTTTTTTCATTGCTTATTAGTGGTCCTAGAAGGATACACAATGAAGCAGTGGTGTGCTCATGAAGATAAGAGAAAGAATGTTCTTAAAGACTAAATATCCCCCCAGGGGTATAGCCACGCCCATTATTACAAGTTTACTGGATGAGACCAGTAGTTCCAGAAAGTAAAACATGGCAGAACACTACACAGAGAAACTTCTGGTCTGATGTTTCCTTAGAGGTGGAGGTAGAGTGACCTGCTGGGCCACTCTCTAACCTTTCCCACTTCTTAAAGGAAGGTGAAGTGGTAGACTAATCTAATCATTAATCTAGGGAAGAAAACTTGTGAACAAACTGCTTGCAAAGAAACAGTTGTTTCCCTCTCCTTCTCCAAGCTCCAGGATTCAAAATCTGATATTGCATTTTTTTAATAAAAATATTCAGAATTCTGGGACTAAATTTTTTTATGGACTTCACAATTGTGTTAAAAGTACATTGTAACTCCCAAAATATTGAATTAGGGTTGCAAACAGATCTCCGTTTATTTTACCAGGATAATCACCTTCATTTCATTTGTTTGGTATTGAACGTTTGCTCAGTGGAATTATATATTCATTTTATATCCTTTGGGCCGGTCAGCTTTGGGTATTTGCTTCCGAGGTTGTTAGGTTGTTAGGAAGTTATTAAAGACTTTTTATTTTCATTTTCACCTCGTTTTAAGCAAAAATGTACAATCCTTCATTTGTAAACATCGCTTTTCTTATTGTTCTTTGAGCTGATTTTCCAAAGGTTGTGACTGATTCAGCCTCCTTTCATACCCAGCTGCCTTATGCCACAAATGAGTCTGTGGGATGGTGGGTGAGAGGTATGGGACTGGCTGCAGTCCAGGAAACTCCACAAAATTAAATGGGTTGTTTTTCAGGAAGCAGACCAAAGGCAATCCAGAGTATAAGGCCCACAGCTGAATTTTAGAACTCTCCAAGGCCTTCTTTTCACCTGATGTCACAGTGCCATTCTGACGTGCCTGTGCAATTGAGGGTGGATGTTAATGACAGTCAAGCCTCAGAAACGGCACGCCACTGTGGAAGTGGAACCAACAACTACTTTGGAACAGGACCAATGTCAGTACAAATCTCATGTCCTGCAGTGGTTAGAGACACCCTTAGGGATGACGTGCGAGACTTTGGACCTACCTCCTGGGAACTGCAGTTTTCTCAGCTGTAAAATAGAAATGCTGGCAGTAATCAACTTTACACGAGTGCTATGAGGATTAAATGAGATGATGCTTGTGAAGGGTTTAGCACAGTGCTCGTTGCCTAGGAAATACTGATAAATGTTATTTGGAAAAACATTAAATCGAAGCTATGGCAAATATTAATTACATAATAACAAATATCTACATAATGAGAGTAGTTACTCTAAATGGTTATCATAAGGAGAGGAATAGTGAGTATACAGCGAAGAGTGTGGAGTCTGACTCACAGCGGGTACACAGTGGTGATCCATGACGACGACTCTGATGCCGCGCTTATGTGGACTCCTAAGCTACACTGACATTCTGATTTAGTAAACTGCTTGTATGAAATAAGAGTGAGCAAATAAGGATTGAAGAAATTAATGATGAATGAAGGAGTGGATGCTGTTGTGGGGGATCATATCACTTGGTAGAGTAGAAATTAGGATCCCAGCCACATGATGAAACAAAACAGCAAGGTCGCCTTTCATATCATCTGTTTTTCTAAAAAATTTTCCCCAACTATATTAGAAAGAAGATGAGTGGGACTAGATCAAGGTTTAGTTGCCCTAGAGCCCCCAGCCACCTCCTGTTTTTGTCAGTTTACTGGAACACCACTTGACCCATTTGTTTAAATACTGTGACTGCTGCTTTCTGCTGGAGAGGCCCAGGTGAGCAGCTGGATCAGAGACCACATGCCCATGAAGTCCACAGTACATACTATTTGGTCCTTTATACAAAAAGTGTGCAGATCCTTGAAGTAGAATATGGGAAAACTTATGATCTATAATGCACTGAGCAGCATAACAAATTCTCAGTAAAGATATAATTTACTATGTTTAAGCTAAAGCGACTTCTGGAAGTGTTAAGCTTCTCTCTCATCTTTTACATTTCATTGAAAAGTTACAGCTCCTCTCTCCTCTCAAACTTCATTAAACCTTAAACAAGCAGCCAACACTCAAGGACAGTTTCAGCTTTAAGAAAATGGTTTGATGTGGCAAAATTACCTTGGAGAAAGTTTATCCTTTGCCAATTCAAGCTGTTGAGAATATTTAATATCTCCTGACCTTATTAATTCACACTTCTCTAAAGGATGCATTGACAGTAGTTGGCATCTCCAACATGTAACAAGGCAGAATTTTAAAAGACTCCAGCACAGGCTGTTCTCTGGCGAGGGTCTGCCTCATTGGGTAGCCACTGTCCGTTAGCTTTAATCCAATAGATGGAAGTGTGTCTTCTTTCATCCCTCTCTCTGAACACTCAATTTAACATCATGGATGTGTCCTTTCACAGCAAGGCTTTTCAGCAACAACTGTGTCATTTAGGCAAGCTAAATGGTTTGGGCTATTTCTGAGAGGGATTTCATCCAGTAACAATCTAAAAACACAGCTCACGGTCCCTCACCATGCCAAGCATAATAGCCAACCCTCTGGTGCTTTCATTGACAAGTCCTTCTGTCTTTTCCAAATAAGTTCTCCTCATTAAATAGTAAACTTCTCCATTTAGTTACCCTACTCTTCCCTGCCAACCATAAATAATCCCTTAAATGAATGATGGATGTGACACATGCAAGCTTGCCACCCCGGGTCTGGAGTTAAGACTCTAGTGTTTGTTCCTCGTAAGCTGGGATTAAGATGGAGAGGAGTGACACCTTGAGAGAGAGCCATAGGACCACAATTCTGGCACAGCCCTTGATGACCACTGGAAACAAAGACGTATGAATGAGAATGCCACAAGCATACAGGGTGATAAAGGCAGCTTTGGGAAAGGTGGCTGAGACCATATAAAACATCTCCTGCAGGGACTTTTCAAAGCTGTCCTTTTTTCCTTTCTTTTCTCTCTCTCTCTTTTTTTTTTCCAGCATGGCCTCCTATTACCTTTTCTCTCAATTCTACAATTTTGAAAAAAAATACATGGTTTTATATTATTCAACACATTAAATTAACTTATACATATTGGGGAGAGATGAAAATAATAATTCCTATGTATAGGCATGGCTGTGGAAGGGTTTTATTATTTCCCATCACTTGTGAGTTCTGTATTTGAAAGGATGGTAGCTTGTCTCATATTGGTGCTATACATGGATGCTCCCCATTGAATATATCTGGGTTGGGTTTAAGTACTTTGACGAATAGAATACAGGGAGAGTGCTGCTGTGCCACGTCCAGGCCCAGCTTTTAAGAAGGCTGCAAGCTTCTTTCCTTCTCCATGGAAACTTGACCCAGTGGGTAAGAAGTCTGGGCTATTCTGCTAGAGAGAGAGTCACCTGGAGGAACAGAGGCACCAGGCATAGGATTGAAGAGACCACAGTTTGGCTCGTCCCAGCCCAGCCAGGACTTAGCTAACACCCACCTCTTCAGCCATATGGCTGCAACTGGAGAAGAGACCCCAAGCAAGCATTGCCCACTAATCCCGGTTAGCTAACAGCATGGAGAGAAAATATAAATTGCTGTTTTATGCCACTGAGTTTGGGGATGGTCCAACACACAATAACAGATAATTCAGCCAGAAGTTGATGCATTTCCAACCCTTTGTTACATGTTTTGCAGCGCATCCCTATGAGGAGGGCACTTCTCCACGCTATCTATGTTGGTCTTGGCCAAGCGACTGATTTTAACCAATGGGATACTTGGGAATGACACAGGCCACACTTCAGTAGCCTCTGTAACACTCATTCAGCCTTTTTTTTGGTCCTCCCTAGGACTCAGGAAGAGTATATCCTAGATCTGGGCTAGTCTTTAAAGCTGAATCCCATTAAAAACAAAAACAAGAACAACAACAACAACAAAGACTGGAGCTGGTTTGAGCTTAGGCATGCTACTTCTAAACCACACTCAAATGCAATGCAAGAGAGAAATAAACATTTGCTGTTGCAAGCCACTGATTTAGGATTTTTTTGTTCTACAGAACATACTGGTGGAAGCTGGCTTTTACAGTGCCATCAGCAGAAGGTCTCCTAAACTGAAGAATGAGACCGACATTAGAGAACATTATTGAGATCTACTGAAGAGTAGATCAGATTTTTTCCTTCAGTTGCACAGAATTTGGATGCAGAGGCAGGAAGGGTGACCAGCTTCTTGCTGGAGGCCAGGCAAACCCCTCTTATGGTCTAAGGCAGAGATAAGCAAACTTTTCCTGTGAAGGGCCAGAGAGTAAATATTTTAGGCTTTGCATGCTAAGAGGCAAAACTGCGGATATTATATAGGTACTTATATAACCGTTTAAATGTAACCATTTAAAAATGTAAAAAATATTCTTAGCTCTCAGGCCACATGAAGCAGATGGCAGGCCAGATTTGTCTCTTGGGCTGTCATTTTCTAACCTCTGGTCTAGTGGTTTAAATGAACACATACATGGATATTTCCAGCACGCTCTAATAGGCATGTGATAATTATATTATACAACACATTTTGAACCTTAAAGACACCAACTTATCTGGGATTTTATAAAATGTCTTCCAAAGGAGAGGATACCTGAGTGAACCTGGAAGAGCAATAAAGGAAACAAGGTAGAAAAGATGACGGGATTGACATGTACGATGCCTCAAAATCTTTGAAACCATATGGTATGTTCTGGTAAGGCATGTTTCCTTCCATCAGCACAACTATCAAGTAACATAAACTTAGCTCCAAAACTTCCAAACGCAACATATATAGCTTTGCTGCCTATTGACACCAAATGAACACACAAACGTGACTGTTTTACTTTGGGTGGGCTGCTATAACAACGTACTATAGATTGAGCAGCTTAAACAACAGAAATCTATTTCTCACAGTTCTGGAGGCTGAGAAGGCCAAGGCCAAGGTGCCAGCCACATTCTTGTGCCGGCCACATTCTCATGCCCTCATTCAACCTTAATTACCTTCTTAGAGGTTCCACCTCCAAATAAAGGCACATATGAATTTAGAGGAGGACACAGTAAGTCCACAGCTGTAGGCAATCCAATTATGTACCATAATTTGCACATAATAATTTTCCTGCTGCTTCTTTTATTGTTCCTCCTGTCTCCAAACTTGTGAAGTCTCTGGCCATTGGAGACAGAGTCCTTAAGTCTTTATCATTCCACTCTCAAGTTGTATTACACAAGGAATATACAGAAAAAAAATTGACAAGCATACTTTTCTACATTTAATCAAAATAGTACCCTCTCAACTAAAGCAATCCTCCAGTTTCAATTAGAAAGACTTGGAATGATGGACAGTTATTAAAGCCAAGATACCATGATGCAAATTTACAACCTCATGTCCACCTACAAAGTCCAAGAAATGTCCATTATCCACATTTATTGTCATGTCAGATTTCAGAAACAATACATCCTGTTCAAATCAGTAATTGCTTACTTCCCAACTGCAAAACTGGACATTTTTTTTTTGTTCAAGATTTTTGTGGTAATCATATTCTTTCTTGTATACTTAATGAAGTCATTTGCTTTGATAGATTTTTATTCTCTGGCAGTTCAGACTAGGTGATATAAATAGAAAATAAATATTTTGCATAGGGGTAGTACATTCTGTTACCTGAAATTTTGGTAACCAAACAAACAACCAAAAATTTATATTAAATTACAACTCTAGGCTTTGCTTTTTATAACGATGTTTCCATTGCCTGGGGGCATTTCAAAGAGTGGATGAGCTTCTTGAATACTCAAGGAATATTAAAGTATGCTATTTCTTGATGTAACAGTATGTTGATTGTATCTTACTTAAATTCTTCAGTTTCTACAGGAACTATAATCTATGAATCAATATTTTTTGTAAGATTATTTCAGACTGGCATCCTAAATGTAAGAGAGATACGGGCAAATTTCCTTTAAAATAAATTCATAATTCCATTTCCACTGATAAGTCATTACAGATAAAAATAAGAAAAGGAAATCACATCTTATTTTAAATAAGGGAATGCTAAAAGAAATGCAAAGAATTACCTAAAAGCATCATTTCCCATCCTCAGTATTCCTTTTTACTCACTGTACTTTTTACAGTATGCCTATGATCTCTGTTATGCAGAAATATTACCTTAAAATGAATGACCATTTAATCTCCAATGCCAAGTTCATTTTGAAAAAATTTGCTAAACACCAACAAGGCACAAGCATTGTGAATGAATATGATACGATCCTCGTTTAGAAGAAGTTATAGTCTATTGTAAACATATAAAAATTACACTTAATTTTAAAGTATTAATTGCATTTACTATTTTAGCAAAAGAGTAATCCTAATAGAGCGTATATAAAACTGACTTGGAAGTATACAAAAGCAAAGGTAAAAATAATTTTCTAATTTTATGATATATGATCTCTCTCTCTCTCTCTCTCTTTCTCTCCCTCCCTCTTTCCGTCCCTCCCTCCCTCTCTCTCTCCACTCTCTTCTGGGGAAATAGAGCAATTTGGATAACTGTTGGAATAATGGTTAGAAATATTCATGTAGCTGACAAAGGTTACGCTGGACAATCACTAAGGGTTCCTGTAATGCAGAGAATCTTTGATGTCACAGATCTAAGGAACTCTAACAACACGAAGAAACAGAGAAAAATACACTAAATGCACTTTTCTAATACTGGCTGAGTGAGATAAATCCCATTTCACATCCTGCACACGTGCACCTCATTTTGTTGTGCTTTGCTTTACTGTGTTTTGCAGAGATTGCATTTTTCACAAATTGAAGGTTTGTGGCAACCCGACAGCAAGCAGGTTTAATAAGCATAGTTCTTCCAACACGTTCACACTTCACTTCTCTGTTTTGCACTTGGGTAATCCTTGTCATGTTTTAAAACTTTTCATTAAAATTATGTCTGTTATGGTGACCTGTGGTCAGCAATCATTGCTGTTACTATTGTAATTGTTTTGGGGTGCCACAAACCACACTGATATAAGAAAACAAACTTAATCAATAAGTGTCACATGTGTTCTCACTGTTCCAACTACCAAGAGGTCCCCCACCTCTCTCTCCCTCTTCTTGGGCCTCCCAATTCACTGAAACACAGAATTATTAAAATTAGGCTAATTAATAAACTTGCAATGGTCACGAAGTGTTTACATAAAAGGAAGAGTTGCACATCTCTCGCGATTAATCAAAAGCTAGAAATGATTAAGCTTAGTAGGGAAAGCATGTTGAAAGTCAAGACAGGCCAAAAGCTACATCTCTTGCACCAAACAGCCAAGCTGTGAATGCAAAAGACATGTTATTGAAGGAAACTCAAAGTGCTATTCTTGTGGGCACATGAATGATAAGAAGGCAAAACTGCCTTATTGCTGATATGGAGAAAGTCTGAGTGGTCTGGACAGAAGATAAGACCAGCTGCAATATTCCCTTCAGCCAAAGCCTAATCCAGAGAAAGGCCCTAACTCTTCAATTTTATGAAGGCTGAGAGAGGTGAGGAAACTGCAGGAAAAATGCTGGAAGGTAACAGAGGTTGATGCATGAGGTTTGAGGAAAGAAATTGTCTCTGTAACATGAAGGGGTGAGGAGAAACAGCACATGTTGATGTAAAGCTGCAGCAAGTTATCTAGAACAGTTAGCTAAAATAATTGATAGAGGTGGCTACAGCAAACAACAGATTTTCAGTGTAGGTGAAATAGCCTTCTATTGGACGAAGATGCCATCTAGGAATTTCAGAGTTAGAGAGGGGACAATACCTGGCTTCAAAGCTTCGAAGGCCAGGCTGACTCTATAGGGGCTAATACAGCTGGCAATTTTAAGTTGAAGCCAGTTATCATTTGTAATTCCAAAAATCCTAGAGCCTTCAAGAATTATGCTAAGACTACTCTCCCTTTGCTATGTAAATGGAGTAACAAAGCATGGATGACAGCACATCCATTTTTAAAATCAATTTTACTTCAAGTTCTGGGATACATGTGCAGAACATGCAGGTTTGTTACATATGTATACATGTGCCATGGTGGTTTGCTGCACCTATCAACCCATCATCTAGGTTTTAAGCCCCACATGCATTAGGTATTTGCCCTAATGCTCTTCCTCCCCTTGCCCCCCAGTCCTGGATAGGCCCCAGTGTGTGATGCTCCCCTCCTTGTGTCCATGTGATCTCACTGTTAAACTCCCACTTATAAGTGAGGACATGTAGTGTTTGGTTTCTGCTCCTGTGTTAGTTTGCTGAAAATGATGGGTTCCAGCTTCATCCATGTCCCCACAAAGGACATGAACTCATTCTTTTTACAGCTGCATAGTATTCCACAGTGTATATGTGCCACAATTCCGTTATCCAGTCTATCATTGATGGGCATTTGGGTTGGTTCCAAGTCTTTGCTATTGTAAATAGTGCCGAAATAAACATACATGTGCATGTGTCTTTATAGTAGAATGATTTATAATCCTTTGAGTATATACCCAGTGATGGGATTGCTGGGTCAAATGGTATTTCTGCTTCTAGATCCTTGAGGAATTGCCACACTGTCTTCCATAATGGTTGAACTAATTTACACTGCCATTTCTATTCCCCACAGCATTCCTATTTCTCCACATCCTTGCCAGCATCTGTTGTTTCCTGACTTTTTAATGATCACCTTTCTAACTGGTGTGAGATGGTATCTCATTGTGGTTTTGACTCAAGATGGATTAAAGACTTAAATGTAAAAGCTAAAACCATAAAAACCCTAGAAGAAAACCTAGGCAATACCATTTAGGACACAGGCATGGGCAAAGACTTCATGACTAAACACCAAAAGTAATTGCAACAAAAGCCAAAATTGATAGATGGGATCTAATTAAACTAAAGAGCTTCTGCAGAGCAAAAGAAGCTATCATCAGAGTGAACAGGCAACCTACAGAATGGGACAACTTTTTTGCAATCCATCCATTTCACAAAGGTCTAATATCCAGAATATACAAGGAATTTAAACAAATTTACAAGAAAACAAACAACCCCATCAAAAAGTGGGTGAATGATATGAACAGATACTTCTCAAAAGAAGGCATTTATGCGGCCAACAAACATATGAAAAAAAGCACATCAATTTACAACATGGTGTACTAAATATTTGAAGTTCACTGTTGAGAACTACTGCTCAGAAAAAAAAATTCTTGCAAAACACTGCTACTTATTGACAATTCACCTGGTCACCCAAAAACTACTGAAGGAATTGAACATTGTTTTCATGCCTGCTAACATAGTATCCATTCAGCAGCCCATGGATCAAGGAGGAATTATTAAGAAATAGATTCTCTAAGATTATAGCTGCCATAGATAGTGATTTTTCTGATTTATTTGGGCAAAGTAAACTGGAAACCTTCTGGAAAGTATTCCCCTTTCTAAATGCTCCTAAGAATATTTGTGATTTATGGTAGGTAAAAATATCAACATTAATGGGATTTGGAAGCAGTTGATTCCCACCCTCATGGATGACTTTGAGAGGTTCAATACACCAGTGGAGAAAGCAACTGCAGATGTGGTGGAAACAACAACAAAGCCAAAATTAGAAGTGGAGCCTGGAGATGTGACTGAACTGCTGCAACCTTATGATCAAATATTAATGGATGAGGAGTTGCTGCTTATGGATGAGCAAAGAAAGTGTTTTCTTGAGATGGAATCTACTACTGGTGAAGATGCTGTGAACATTGTTGAAATGACAACAAAGGATTTAGAAATTCCATAAACTTAGTTGGTCAAGCAGTGGTAAGATTTCAGAAGATTGACTCGAATCTTGAAAGAGGTTCTACTCTGGGGAAAATGCTGCTGCAGCATTGCATGCTACAGAGACATTTTTCACGAAAGGGAGTCAATGGATGTAGCAAACTTGATTGTTTCATTTTAAGAGATTACCACAGCCACCCTAGCCTTTAGCAACCACCACCCTGATGGGTCAGCAGTCATCAACATCAAGGCAAAACCCTCCACCAGCAAAAAGATTATGGCTTGCGAAAGACTCAGGTCATTGTTAGCATTAGTTAGGAAAAATATTTTAAAATTATGGTATCATATGTTTTAGATGTAATGCTATTGCACACAACAGACGATAGGATAGTGCAAAAATAACTTTTATATGCAGTAGGAAACCAAAACCTTCATGTGATTTGCTTTATTATGATATTAGCTTTATTATGGTGGTCCCTAACTGAACCTACAACGTCTCCAAGGTCAGGCTGGATAGTGATTCTCAAACTTCAACTGCATACCAGTCACTGAGGAATTGTGATGAATTTGCAGATTTTGATTGAGTGAACCTGGGGTGAGGCTGGAGATTATACATTCCTCACAAGTTTGCTTTGATCACCAAGGCACTGGTGCCCTTTCAACATTTGGCTTGGGGCAAGCAAAACAAAACAAAAACATTGTCCCCAGATGACTAGAGATTCCATGCCAGGGGTTCTCAAAGTGAGGTCCACATGGCAACAACGTTAACATCAGCTGGAAACTTTTAAAAAATGAAAACTCACAGGCCTCTGCCAGATGTACTGAATCTGAACTTGGGGGAGCCCAGGAAACCATAGTTTAAGAAGCCTCCAGGTGATTCTGATGTGCACTGATGTCAGAGAACTGCTGTTCTGAGTAACACTAAAGAGGGAGTTACTACAGTTAAACAAATCATAATGTCTCCAGGCTTGTCACCCTCTGAGGACACTGCAGATCACTTCCTGAGACCTCAGCCTAGGACGGACACTCTCCATTCTATTTCATATTGAATCATCTCTGGAGCTACAAACCAGGGGAAGCCCAGTCCCTACTCCCTGTTGATTCGGATTCAGAAAGTTTGGGATAAATCTGGGGACTCTATTGTTTTAAACTTACACAACAACAGTTTTTAAAACTCAAACCAAAGACCATCTATACTTAAGAAGGTGGGAGGGCTAATACACACACTACAAAATGTAAGAAATATCAGCTCTTAACAGGCTTGACATCTCTGAAGACTATGAAGGGATGTCCACCAAGGGACCAGAAAGAGATGGGTCAAGAGCCGTCCCTTTCAAAGCCCCATAACAGTCAGTGATAGCTACCAAGACTCCTGTCCATAACAACCCCCAGAAGTGTTACATCCAGCTTTTCTTTTTTTCTATGTAAGCCCAACTTTGTAGTTATTCCTTATAAATTAAGAGACAACATGTCTATTATCTCATTTACAAGCACCTTCTAAATTTTAAACACAAATATCTTGTCTATCTGAAATACATATTCTACAGTTTAAATGCATCCATCCCCATGTGGTTCTGCTTATCTTCTATCTTCTAAAGATATTCTATCACCCCTTTAAAATGGAAGGCTCAAGCTGAACTCATATGTTGTTTATTTTCTTCTATGTGTCTTTATAAAATTTACCAACATGCACGATAAGTAAATGTGGCTTCTTTCTTCTGGAAAAACAAATGTTATAAAAATTAAACACAGAATTTTAGTCATCGTTTAAATATTATTCCCTTTGTTCTGAATTAAATATTTCAAATGTAGTGATTTAAGTTTGTTGGCTTGCTTGTTTTGTTTTTGTTTCACAGCTTCCTCAAAATAGTGGCTCGCCTCGAACTAGTCAACAAAAGTCTTAAAATCTCTCTTTTTTGGATGAATGGTTTATCAAACAGACTTTTTCATATTGTAGTTGTACCGTTAATTTTTAAACATAAATGCAAGATTTCACACTTGCAATACTTATATTAGTTTACATCAGTATTATTTTAAGATCTCATTTTATTTTATATAGAATTACCAAATGTCTTCTGATTTCCTTTTTGCCCACCCTGTTTTATTTTTTAAATGTTTAAAAACAGATAGTCTCATTATTTTCACCAGGATTGTAATATCTTTCAAATATCTTTGAAAGCCATCTCTGATCCCGAATTACCTCCTTACTATGCGTCTGTAACACTTTGTAATATTCCAACCCTTTGTAGCATTACAAGCACTGAATGGCCATTATTTGCATACACATTTACCTGCCTAAACTGGGACATTCATCAAGCTAGAGTGTATAGCACAACAATGTACCTAAAGATGAGGCCTGGAATAGTGCTTCGTAGCATATATCTGTAAATTAAGTTACTATCCATCAACCAATTTATTTAAAATGGATTCTTCAGTGAGGATTTTAATTTACTTAAAATCAGACTAAAGTTTCTGATCAAATAAAATACATACGAACAAATACGTAGCCTGAGGGGATGATACTGCTTTTGGGTGAGTTTAGGTTCGTCTTGCAAATGGCTGGGATAAGGCTACCATCAGAGAAGGGCTAATACAGACATGAAGACGAGGCCACATGACAAGAGTTTATCCTAGGAATGAGTGCACTGTTTTGTGCACAGTGTGTTTTTCAGCTGAATTTATTAAAGAAAATAGAGGTCAACAAACTTCTGTTCTAAAGGGGCAGATAACGAACATTTTACAAATATTTTACACCATGGGACATTGTCTATCTCCACTGCAGTGCAAAAGTGGTTACAGACAACATGCAAAGAAATGATTGTGGCCATGTTCCAAGAAAACTTTATTTACAAAAACAGGTGGTAGGCTGGATTTGGCCCACGAGTATAGTTTGCCAACCACTGATCTCAATAATATTTGTTCATATATAAAAGGGGAAATAATCACATATATATTCTCCTTTTAAATAATAAATAGGGAGTATCATATGCAATCATTTTATAAAAATTTACTTCAAGGAAAGCCACACTTTGAAAGCTTTGAAAGCCACACATGAGAATGGTTTCCAAGACACTGTCCTCAGTACAGTGTAATTATTTTTTATGTGAGCTTTGTCAGTGTCTTTCATTGTTTCCCAGAATATTTTGTTTATTGGAGATAAGAAAACGTAAACAACAAAAGCAATGCCAAAAAAGACAACAGAAGATCCTTGCTGCAATAGTGTCAGTGTCAGTGTCAGTATACTTCACTGAACAGCAGCTAAAACGATGATTTTAAGAGCAGAAGAATTTACCTTGACAGGAAATCCGAGAAGGAAAGACGAACAGGGTATCCATATCGGAAGATCTTCACCATCTCCAGGACCCCAATATATTGCAGCTGAGCAGACACGTAAAAATTATCGAAAGTATCTGGCAGCTTTGAATTATTGGGCCTGATGCAATGAATGAAGTGTGGAGTGCACTTCTGAAGCTTTCCAATAATATCCGTTAGGGATTTCTAAGGAGAGAAGTAAAACCCAACTGATTCTCCAAAGGAGAGACACTAGCTAAAACTATGAAGCAGTTTTTAAATAAAAAGTCTTTATATCTTTAAATCTTATTATGCATTTACTGTGTGTGTGTGTGTGTGTATGTTTACTTTTTCTGAAGACATTTTGTTGCCAAAAATGGGGGAAAAAAAAGTACATAAACCCTCTTTAGTTGCTATAAACATACATTAAGTTTTTGAAATCTGAAAACGTCACTAACCCTGAGTTGTGATGCTATGGTGACTGGATCTCCTCGTTCCAATCTTTGAAGAAATGTAGAAGTTCCTTTCTTTTTTAATAACTGTAATAAAAAGAAAGAAAAGAAGGAAAGGAGGGAGGAAAAAAAAAGAAAAGAAAGGAAAGGAAAGGAAAGGAGAGGAGAGGGAAGGGGAGGGGAAGGGAGGGGAGGGAAAGGGAGGGGAGGGGAGGAGAAGGAGAGGGGAAGGAAGGGAAGGGGAGGGGAGAAGAAGGAAAGGGAGGGAGGGGGAGGGAAGGAAGAAGGAGAAAAGCGAGGGAGGGGGGGAGGGAAGGGAAGGAAGGAAAGTGAGAAAGGAAAAAACAGAGAGAAAGAAGGAAGGAAGAAGAAAAGACAGAGGAAGAAAGGAAGGAAAGAAGAAAGAATGAAGAATAAGAAAAAGTGAGCAAATTTATTTTACTAAATTTCAGTTCAGAAGAGCAAAAAATTAAGTCTCACATCCATGTACATTCACTTACAGGCAAATGTGGATTTAAAACAGTTTATAAAAACCAGTGCCAAGTGATTTTCGTAATGGTGTATAAGTTGAGGAAATGGGCAACTACTTGTAAAATCACAACTGTTACTGCCAACCTTTCACGTATAGGGCTGTTGTATAAATCAGATCTATCAACATCCTGCACCCATTTTAGTGTGACAATAAACATAGATCCTGATTTGATCCTGATTGCTTGGTGGTACAATAAACTCACTACCATATCCTGGTTATGCTACTAACTGTTCATATTTATCATGAAATTTAGTTTACTCTGGGGCAAAATGATGCTATTTTATGTTACAAAAATTTTGTGTTTCAATTATCATTGGTCTGTTCCCTTAAATTTAAGTACACTCAGATGAATGAATGGTCTGATGCTTTCTTACCATGTTTTTCTTCCCTTTCCTCCTCTTCCTCGTTTTATAACTACTAAAAAAGGTTACTAAATTACCTATCTGTAAAAAATGCTAATAGACGCTATTTTTTTTCAAATAAGTAAATATGTACAGCCCTGAAAAGAAAAAAAAATCCTATGTAGCGAAGATTACATGATGACAGAGACATAAAATCAGTGAAAATGAGCCCAAAACGAAATAAAGGGCAGAAATAAAGGGCAGATGTAATTAATTAAATTCCACCCAGGGTTAAAAGGAACCTCAGCCACTAACCTACTATTATATTTCACAAAATTATATATTAGACTAATAGACTTATTGATCTAAAATCATTTTTCTTAAAAAAGGTCTTGATACAAGAAGAAATCTGAGATAACTTCCTTGTGGATTTAGTGCCTTTGCTATTATGACAATAGCTCATTTTCTTCTGTTAAGATCTACCATCAATCTGAAGTGATTCATTGTACTGACGAGGGAATGTAAAATGAAGTGACTGGGCCAAGATCAACCTGTTCTCTACAAACACAATACAATGTGTCATACTCAGTTACAGAGTAGGGAAAATCCTATTTTCCTGACCACAGGGGTGGCTGTGCATGGATGAAGGGAGTCTGAAGGGAAGAAATAAGGGAAGTGAGAAATAGAACATTTAAGGAATAATCATAATAAATAGCTCTCTGTCCCTTGAAATGGAACACTCCAGTTCCCTTTCTGGGTGGAGGAACTACTGTGAATTACCCCCCTTCTGGTCCTGCAGGGAAAAGACTAATGGCCTCTAGGCCTCGTAATGTTTAATAATTGAGGTTAGATGTGTGTGGTAGTTTTTGCTCTTGACTTTTAGGATGATTGAGAAAAGAAGGGCCAGAAGGTTCAGGAAGACCTCCAGGCATAGAGATCTTTCTCATAAGGATAACCTTGTGTATGTGTTTTTTTAAACGTACAAAACGCCATTTCCTATGTGGCAGAGACTAATTCTCACGACCATTTAGTTCTAAACAACTACATCAAAGGATTTTTTATTCTAGAATCCACTGGCTGGAGACACGCACTCACACACTCACTCACACTCATATTAACACACATTTTGGTGACTCTTCTAAAATAGAAGTGAATTGAATTATGCTTTTATTTTAATTGGTAAGCTAAAATGTATTCCAGAAGCTGCAACAATTGCATTTCTAAAATTGATTGTCCTGAACACCTTCCCAAATATATTCCTCATCTTTTATAGTTTTGGTAGACATAAGCAAAACACGCTGGAATACCATCTGGCACTGGATTCTTAAGAAACCTAAAACACTCCATACATGTTTCCTATCGGTTTGAAACAACTCTTCACTGAGTTTTTAGTTCTCTTTTGCCACATAGAATCTTGAGGTTGTATATACAACCAAACTTTTGTGAGACAAATACACATTACAAATTAGTATAATACAATAAAATTAAAACTCTATAAATATGCAGTAAAAACATCCTAGCACCTGAACAATACCCTATGTCTATAAGAGAAACAACAATTTATCATTTAGAGACCTCAATTATCTGAAGTGATTAATATCAACAGAACAAGATAGCTAAGTTTGCTCCCTCTAAGCCTACAGTATCTGAAGTTACCTTCTATGCATCAAAAAGGCAGTCAGGGATGAAACATAGCTGGGATGTTGCACAGACAACCAATAAAATGACTCAGACTATACTTACTATTAACATTGTCACCCTGCTGCACCTTCCTCTACTCTTCCTTCATTCTGATGGTTACACATCAGATAGACATTCTTTTCCTTAACATTTTCTATTAAAATATCTATTTCTTTGGTATTCAAGATTGTGCTTTTTTTTTAAAAAAAGAAGCAAATATACTTATCAAAATTAAAAATAACCCAACAATAATCACAAAAACTCCTACCTTACTAAGTTCTAGATAATTCTTGTTTTCTCCAATAATTGAAGAAGCTGTCATTTTCTTACTGAGCAGGGCAGACTTATGTCCTCGGAATTTAAAGGAAGGATAGGCAGATACGAGGGATCCTGTCTGTGACAATTTCGACTGGAACAAATGATTGATCACGACATTTTCACTAGCTAGGAAATAAATAAATGAATATCGTAAGTGGCACTAAAATTATTACTTAAGCATTGAACTTACTCCTCATACAAGAGCTTTAGCCACTGATACATTCTAGATGCAAGATGTCGTTGCTTCAGCAGATTGAGGAGTCTACCTTTTCCTTTATCCTTATTTTATTTCCTCCACTATTTAACATCATTGACCAATTCTGACATTCACTACCCTTGACCAGGAATCCTGATCCCAACTGGGCCTTGCTCTCTGAGTGACGCTTCTATCCTAGTTTTCAGAACCAAATCTTACCTGCTCAGACCTAAAGGGCTTTTGTGCACTTGTCAAATCATGAAGACTTATGGACTCTGTTAGAAACGCCCCATTCCAGGAAAATAATTATTCAGGAAAATGTTTCCCCAGGACCTAACTCACCTGTATCAGAGCCGTCTGTAAGTACCTGTGAGAGGACCTGCCTTACTTGGTGTGGCAGTTGCTAGGTGAAAGAAGGGAAAAGAAGTGTCCTTTTATTTAAAAAACAAAACAAAACAACAACAACAAAAAACAATTAAAAAAACTCAGTTAAGATGAAAAGGTAAAAGCAAAATGATATATTTTCATGTTTAAGTTACAAAAATCAAATAATTCTGAGTCCATATTCCTTTCTTGACACCTCAGGGAGAAACTGGAGCTCAGATGAGTGGATTTGGGGTTACAAATTTTAAAATCATAGGGAAAACAATGTATGTGGTGGTTAAGGATCAAAAGGAATGTTTCTTGTGTTACTTATATCTGCATGTAGGCAGTTTTTAAGCCTAAGTGTCCTTTCCTATAAAATAATGATGACAGTACCTACTTTGAGAATCATTGCAAAATTAAAATGTGAAATAATGAACATAAATCACTAGGATCATGCTTCGCCAATCAGACAGTTGGCAACGTTTCATGCAAAGCAGTTTAGTTTCTACCTTTTCCACACTCAAATCATTTTGCCTGCCCAGGTGCAAAATACGGGTGACATAATATATATCTGTAATGCTTTCCATTAAAAAAATCCCTACATTAGGTAATAAACGAACAGGGAAGCAGGAAGAACTGTCAGGAAAAGGAGATACAATTATGTAATGCAAAAGAGGCCCTGTGATGTTGGGATAAAATTAGAGAGAGCAAGAGAAATCCATGATTCTTAATACACAGTTACAGATCTATATACCTATATGTTATCTATACTCACATCTTAAATGTTCAAATTCCGAAAGGTCCTAAAAGCAATCATACCCCAGTAGCAATGAGCTCACCCAGCCCCCAGATCTTGGAGTTTCTGAATACCATTCTTTTCTAAGATATATCAAGGCTTCCTGAACAAATGTCTGATTCTAGATTTGAGGCAAGATGAATGATTCTGGAACATTTTTGGAAGGCCAGAATGTAAGGCAGTGTTTAAAAAAAAAAAAAAAAAAAGTCAAGAGAATATGTCAAAAAGAAATAGGAGTTAACCTGAAGGGGTTCTTACTGCTCAAATCTTAAACAATTTTAGCATCAATATAATGATAGTAATGAATCATTATTCATTGAACAACATAAGAATCCATGAGTGTACACTAATAAGTTAATTAATAGATAAAGAAGTGGGAATTATTACAGTAGAATGCCACTGTTTATGGAAAGATGGGGTAAGAAATTCAAAATTTTGCAATCGTGAGAAACGATTTAGGCAGGAATCATAAATGTATATAAAACTAATGGGTAAAAGTTTGATGAGGAACAGAGTATTTACATAGTCTCAAAGTACTTTCTCACAAATTACTCATTAATAACAAAGGGAAAACAGCAAGCTTTATGTTAGAAGAAGCTGAAGAGCACCACCTTACACAGTGCTCATGGTGAACCTGTTTCAAACCGTGACTGCCGCCAAATGTAATGTGCCAAGAAGGATACTCCACTACCTCTTGGGACTCCTGGTCAAAAATTCATAACCTACTTCTAATATAAACTCAAACACAGTGATTTCTATGAATTAACTGGCATTAAAGAAAATGTCATGAAAGAGAGAGAAAAGCTAAAGAACTGTCTCAGATTTAAAGGAAAAATGATAACTAAATGCAATCAATGATCCTGAATTAGGAGAAAATGACCATAAAAGACTAATATTAGTGGGACCATTGGTAAAACTTTATATGAACTCTGGATTAGATATGAGTAGTACATGACTGTTGAATATTCTGATAACTTACTGAAGTTATCTAAGATAATGTCCCTTCTCTTAGGGTGGGCACCAAAGTATTTAGACAAGAAGAGGCAAGCAACTTACTTTCAAATGATTCAGAAAGTAAACACACACACACACATACACATACACACACACACACACGGGACACAGGAAGGAAAGAGGAGAACAAAAGATGGAAGGAGATAGAAAGAAAGATAGCAAGACAGTAAAACAAAGGAAATGAAAAAAATGAATCTGGGAAGAGGATACCTGGGAGTACTTTACAATAATTCTGTCACTTTAAGTTTAAAACCACTTCAAAATAAAAAGTTAAATGATAAATACATAATAGTATAGCCAATTTAAATACATAATTAAACAATTATTATTTATATTTATAACAGGTCTATGTATAAGTGAACCCACAGATAAGTAATGCAACATTTTATTCTTATAATTGAGAAAAT
This sequence comes from Papio anubis, assembly GCF_008728515.1. Taxonomy (NCBI): domain Eukaryota; kingdom Metazoa; phylum Chordata; class Mammalia; order Primates; family Cercopithecidae; genus Papio; species Papio anubis. Next base: position 87,220,956 of record NC_044990.1, on the reverse strand, counting down.
GCCTCTAATAAAACTGAAAACATTACTGAGAAGGTAGGTAGTGCAAAAAAAAATTTTTTTTTTTGTTTGAGATGGAGTCTCGCTCTGTCACCCAGGCTGGAGTGCAATGGCTGCATCTCAGCTCACTGCAAGCTCCGCCTCCCGGGTTCACGCCATTCTCCTGCCTCAGCGTCCGGAGTAGGTGGGACTACAGGCGCCCGCCACCTCGCCCGGCTAGTTTTTTGTATTTTTTAGTAGAGACGGGGTTTCACCGTGTTAGCCAGGATGGTCTCGATCTCCTGACCTTGTGATCCACCCGTCTCGGCCTCCCAAAGTGCTGGGATTACAGGCTTGAGCCACCGCGCCCGGCCGCAAAAAAATTTTTAAAAGAAAAATATAAAAGATTTAAAAAACTGAAGACATGAGACATAAATATGGTCCAAAATATGTAACTGACCCAGTTTTGTATTTTCCCTGAATCATGTGGTCAGGCTGCAGGTATAGCAAGACTCATGTCATCCAATGGACACAGGGAGATGCCATGATACTTTGGGACCCTAACGGGAGAGCCCTGACCACAGCTGAACACATGGCATGAGACAGCAAGTTCCCTCCAGGACTTAAAAGAGAACTCTACTATCCATTTGCCTCTTAAAACCTAGCAAAGGAACTCCTGGTGAAGAGGCATATTTACCTCATTGGGATTACAAGGAGTCACTGACCACAAATCATTTTCTTCATGTCACTCTACATACATACTCAGAGCGGAAGTGTCCCTTACTGGAATCTACAATCATTGTCCAGGGTCTTTCTACCAGTAAAGTGGGATAAGCTAACTTATAAGCAAGTGTACAGAGACACACAGAAAAAAAAAAGACTCAATAATTATTAACATAATTGACAGTAAATCCTAAATTTTCCTAAATCCTAAAATTTCCTATTCCTGTGAGCAGAATTAAAAGTCTGCATTTTGGCTTTCTTATTGTTGTTGTTATTTGCCTCCTTTTGAGTGAACTAGACTTTACTTCTAATCTTAGGCACAAATGAGTGTATTTGCTGCGTGTCTCTATGAGCTGTCTCTAAGCTCCCTGACTACACCTGGTTAGCGGTCTCAGAGACACAGCTCTGCTTGTGTAGATTCTACAACAGACTTCACCATCTTCCTCAACTGGGAGCTTTCTGATGCTATGAAAATTGAATTAGATACTATAAGCAAAGTAACTGCAAATAAAAATTATTATTTATGAATTACATTTGCTTTTAATAATGATGCACAAGCATCAAAGTATTTTACAGATTCATAAAACATGATGGCAACCACAAATATTTTGCTTTTATGATAGAGTGAGTGAGCAGTCATGGCTCCTGAGCCAAACATGACCCACTGCCTGTTTTTGTAAATAAAATTTTATCAGAACACAGTCACATCCATTTGTATTGTCTACAGCTGTTTTTCACATTATAACAGCAGAGGTAAGTAATTGCAACAAGGATCTTATGGTGCACAAGGTCTAAAATATTTATTCTCTAGCCCTTTACAAAAAAAGAAAAAATCTGACACCTCCTGTATAAATACAAAATACAAAAGGGCACATTGTAAATTCTGTCCTTTTACTCAGAAGCACCTACCTCCTAAAGAATAAAAAAAAGACTCAATTGTATTTTTCCTGGAACTTTTTGTGTACAAATTTACATAAAAGAATGATTTTAAAATATAGGCACTCTATTAAGATAAGCAGAATTGCAATATCACTAGCCATCATATTTTCATTCTAAATACACACACACACACACACACATACACGTACACACACACACATATCCTATCACCATGAAATACAAAAGTAAGAAAAGCATTGTGTAAACTTTTAAATACATGCTATATATTAGATCTTCCTAAAAGATAGGGAAGTGCATTATAAATAAAAGTGCAAATAGTCACACATTAAAAGGAAAATTTTCTAATGATAATAAAAAAGACCAATTCTTTCCATCTTCATAAAGTTATTCCTTGTTTTTTTTTTTCCGTTAGTTTTAGCTAAGAGAGCTCACAATAAACGTTAAGTTCTAGAGGCAAGCAGAACAATCTTCAGTGAAAAACAATGTACTACAACTGTGTTGCTGTAATTTGAGGCAAATATGTTTCTCAAACCAGAAGTGATATGGATTTCTTATTTTCAGTGCTAGAGCATTCAATTTTTTCATGAAAAGCTATTCTGAGCTTCTTTTAAAGATGAATGACTATTTCATTTATAGCAACTTAAAGCATACAAGATGCAATGTTTTAATTCACAAAAAAGGTTATTAGAAAAATGTGAATCACTGCAGAACTGCTAAGAAAATAATTACTAGAGACAGAATTATGTATATATGTATGAATATACATTTAATTATCACACATATACATTTTGTATATGGTCTTGTATATAGTGTAGAATTATAGTAGATATATGCATATAAAGTATTAATGCTCACTAAGTAGAAGGGTCCCGTAAATTTAAACTTACATGTGTATACATATATATATTCCTTCCATTTCTACTCCTCCTACATAGTGAGCATTAATATTTTATAACTGAAAGTACATAAGAATAAAATACCACCCTTAGTTGTGCTCCAGAGTCATCTTAAGTAATGAAATTCACCCTATTGTGGCCTAAATAAAGTTGGAAGTCACACTCATCTTCATTAGTCTTCACAGAAAAGCTTTTCTATATTCAACCCACTACAGTAGTAAAGGTATTTTACATTTCTATCTGCTAAAAGCTTAGTTAAATTATGGTTTCCACTGGACTCCAAATTACATTCTAGCAAACATATAGTGCAGCAAGACCCATTTCTTATTATTCTAGGCATTAGAATGCAAAAGGTATTTCAATTATGCTTTAGCTGGTACATATTTTATAGGAAAATATTCAGAGATAAAGGAATAATGGATGTATGGCATTTTAACCAGGGTAGGGCAGGAAAAAAAAATCAACTTACTTTTCATTACAAACAGAAGATTCTGTGAAAGGGAGTCTTTATTTTTTTCAATTGCCCCAACAACATCATACATTACCTAGAATAAAAGAAAGCAGCAAAATTACTAATGATTAAACATGACTGTGAAAATAAATTCCTTTAAAGGATAACTTGACCCAGGTGAAGTTTTAAATTATTCATGAAAGAAGTGTCTTCAGGTCTTAGAGTTCACATTACATGCAAGTTCAAAGCTATAATCTGCCTGTTCTCATTCTGTACATTAAACAAGGGAACCCTCTTCTGTTCTATTTTGTGAAGGTCTCCTTTGATTGCCAAGTTAAGAGCAAATAGTGATAGTTCACATTCACATAGTCTCCTTTATTCTTAAGGACTCTAACTTGCTCAGAAAACTCACTAAATGCAGTAAACATACTTGGGAAACTTTGGGAATGAAGTGTGATTTCAGTTTGAGAAATTTAATAGTCTCCTAATTTTAAAAGTTCTGCTTGAATACTTAAAGAATTAGTACTCTGAAGTCTTTACAATTAAGAACACATAGGAAATAGTTAATTCTGGATTTCTAAAGCACAATTTTCTTCACCATAGGTGACTTATGAATCAATTTTAAGGATGTTACGATATAATTTTATCAGCATACTAGTAGAGGCTGAGAAACTTGATCTCTGAAGACTGAAATAGTTTGTTGGCTCTCTTAGTCAACTAAGTGTGAAATCTCAGTGGTCATGGAAAGCTGATCAGCCATACATTCTTTAAAAGGCTTACCTTTGAAAATATACCTTGGGGCATAGCACCAGGGTCAGTGTGCCACAGTCTATTCTCTGCCCTGTGTGAACCGGGAGTGGATAAGGGGAGACACAAAACCAATGAAGCCTCATTACTCCTGAGCAAGAGTGAGCAACAACCAAGAAGGGGAGTGAGCATCGCTGCGAGGGGAGAGCACCACCATGGGGAGTGAGCACATGCATGAGGGAGGGTGAGCACCATGTGAGGGAAGTGAGCACCGCCATGAGGGGAGGGTGAGCACCCGCCATGAGGGGAGGGTGAGCACCCACCATGAGAGAGTGAGCACACACATGCATGAGGGAGGTGAGCACCAGCCATGAGGAGGTGAGCACCACCATGAGGGAATTTCGTCTGCTTTCGGGGAGAGTGAGCCTCACCCGGGTGGGAGTATAAGAGTTATGCCTGTGGACATCTGAGTGTCACCCATGAGGTAGTATGCATAGCTAATCTGAGTTCTCTGGGAATTTTGTCTAGAGAGCCCAGAGAGGACTGGATCCTTTGTAATGGATGGGTATTAGACAGAGACAGCAGAAGAAACTATGAAGAAAGGGCTTCGCAGCCAGTGGAAGGACCTGGAAAAGGCAGGTGATCCCTGACGCAAGTTCCTTTCTATACGCTTTTATATTTGCATCTGCCACAATCGGTGCCTGATTATGTCCACCTTTCCCATAAAGGCTGAGTTTTTATTCTTTGCTGTTACAAGGGCCTAAATAAAACAGAAGTAATAAGGCATCCCACACGTTCCCAGGTTTTCCAATAAATTTGGGTCAGAAGACCAGTTGAGCTGGAGGACAATGCCAAAATCTTAAAACTACTTTCAGGTACAAGTAAACCATTACCTAATTACCCAGTTTGCACTTGTGCCACCACATGGCTTAGTGATACTGAAATGTGAGCTTCATATGATGTGACACACCATACATTGTTAAATGTGAACAATGTATCATCTAGAGCAATGGTTCTCAATCATACCCTCCAGGGGACACTTGGTCATTTCTGGAGATATTTTTCCTGTCACAACTGGGGGTGACAGTTGGGCAGAGATGTTGCTACACATCCTAGTGTGCACAGAGAAGCTCCCACAGCGTGGAATTATCTGGCCATAAATGTTCATAGTGCTGAGGTCAAGAAACCTCCATCTAGAGGTTTGGCTTCCCTATGCCTTCCTGAGTTAGGAACAGCAGTGCCCAGCAAAACCATGGAGGAAGTCAACACATCTTCAGAAGCCACCTGGAGCTATGTGGAATTAGGCAAGTCATTCAATGTTCCAGTTCTACAGTTTCTTACTTGGTAAAATGAGAGTAAAAATGCATTACCACACTGTTAATATTGTGATGTAATATACATGAAAGTTCTTAGGGCTGGGCGCGGTGGCTCACGCTTATAATTCCAGCACTTTTGGAGGCCGGGGTGGGCAGATCACGAGGTCAGGAGTTCGAGACCAGCCAGACCAATACAGTGAAACCCCATTTCTACTAAAAATACAAAAATTAGCTGGGTGTGGAAGTGGGCGCCTGTAATCCCAGCTACCCAGGAGGCTGAGGCAGAATTGCTTGAACTTGGTAGGTGGAAGCTGCAGTGAGCCAAGATCGTGCCATTGCTTTGTAGACCAAAAACAGTTATTTGAAGTATAAGGGGTTACAAACAGTGTGGGTAATCTCTACAAAATCCTACTGTGCTGTGCTCTTATCCAGCCATGCTCACATGACTTTAGTAGTTACTCCAATTCACTTCTAGAAAATTAATGGAAGTTGAGATAATTTCTTCTCACATACTTCATAATATAACAAGCATGATAATCAAATTCTGTGAGTATCAGTGATTCGTTTTTCACTTTATTCCTAGCTTCCTCAAATGTCATTTCAGTTACATCAAAAAGACTATGCATTTACTAAAGATCTTGTCCAAATGCTTCCAATCATATCTTTCTCCATGACTTTGAGTATTTCTGGTGCAAATATCTAGAAGCACCCTATTTCCAAGATATTCAAATCCTGACTCTCATCTTTAATAGCCTATGTTATTCTCTTCCACTTTCTAAACCTGCTTTTCATTCCCACTGGCATCTCCCCTCCTTCAATTCATCCATAGTTTCTAAAGCAATTGCCTATTTTGACTTCTTTCAGGTCTCAAGAAAACCTGAACCTTAGGGCTTAGCATTTAAGTAGCAAAAGCCACTGATAAGCTGCCACCATTTTTTTTTCATCATAGTTAGTCATTCCTAATTGTAGTAAATGACATGGTCAATCATTGGATCTGACTGTAATTCGGTATCATTTACATCTGCCACAAATTCATTCTGACATCTCAGATGGACCCTGTCTGGCTGCTAAGAAGTTCCCCGATTCACCTCTTGATAATGCCACATTACAATCCTCACAGTAACCGTTAGAAATCTTTTTGCCTCTTTTCCAGCTTCCAGCCCCAGCCCAGATTGGCTCATTCTCAGAAGATGGCCATATTTCTTACTTAAAAATTCAATGCTCTCTCACTTGAAATCTCTGAATCATTCATTCGTCCTTCTCTCCTTCCTCATGTTCACTGCTGCATGTTATGTAGATTAGAAACCGCGGTGCCATCTGGGATCCCCTCCCCCAGGACGGCTCCCTGTCATCTGCCAATGGCTGCAGTTTTCCCCTCATTTTCCCTTCAATCCCTGCTTTTTATATTTACTACCTTCACACTAGTAAAAACCATCACTTACTATTTTGACAGACAAATAGTCAAAAAGGCTAAGCACTGGCCTTTTACATCCTCACTTCAGTGCAACACTGCTATTTGATGCATATATTAAACTGAGAATGTCATTTCTCCTGTTCAGAACCTCTGACCCTGTCGTATGGAGCCCTCCTCTATATAGCCACAATCTACAACTCTAGCTTAGTCTCTGCGTGGAAATCCGATGATTTCAAATGAAACACACAGACACGCACACACATGCACACACACAAACACACGCACAACTGGACCACTGGATTTTCATTAAATACATTTCTTGTCTATCTTTGTTCATGCTATGGGCTTGTTTTTTGATGGTGCTTCCAAGCTTCCCTGGTAAAACTGCTACCAAGTGCCTTGAGGGCAATGACTACGCGTTTCTCAGTTCCGTCTCTGCAGCAGCCAGCACGATGCCTTGTCTATTGGATGCAATCAATAATGATTTGATGAGATGGACAGCAAGCTTTATATAGCATAACATTGTGCTGTCATTTTTATTTAAGATAATGCTAACTAATCTTTCATCAGCACAAGATAATGTTCTTTGGAAAGTTCTCATACATGGCACCTGGTTTACGTGGATGTCTAGAGAAGATGTTGAAGGTCTTCCATTCAAACTAAAGTAAAAAAACTCCCATTTGGAGGCTTCAATTCACTGTTACCTGGGAAAATGCATTTAACATCCACATACAACGACAAACATTTGCTGACGGCAGTTTGCTTTTTGTAGGAAGCACAGTGTTTAGTAAGTCATTTTTTATTGCTAAAAGGACATTTGTATGAAGTTAATGAATTGTGAAGCAGGTGAGCTTGATTATTTTTGTGATATTAGACAAGCTCTTTAAATTCTTTGATTCTTTTTTAATGTGTTAAATAATATTACCTAAGGGCCCTCCAACTTTAAAAGCCTTTGACCCTATCCATAAGACATAGATGACCAGTACTGACAGGATTTGAGTTGACAGACGGACACAAATATTAGAGACTATGCGAATAGCTTATACGTTTTATCATAATAATGAAAACAACTGATAATATGTCACATAAAATTGGTATTAGTGGATTGTTAACACATGGTTGCAAATAGTGTTTTGTTGTTATCTTTGCCTGGTGCTAAATTTGGAATCAAGTATTCCCTCTGGGACATCTTGCAAATGTTTGTGAAGAAAAATGACATGGAGACCTTCTGAACTGTAAGGATTCACAACAGCACATTGTGAGACTGAGTATTGGATCAATCAACGTTTCTACGTATTTCTAGTGGACAGAGCCAAGTAATTTAAATACACAACACAAACATGCACACACAAGCATGCACAAATACTTTTCTTTTTTGTTTAAAGATAAAATACTACCGGATTCCAAATTAGGTCTTTTAACCATGATACTTTCCTTGATCACTGAAGTTTCATATTGGCCTTGTCAAAGGCAATTTGAGGGCCCAGCCCAGTGGCTCATGTGGAGGCTGAGGCGGGTGGATCACTTGAGGTCAAGAGTTCGAGACCAGCCTGGTCAACATGGTAAAACCCCGTCTCCACTAAAAATACAAAAACTAGCCAGGCATGGTGGTATACACCTGCAATCCCAGCTACTCGGGAGGCTGAGGCAGGAGAATCACTCGAACCCAGGAGGTGGAGATTGCAGTGAACTGAGATCACATCACCACCGCACTCCAGCCTGGGCAACAGAGTGACACTCTAGTCTTGAAAAAGAAAAAAAAAAAAGGCAATTTGAAAATCGAAATAAATGATGTCCATTCATGCCCTTTATTATGTCTATATGTATCCTGTTTCTATTACCTTTAAATATTTTTAAAGTTTTAATTTTGAAGTAAGTTTAGATTTGCATACAGTTGTAAGAAATAATACAGATAAATCTCGTGTACTCTTTACTTAATTTGTTTCAATAGTAACATCCTGCAAAACTATCACAACCAGGATATTGACATTAATGCAGTGAAAATATAGAATATTTACATCACCACACGGATCCCGCATGTTGCCAATTCATAAACAATTTCACTTCCCCAAAATCAATTGAGTCCCTTTGTGTGTGTGGTTCTATTTCTGCGTCCTTATTCCGTTCCATTGACCTATGTGTAACATGCTTTAAGGACTTTAAATGGAGAAGGTTAATTCCTCCCACTTAATTCTTCTTTATAAACATTGTTTTAGTTATTCTACCTTCTTTACCTTTCAATGTAAATTTTAGAAAGGTATCATCTAATACCTTTATATCTACAAAAATTTTACTGTGATTTTGATAGGAATGCATTAGCCTATATGTCAATCTGGGGAGAACTGACTACTACTATGCTGATTACTACTAAATTGACACTATATTGCCTTCAAATCTATAAACATGAAATGTCTTTCTTTTAATCTAGATCTTTAACTTCTTTTATCAGCATTTTGTGGTTTTTGCCACACAAGTTCCCTACATATTTTGTTAGATTTACACCTAAGTATTGCATTTTTATGAGCAATTGTAAATGTAATTGTATTGTTCACTTCAATGCCCATTACTAGTATATAGAAATACAATTGATTTTTTGAATGTTTATCTTGTGTCTTGTGACCTTGCTAAACTCACTTATTAGTTCTTTTAGTCTTTTCTTTTCTTTCTTTTTTACGGTAGATTTCTTGGGATTTTACACAAAGGCAATTATGTCACATATAAATAGGCACAGGTTTATTTCCTCCTTTCCAATCTGTTTGCCTTTTATGTCCTTTCTTGCTTTATTACACTTGCTAGAACTTCCAGCAGCCTATGTTAACAGTGGTGAGAGCAGACATCCTCGTCTTGTTTCTGATCATAGAAGTAAAACATCCAGATTTCACCCTTAAATATAATATTGGCTGTAGGATTTTTGTAAACTCTTTATCAAGTTCAGGTCGTCTTTTCCATTCGCATTTGTCTGGGAGTTGTTTTTTATCATGACTGGATGTTAAATTTTATCAAATGCTTTTTCTTAATCCTCTGATATAATCGTGTATTTTTTTCTTGTTTGACCTATTGACATGATGGATTACCTTGATAATTTTCAGATATGGAATCAGCTTTGCACCCCGAGAAAAAGAAAACAAAAACAAAAACCATTCTTTTTATATTTTGCTAAGTTCTATCTGCTAATATTTTAAACATATTTTTTCACCTATATTCATGAGGGTTGTTTTTAATTTTCTCTCTCTCTCTCTCTCTCTGTGTGTGTGTGTTACTGTCTGTGTGGTTTTTGGTGTTAGCATGATACTTGCTTTATAAAATGAATTAAGGAGTATTCTCTTCTATTTTCTAGAAAAGATTGTGTAAAGTTGGCTTTAATTTTCCTTAAAACATTTGGTAGAATTCTCCAGTGAAACAATCTGGAATAGGAAGCTTTTCTGAGAGATTTTAAATTACAAATTCATTTCTTAAAAGTTACAGAGCTATTCAAATTGTCTATTTCATATTGGGTGAATTGAAGCAGCTTGTGTTTTTTGAGGAATTGATCCATTCCTCAAAGTCACAGAATTTATGTGTGAGAGCTGTTTGTAATATTCCCTTTGTACCTTTTTGATGTCTACAGGGCCTATAATGATTTTCCTTGTTTTATTACTGATATTGGCTATTTATGTCTTTTCTCTTTTCTCTTTGTCACTCATATTATAGGTTTATAATTTTTACTGGTGTTTTCAGAGAACCAGCTCTTTGTTTCATTGATTTTCTCCTTTTCTTCCAATTCCATTGATTTCTGCTTTTCTTGTCATTGGCTTCCATTTGCTTACTTTGGGTTTATTTTGCTCCTAGGTTCCTGAGATGGGAGCTTAGATTATTGATTTGAGACTTTCCCTATTTTCTAACATATGCATTTAGTGATATACATTTCTCATTCAATACTATTTTAGCTGTGCCACACAATTTTGACATGTTGTACTTTCATTTTCATTAAGTTCAGCATATTATTTTTAATTCTCTCAAGATTTCCTCTTGTATCCATGGATTATTTGGAAGGGCACTGTTGAGTTTCCAAGTTTATGGAGATTTGGCTGCTATCTTTCTGTTATTGATTTCCGGGTTGATTCCATTGTAGTAGGCAAACCTACTCTGTATAATTTCAATTCTTTTGAGTTTGCTTAGTTTTGCTTTACGGCCGAGCAGATAGTCCATCTGGACACATGTCCCATGGGTACTCAAAAATAATATGAATTCTGCTTTTGCTGGCAGATGTGTTTATAAATATTGAGTAGATCCCGTTGGTGATGGCATTGTTCAGTTCTCCTGTACCCGTGCTGATTGCCTATGTCATTGTTTTACCAATTGTTGAGAGGAGGGTGTTGAAGTTTCCAGCATCACTTTCTGTCTAGCTGACTTCTTTCAGCACTTGGCAAGATAAGGAAGGCACACACTACTGCCTAGTCAGAGTAGATGTCTAGGTCCCTACCCAGCCTCCTCTGATATGCAAGAAGAATGAATCTTCATTATTGCTGGGTGAGGATAAAGCATCTACCTCTCCACTACCTCTCCACTAAGTCTCCAGTCATTCTTCCCTGGCTGTGGGATGAGCAGTGGAAGGAGCTGAAACACTTCTTTACTGCTTCCTACATAGCCTTCATAAATTGGGTAGTGGGGTGTTACCTCTGCACAGTGCTGGAAGTCCTAACCCCCTACCAAGCCTCCTCTGATATCACCACAGTGGCAGGGAGCTAGGGGAAAAATATCCATTTAGAATCTTAGCACAGTGCCACAATCTGAAATAAACCTATGCATTAAAAAATTGTGCACACTAAAAGGAAAACTGTGATTTCAATAAATATAACTAAAAAGATTATTTAAAATTTTGATTTAAAAAAATGTAATAAATGTGATTCTAAAAAAAATTATAATCTGGACTAAGATAGCCCAAATGTTTTCTTTTTGTCTTAAATGAATACAAAAGCTTTGTATTCATCAGGGTTCTCCAAATGAATAGAACCAGTAGTATAGTATAATATATATAGTCTGAGTTATTGGCTTACATAATTATGGGGGCTGAGAAGTCCCACAATCTGCCATCTGCAAGCTGGAGACCCAGGAATGTCGACAATGTAGTTCGAAAGCCTAAGAGCCAGAGAGCCAATAGTGTAGATTCCAGTCTAAATTCAGGAGCACCAAGAGCAGGAGACTGATATTGTAGCTCAAGCAGTCAGGCAGAGAGACTTCAACCTTCCTCCACCTGTTTGTTCTATTCAGACCCTCAAGGGAATGGGTGGTGCCCACCCACCCCCTTGAAGCTGGGGAGGACATCAGCTTAATCAGTCTATGATCAAATACTAACCTCTTCCCAAAACGCCCAAGAAACCCTCAGAAATGATGTTTAACAAGCCATCTGGGCATCCCATGGCCCAGTGAAATCAACACGTAAGTTAACCATCACAACCTGGGAGTTAATTCTGAAGAAAAGATGTTAATGGAAAACAAAAAAATCTAACTTGATGATCGATCATGTTGGATCCCTGATAAATCCTCACTGTTTACAAAACATGTACACTTTGCCTAATTAAATCCTTTGCTTTATAGCATTTTCTCATTGTACTCTGCTCCTCACTTTCCTCTACCCTACTCACAAAATCCTCCCTTGCCATCACTGCTGCCTTTCCTTTCAATAAACTCATTTCCAGCTTCTCCAGCAACCAAGGCCAACTCTGCCTTTCTAGACGCAAGTCTCTAAGAGGCATCAAGCTGTCATGAAAAGTGCGTTGGCCTTGCTCAGTGACGCACCTTCTGGGGTCCAGCTTCAACAAGCCCCAGGGCCTGGATAACCAGGGCAAGTCACTGAGTTTCCAAGGCTTCTCATCTACAACACAGACAGTAATGCTGACCTCTCTCTCTAGCTCTTTCTTTCTCTCTCTCCCATTCCTCTTTCTCTTTCTCTGTGTGTCTCTCAGTGGCTTTGGAGATAAATAAAAAGGCTTGTTCCTACCTACCTTTGCATAGTTTTTCTATAGTTTTCTCATGAATGTCCCTAATTGATGTTTCTAATGCTCACCTGTACCTTCTTCTCTGCCGTTTTCCAGAGTTTTATACATGACTTACTTGAGAAGGACTCATGGTATTACCTAGGTAATCTGTCTTGAGGCTGTTAAATAGGCTGCCTCCCAATAAAAAGCTTCTCATTCTGGACCCGTAATTATCTCACATGAAATTCACTGACAACTTATGAAGGAAATGCTTCCAAAGAAATCTCCCTAGAACGGAAAGCCCATTAAGCTCATCAGCATCTATACTCAGCCCCTGGACTTCACTGACAGCCACCGCCTCCAGCACCAGGAAGAGGCAATAACTTTGCATAGAGAAGAAGAAAAGCTGCAAAACAGTGCAGACAAGGCCAGTGGGCTCCTGGGCAATTCAAAGGAAAGTGAGCCTCAGAGCCTAGTGAGATGGAAGCATTTCTAGGAAAGAAAAAGCACCAAGGAGAAACTCAGCCTGTATTAGAATTCACCTAGAGCTTTGTGAGTCTGGAGTGTCAGGTCTGCTGACAGATAAAGGTCTGCTCTCTGCTGTGCCACTGGGGAGAGCAGGTTGGTGCTGCTGGAGCAGCAGAGAGAAGATTTTAGGTCGAAGGCTCTCTGGGGTCACTCAGGGCAGCTGCTTGGCTCAGGGCCTTGCTTGTCTCTTTTGGTTTATTATTTGGGGGATGAAAGGAGAAAAGCATGAAAGTAGCCAAAGATAGAGGCTAGGTTTATGCCTTCCTTTTTCCCACTCTCTTTACATAACTGATCTTCAGCCTTTATGTATTTATTTTTCCTTCTGAAGATTGGAAGACAGGATTCATGCAGTACATGGCAGCGTCTCTCATGCATGTAATAGAGAAATTTATATTCATGCGACTCAATATGGATCTTTAAGGAAATTGTCATGTATTCAAAATTTCCTTTGGAATGATTCTGTTCAATAAAATAACTCAAAAGAAAACTTAGCATTTTGCTTATGCTGCGGCAGTTAGCAATCCTCATTTAAATGCTACAGTGTGGATGCCAAATGAGGGGTGCAATATAAACTTGAGAGCAGTGACAGTATGTGGCTTTTTTGGAAGTACTTGCTATAACACTCCAGCATTGCAATAAATACAATTAAAAGATAAATTATGTCAGCTATATATGAAAAAAGGGGTATAAAACTTTCACCATGTCTGTGACTCAAAATTCATCAAGATACTGAGTTTCCTGGCTCCACAAAGAAAACAAAAGTTACAAAATGCCAAACCACATGCATTTTCCTCCTAACTGAAGGGTGTCAGGCTCATGCTTGGCTAATCACCAAGGAAACTGAAATTCAAAGGCAAGAGAGCACCACCGAAATAGCTCCATCCACCAACACTGGATTTTAATTCCCTGAACTGAAAGCAAGAGCAATTGGCTTACTTCACCTTGCTAAAGAAGGTCCAAGGGTTGCCCAGAGCTGGGGAATAGTGAATTCTTTATGTCTGCAGCCTCATCCCTCGCTGCGCCTTGTACCAGGTGAGAGAACAATACAAAACTGTGAAATGTGAGCACCTACTATGTGGCTAATAATTTTAGTGTCTCTCAAAATGTGCTTTCCAGATTCCCTAAAGGAGAATATCCTCTGGTGTTTAATAAAAAGGCAAATGCTTTAAACTTCACCCTAGGCCTCTTTAGTCATTATTGGAGAGGAGTCCAGGAAGCTGCATTTTAAACTTGCTCCCCAGTTAAGTTGGATGCACGTTACGTATGAGAATCACAGCTCCAGCTACTAGGAGCTTAGGATGCTCTATTAACTCAGTCCTTCTATGTGGTGCTGGCAGGTGAGAAAGGAGTGTGGGAGCATGGTTTGCTGGAAGTAACTGTTCACAGTGCATTTTATTTTATTTAATTAATTACTTTTTTTGAAGCAGAGTCTCACTTTGTCACCCAGGCTGGAGTGCAGTGGCACGATCTCTGCTCACTGCAACCTCCGCCTCCTGGGTCAAGCGATTCTCCTGCCTCAGCCTCCTGAGTAGCTGGGATTGCAGGCATACACCACCACACCTGACTAATTTTTGTATTTTTAGTAGAAACAGGGTTTTGCCATGTTGGCCATGGTGGACTTGAACTCCTGACCTCAAGTGATCCATCCGACTCAGCCTCCCAAAGTTTTGGGATTACAGGCATAAGCCACCATGCCCGGCCTACAGTGCATCTTAAATAAAGAAACACAGTCCTTCTGAGAACAGCCATTAGAGCTGATATTGATGTATTTTTAAATTGCTTATAAGTTTAAGATGAGATTACACTATAACTATACTCAAGGCTAAGCTATTTTCTTAGGGGAGTTAGCATTTTTTGAAAAGTTCTTGTAAAGGAAAAAAAAAACTTTCAAATACTTTTATCTAAGAGGGTAGCAATAAAGTACAGTATTTTTCAAAAATCCCTGGTTATTGTGGTACCCTATATATGCCATATATGGTGTTGGAATTTTGGAGAAAATGATATAAAAATGAGAGTGTGGTAAAGCAGAAGGAACAATAGACTAAGGGTTGGGAAGAAGGGATTCTCATTCTATTATAGTTTCTGCTTCTCAACCTGTAGAAACACTCATGGGCCACGTGCTGGCATAATTAATTGTGGGAACATGATAGTCAGCTTCTCTGAACCACAGTTTCTTATCTATTTGAGTTTTGATCTCTGGCCAGTTCACACTAAATTTTAATGATTTTATTGATTAGCATAATCCATCAATAAAATTATTATTTTAGGGGGCTAGGAATGGCTTACATGTAAATTTAGTATATGGGCATCTATTTAGATTTTCAGATTGCCTTTGATATGGCTAATGTCAAAAGTTATTAAAATATCATCAATGGATTGAGGAAGTTATCAGGGTTAAGACTAAATTTTTAATAAGCCAAGGAAAACAGCAGGGGCTAACCTTTTAAAAATATTTTGTAAAATATGTTACATGTTGTATTAGTGTGTTTTCACACAGCTGTAAAGAACTATCCGAGACTGAGTAATTTACAAAGGAAAGAGGCTTAATTGCCTCACAGTTCAGCATGGCTAGGAAGGCCTCAGGGAACTTCCAATCATGATGGAAGGCAAAGGGGAGGCTTTTGACTTTGCTCTTGTTGAATTTAACATGCTATACTAATAGAGATATTAAAAAGTCAATATGCAGCCCACAGCAGAAATAGAGTGGAGATCTGTGAATCATCACGTATATGCAACTGAATCTTGACAGTAGATAAGCTCCCTGCTCTGAGAAACATCATCAATATTCACAAAATGAAAGTAAATTCATACATCCATCAAATTTATAATCCCTTTCTCTATCATGTTATTTATATGATGCAAAATATAATCCTTAGGAAAGAAGTGGTTGGAATTAAATTTTTAATTAAACCACTTTTCTGGTGTTGGAAGTGGTGATAATTTAAAATGCAAAGTTTTGAGATAAACCCTTGAATTCAATATATCACATCAGAATATATGTGAAGATTAGATTTTAGCAAAATAAATAAGAGATCATTTTCAGCATATATAAATGTGTCCAATTATTTTCCCTGCCTGGTTTCAGTTTTCTATCTGAGGTTTGCTGAAAAGAGTCTCAATTTCTTCTGTAGTGGTAAACCAATGTCTATATATTGTCAATATTTATAAGCAACAGCTTCTATTCTTTTACTTTCCCATTAAGTGATTCTATCCACTAGTTTTTTTTTTTTTTTTTTTGCTTTCCTTCTGATTCAGTTTAAGTTGATGAATACTAATTAACAAAGAAGGTTATTAGGAACATATAGTAATGAGTAATGTTGTTAAGAGTCCTATCTAGATATCTAGAAATCTGTATATGGATATTCCCTTGAAATTGACATGGCGGAAATTTATGGATGTGCCTCATTGATTCCTTTATGAAAAAATATACCAATCAACTAGTTCATAAACTATCAATATTCTGGAAAATCTAAAGTTTTATAACTTTCTGTCAGGTCATGAAGCTAAAAGAATATATTAAATATTTGAAGAAGCAGAAGATTTTCTAAATGAGATATTACATTTTGTCTTAACAAAACCTAGGTAAGAAAAGGTGGATCATGCCTCCCGTAAAATACTGCCAAAGGTGAAATTCATGTAAGCAGTGGATCACCAGGAGCCTGGTAGAGCTACTTTTATTTTTCAAAACGTCTGCTCAAGGGGTGAACAAATACAGATGTAAATTAAGTTCTTTCTCTGCAGGTCAAAATATCTTTGTCAAATAGCTTTTAAGGGTATCAGTTTGGCTTAGACCAGACAGATTTGGTTGTTATGTCTGGGGATTCTGCCTGGAGAAAAGGAGAGAAATAAATGAAAACTGCCCTATTGATTAGTTCATGTTCTTTGTTTTTTAATTTAAAAGTTCACTCTCAGAGTCTTCTTGGGGACAATGCGTCCCCCACAAATCTCTGGGGAGGTAAAGGACGCGTTATGAAAGGTGTTCCTGACACAGGTGGAACTGAGAAGCTGAACAGACAGAGATCCCTGCAAGCATGTTATGTAAAAATCTTTACGGTGGGAGGCTGAGGAGAGTGGATCACCTGAGGTCAGGAGTTCGAGACCACGGTGAAACCCTGTCTCTACTAAAAATACAAAAAATTAGCTGGGCATGATGGTAGATGCCTGTAATCCCAGCTACTCGGGAAGCTGAGGCAGGAGAATCACTTGAACCCAGGAGGTGGAGGTTGCAGTGAGCCGAGATTGTGCCTTTGCACCCCAGCCTGAGCAACAAGAGCAAAACTCTATCTCAAAAAAAAAAAAAAAAAAAAAATGTTTAAGGGAAAAGAGGTTGGCTTTCATCACTAGATCATCTAGAATTGACCGCAGCATCAATGAGACAAAGATCTCTACTCAGGGACTTGCATAACAGCATAAATCTAAACAATAGAAACATTTCAAACTTAGTTTATTCAAAGATAGAGATACACTATTTTTAAAGAGGAGAAAAATATTACGTATTTTAGAGACGGGCTACAAATCAGTGACTTCATTCTTTTCCCCGCATCATTTCCATCAACAACGTTTTAGTGATATGATTCCCGTAAAGGCCTGTGGAAATCAGTGACATGAACAGTAATGATCAAGGCCTACGTGTCTGAGATTACAACTTGATCTGTAGGGTTGTGGTTTAGAGCTACAACGAAGGAATCATGACAAATACAATCAAAATCTACCCACAGAGAGATGCATCTACAAGCACAGTAGATAAGGTGGCTGTAAGTTTTTATGCCATTATAAAATTACAACTTAGAGTATGTATGTAAATTGTACAGAATGTTTTAATTTTATAAGGTGAAATCATATGGAAAGGATCTTTTAAAATGCGCAGTAAAATTTCCCACACCTGTATGCCTGATTAAAGTATTAGTTATTAAACTAAATGGTAAAGAATACATATATTTTTTACAAAATTCCCTTCAAAGGGAGCTACCCATCACAAACCATCCCAAATATTCTGTGAAAAACAAAATTTTGTTTTCTGTTTTCTCTCTTAATATTATAGTTGAGAAATATCTCAATTTTCTGTATTTAATACTATATAGAGAGAATTTAATTTAATTTTATGCTATATTTTTATATATTTTTATATTATATTTTTATATATTTAATTTAATTTAATATGTAGTTAGAGAAATATCTCAATTTTCTGTACATATCTTCCACTGAAGTATTTCAAGTGTCATAAGAAAGGCCAGAAAATACCATAATATAATCGGAGTGGTTACACCTTTCCTATCATCTACTGAAGCGATACCAGTAACCCTGTGTATATAAAAATAAACATTCTAACATGACTTCCAAAACATTACTTTATATAATGTGAGCACTTTCATAAGATAAAAGAATTGACTCTTTTTAAAAAAACAAATCAAGGACATTTTACCACTTACTTTATTTTGAGCAACTCAAAGGGGCCACCAATATTCTCATCTGAATGTATGGCAAAAGTTGATTGGATAACCTCTGCAATATTATCTGGTCTTCAATATCTGTGATTGATGAGTTCAAAATTTTATGAAGTACTGTTGTATTCCTGCACTGAAGACCTTCAGCCATTGTTGGGGAAATAGATGACTCACATACTTGAAAAGATGAGTAAAAATAATTGTACCTGCATATATTGCTTGTCATTGTACTTAATCTTTGGGACAAGTTTATGAGGTTCATAATTATATTTTCTTTAATGGTA
Source organism: Papio anubis (assembly GCF_008728515.1). Classification (NCBI taxonomy): domain Eukaryota; kingdom Metazoa; phylum Chordata; class Mammalia; order Primates; family Cercopithecidae; genus Papio; species Papio anubis. The sequence goes on along the minus strand of NC_044990.1, from coordinate 87,202,320 downwards.
AATTTCATGGTGTGAGGGTCCTTATCCTCCTCAAAGGCACACAGCAATGGAGCTGGAAATCAAACCCCCAACAGCTGGGCCCCAGGCAGGGCTCCTGCCCTTTCTACCCTCCTTCCACTATGCCACATGAATTCTATGAGTACAGACAACAAACACATTAGGAATTTCACCCCATGATGTGGTGAAGAGAGAAAAGCACAGGGAACTTGGGGAAAATAAGACACAATAGTGTCACTGCTAGCCTGTAGTGGCTTGCATAGTGTACCCTAAAATTCACGTCCACCCAGATGAACAGAATATGACCTTATTTGGCAATAGGGTCTTTGTAGATGAAATTAGCTAAATTAAGATATGGTCCTGCTGGATTAAATCTTTGTGAGAAGAGGAGAGAACACACAGAGGGATAGGGCCATGTGATGGAGGCACAGATTGGGGTGATAGGTTTGCAAGCCAGGAATGGGGGCCTGCAAGGCAGGAATGCCAATGGCTGGCTACCACCACAAGCTGGGAGAGAGACTTGGAACAGCCTCTCCCTCAGTGCCTCCAGAAGTAACCAACCCTGCCAACACTTGACTTTGAACTACTATCCTTCAGCACTGTGAAAAATAAATCTCTGTTGTTTTAAGCCACCCAGCCTATGGTACTTGGTTTTGGCAGGCCTAGGAAATTAATATGCAGCTGTACAATCTTTGGTGAATCACTGAACTTCACCAAGGCTTATTTACCTGAAAAATGGAAATAGTAATACTTATATCCAAGACCATGGTGACAATGTCACAGAAGTACTTTGTAAACTGGAAAATGTCATGCAAGCTTCAGGAATCATTATTGATAAGGGCAAAATGAGATCAAGGAAATTTAGATCAGGCCAAGAACTGGATCTGAGGGAAGATGGATAAGATTTGGAAAGACAAAGAAAAGGGATGTTCCAGGTAAGGAAAATCACATGCGCAAAACCTGACTCAGAGAAGTGTAGGAATCACTTAAAAATGAATCAAACGTGGCAAAGAAATTCTACAATGTTATCTGATAAAACTACTCCTCTTATCATCTGTCAAGATGAACCAATAAATACTTTATTAGCTTCCTAGGGTTGCTGCAACAAGTAATGAGTCAGGTGGCTCAAAACAAGAGAAAGGGGTTCCCTCTCTGCACTGGAGGCCAGCACTCTGGAATCTGGTCAAGACACACCGCCCGAGGCTCAACGGGTGGACCATTCCTGCCTCTTCCAGCTTCTGGGAGTTCCAGGTGTTTCAATACCTACCCGTGTGGTCACATGGCCTCCTCCTCTTCTCTCTCAAATCTCTCTCTGCCTAACTTTCGGAGTAGACTTTGGACGTAAAGCCCACCCATAACCCAGAATCACCTCCTCATCTCAAGATCTGTAACTTCATTATATAAATGAAGATCGTTTTTCCAAATAAGGTCATATTCACAGCCTCCATGGATGGGGGCCTGGAAATATTTTTGGAAGGCTCCTGTTCAGCCCATTACAATGCATAAGCATTTGGGGGGAGAAGGAGCTGAAACAGGGATGCATCATCTTAGGTGTAAGAACAATATCACCAACTTGTTGCCTATAAACCATTCAGGCCAATCACAATGGGATGCTTATCTGAGATCCAAAGAGATTCACTTCATGCTAATATAAATTTTCATAATAAACAACTTTCAGACAAAGATCCTATGAGCAGACAACAAACAAGGCTCATATAGGTAGGTGTCATATATTATATTACATATATATTATATAATAATTATTAATTTTGACCTATATTTTCATTAATGCAATTTTTATTACTTAAGGTTGTTTTACTATCTCCTAATCTATTTGCTTATTTCACATCAAAATTTAGGAGCTTAAAAATTCTATTTCTTACTAGAGGTAGTTTAGAATCACCTTAATGGAAATTTAACTCTCCTAAGAGCCAATGTCTTTCGCCAAATCATAATTCTTTCTTCTATCAAGATTCTTAATTTTAATAGCCAATAAAACTAGATACATTTCTGAATTTAATGCTTATCTATCATGTAAATCATCAGAATTTTAAGAGCAGCCCCTATAAGTGATAATCTCATATATGATTTAATATTTGCTAAAACAAATAACTAACCAAAAAACCCTACAAGCCTTCCTTAATTCAGATTCATGCTCATTAATGAGACCGTGTTAATATTTCATGTACAGCCTCTTCCCATTTACTTTAAAATATTTCTGTAATGGAGACTGGAAAATGTACTCTGCTCCTATGAGTAATGAAAAATTCAAATGTGTTTAGAAAAGATCTTCAGCTATAATTTAAATAATGTTGCTTAAACATTTCTAAAAGCACCTCAGAGCCTCTGTTCCAAACAAGACTCTGAAGCCTGGCCGTTCTTCCTGGTCAGAGCTTTAAGGATAGGCGAGTTCCTCCAGGTGGGGCTGGATGCCAATATCATCCAGGAGTAATAATTATCCTTCCTACAAAAGGTAATGAATTTCCACTAAAAAGACCAGGTAATCCTATCATGGAGGAGAAAGCGGTGATGAAGGAGATACGTTCTACCCCATCCATCTGGCCAAAAAAGTGGCAACAAAGAACCCCAGGGCCACTGGGGGCCAACTTGACTATCAGAGAGCTATTCAGCAATGTTCCTCCTATTGTCCAAACTAGACCTTGTATGTTGATTTCAAATCAGTTAACTTTTTCTACATGTCTTGATTTATAAAATACAGAAAGTGTTGCTGCCTTTTTCGAAACTGCAATAGCTCAAAATTTAAGTGTATGTGTCTACATTTGATTATTCAAATGGCATATGGCTTGACATATTGCCACAAATTACATATAATCTATACTGAACATGTGAATGAGTCCTCAGGGAGTCTTTTGGCTAAGACTCATTAATACATCTTAGTACAATAAAAGATTTTTATAAAACCACAAAACTGACTCCCATGATAAAAATCTTGCTTAAAAAACAAAGGTGATTTTACAGGAACATTCATGTTTCCACAGGGGTTTAGGCTGTGTACCAGCTAATCGGTTGGTTTCCTCTGTTTTGCTTTATTTCTATCAGAACTCAGCGAAATAATTATATTGACTTAAACTCAGTTGTTTTCTCAAAAATTTTCTAAAAATATTTGAGGCTAAAAATGGAAATTTTAAGTGAATGCACAACCATTTTTTAAATCGAACATAAACTAATTTAAAAACGATTATTCCCAAGCACATTTCCACTGACTGTAATGCAATTAGCATTTATTGAACATCTAGTGCACCTCCAACACACAACACAGACTCAGAAGGCACACCAAGTATGCACCCGCCTACAGTCACTTCTGTACACCCGAGGAGAAGTAATTCTCAGAAGGCACGCCAAGCATGTACCCGCCTACAGTCACTTCCGTACACCCGAGGAAAGCATGTACCCGCCTACAGTCACTTCCCTAAACCCGAGGAAAGCATGTACCCGCCTACGGTCACTTCCCTAAACCTGAGGAAAAGTAATTTCCTGAGATCATCACACTTCATTGTAACTTGTAAAATACTCCCTACAAATTCAACAAATATTTACTATGAAGAAAATATAGCCTGAAAATTGAAATACAAGTCTAAGATTCCTGTTTTCCTAAAGAATTTTTAATAGTGAAATCTCTCAAAGAACATGAATTATATTTCAAATGTATGTTTTTACAAAATTTATGTATATAAATTTATAATTGAATAAATATATGAGATATATACAATTATAAATATACACATATGCATTATATATTATAAATATATATACACGTAGAAATATATATAATATAAATATATGTATATATTTATATACATATATTGATATATTTATATATGTATTGATTATATAAGCATTTAAAATTTAATAAATTGTATATTATATTTATTAAATATACAAATATTTAATAAATGGAAATATAAAATATACATATATGAATATAAATATAGAATATGTATATAGTATGTATACAAATATATAAATATATTTATATTTGTATATATAAATACATACATAGTACATATACATATATTTATATTTGTATATATACAATATATTTGTATATATACACACATATTTATATTTGTATATATAAATATGTTTTACATATAAATATGTTTTATATATAAATATATAATATACATCTATATACACATATACATATAAAATCCTCCCTGGATTTTCTTCTGACGTGCCACTCACCACCCCAGCCTTCTTCTGAGACTGTGCCCCTCTAATGCCTCTCAAAGCTCCTTGTTAGCCTAACTACCACATCACTCAGATGCATTTTCTATTGACCCCTTTTCTTCCTTTCCCTTGGTTTCTATGATACTCCTTTTCTACTAACTTTTGTTTTCCCTCTCTTCCATTTTCTTCCTGAGTGCCATAATCAGGATACACATTTTCAATTATATAACCATATTTCCCAAAACCATCAACCTATCTTATCTCAGCATCAAGTACTTTTAGCATCGTATTAGAAGTTGCACAAAAAACCCCCCAAATTCAGAACATCTAAAACTGAATAGCATTCCTTCCAAACTGCTGCATCCTCCAGGGTTTCCTCTCTTGGTTGCCGTAATACCACCCTCTGTCAGAGAGTTAAGTGAGACCCTTCATGGTCCTTCCAGGCTGTCTCCTCGGCTTTGCACATGCAATCAGTCACTGTCCCTGCTTCCTCTTCCTCTGAACGCCTCCTCTTATCCTCTGGTATCACTCAAATGCACACCTTGACTGGGCATTTTCAAAGGCCCCTTTATTCTTTTACCAATATCTCCTGTATCAGGCCCTCTGCTTTTTTGTTTTTATTGCTTCATCTTCCTACTTTGTCTAAAAATAGTTCATGAGTTAACAGTGTCAAGAGGACAAAGCCCTTGGTGGTGCATGCATATTTACTCATGATTTGGCCCAACCCAATCTTCTTAGACATGTTACCTACCGCCCTTTCTACCCTGAACTGAACTTCTGACACAACTTCCCAAATACTCTGTAGGTGCTGTGTTGGAATGGCATCGCCCATCCACCCTGGTTGCTGCTTGGACTGCGGAGGCTGAAAAGGAGAAGCCTGCCTTCACGTAGGCTTGCACCAGGATCCAGTTGCTCTTTAGCTTCTACCAGTCTGGTGTGATGGCACAAGACTCAGAGGTAGACGGAGTTAGAACCACACTTCTGCTGCTTCTGCTGTGTTACCTGGTGAGCCTCCGTGAAGATGATTTTCCCTTGCAGTGGGAATCTCCAAGCCTAGTCCCTTCCTCCTTTGATGTTGAGTGCTAGGGTTTACACATGCTACTTGTGCAGGTGGGAGCAGTAACAGAAACAGCAACTGTAGCAGCAGCTTCTCAGTTTGGCTAGAGGCTTCCTGATCTAAGATAAGGCTGTAACTGTCTTAGTAACTCTGTTCTGTGGTGTGCTTGTAATGTCATTCCTGAAAGTTCAACTTAGAGTCTCCCAATGATTATTTTCTCAAACTAGATTATTTTCTGCTTAAATAGGTAGAGTGGATTCTGTCCTATACAACTGAATCCTGAATCAAAATTATATGTCTTTACAAGAATGTCCCCCCACTCTTTTATAATTAGTGAGCTCTCAATCACCCTTGAAGGTCTGGGTTTGGAAAGCATCTCTACACATTTTTTAAGCCACTAATTGCTTCCTTCCCTATGGTAATATATACATTTGTTGATATTATTATATCAATATAATACTTTATTCATATTAATATTTGTTCATTTGCCTTTCCCTATTTGAAGCTGAGATATTTGAGGGCAAGGAATAGGCTTTGTTCATCTTTGATTTTCGAATTCTCCTTCTTTGGCATAACACAGAGTCTCTGGAAACACTGGTCGAAATGAACTGAAATACACTGTAAGCCAGCGGTGAGAGATTTTACCCTCTAGCACGCCATCTGTACTAAGTGGGGTCAAAGGAGTAAGAGTAGGAGACAGAGAGCTGTACATGCAAAAGCAGGAGACACTAACTACAGCTGGGATTTGGACTGATGATAAATGAACACGGATTTAATACTGAAAGTTGGATAAAATTTGATCTTGTTAAGAAGACAAGGAGGATATTTCAAGCTTAATGTAAAGGAGTTTAAGGGAGGCTGAAAATGCAGAAAATATGAGTGGATTAGAAAAATAACCTGAACAGAGATCTTGCACAGGGGAGTTCTGACAGGTAAGAAATGAAAAGAAAAATTATGATCAGCTTGGAGAAGCCTGATATTAGCGTGGACTAAGGAGAATGATAATTTTTATATAGGTAAGAGGAAGTCCTTGAAGGTGTTGAAGTAAGAAGCATGTTTTACAAAGCTGGTTAGAGAACTGGGAAAGATCTGAGAGAGTGGCTTTCTTTCTTCCTTAAGTTGACATGCTTTAAGAAAAAATACTTTAATACTAAAAACTATATTCAAGGTAAGAAAACTCAGATGTCCAATGTTCATCTGTATTATGAATAATATTCCAAAATTTATAGCAGAGCTCTTTGTATTAAACCCAGGGATCCTTTGCTCATATAAAGTTATAATTCTAGAAACATTATGAGAAGACTCACACAGCGTGTGTCATCATTCTAAAGATGTTAATTCCGCATCAAGCTAAAAGAATATCACTTAGAAAAGTACCTATTGTGGGTTGTTCATCCAGCTTCCATTTATCCAAATAACACAATTTAAAATATCAACAACTCTAGAGCTTGTCCCAATGACCTTTGATCATTAGTGCACATGAAAAATTATGCAGTTCTGGCCACTTACCCTTCCTGCGTAGTGCATGATGGTAAAGGCTGTACCGTGGTCTTTGAGGGCAACATTCCCATTCCCATCCTTCATGGGGGAGTACACCGCATTTGTGTTTGAGGATTCTAGGAGACTTTGCAGCTTTTTTGGAAAATTTGATTCCACTGACCAAATCATTTGACTTTCTTCATCCAATAACGTGAGAAATCCAGATGGCTTCTGAGAGTTAAGAAGAGATGGGGAGTTGTTTTGTCTATTACTTAGTTTGATACTTTTGTTATGATTCATGCATGCTTGTTTATATTTTTGTTAGATTCATACAGACACTCAGAAAATGAATCAGTCTTTACCTTAATACATTTCTATTTCTGCCCCACCACCTAGCAGGTCTCTGATGTAAAGTAGACCCCCAATAATATTTATCAAATTAATGAACAAATAAGTAAAAAAAGTATTGTAATGTCATTAAAATACTGTAGTTATTTAAAAAGTACATTTTCATCTTATTAAGAAAAATAAAATTTCAGACTACAGGAAAATTGTCATTTTTCTTGACCTACAATCCATCTAAAATATTCCACACCTATGATGAGACAAGAAACTTATCAAAAAATAAAGCTCATCATGATGTTAAGTCATAAAAATTATGGCAAAGCTGGGCACAGTGGCTTAGGCCTATAATCCGAGCCCTTTGGTAGGCCAAAGCAGTCAGGTCACTTGAGCTCGGAGTTTGAGACCAGCCTGCCTGGGCAATATGGTAAGACCTCATCTCTATTAAAAAAAATAATAATAATACAGAAATTAGCTGGGCATGGTGATGTGTGCCTGTAGTCCCAGTTTCTCAGGAGGCTGAGGTGGGAAGATCACTAGAGCCCAAGAGGTATAGGTTGCATGGAGCCATGATCATGCCACTGCACTCCATCCTGGACAACAGAATGCAACCCTGCCTCAAAAAAAAAAAAAAAAAAAAAAAAGAGAGAATGTCCAAGATGGCTGAATAGGAACAGCTCTGGTCTGCAGCTCTCAGTGTGATCAATGCAGAAGACAGGTGATTTCTGCATTTCCAACTGAGGTACCTGGTTCATCTCATTGAGACTGGGTGTACAGTGGGTGCAGCCCATGGAGGGTGAGCCGAAGCAGGGTGGGGCATCACATTACCCAGGAAGCGCGAGGGGTCAGGGGATTTCCCTTTCCTAGCCAAGGGAAGCCATGACAGACTGTACCAGGAAAATTGGGATACTCCTGCCCAAATACTGCACTTTTCCAATGGTCTTTGCAAATGGCACACTAGGAGATTATATCCCACGCTTGGTTCAACGGATCCAATGCCCACAGAGCCTTGCTCACTGGTAGCCCAAGATCAAACTGCAAGGCAGCAAACCTGGCTGGGGGAGGGGCGTCTGCCATTGCTGAGGCTTGAGTAGGTAAACAAAGTGGCCAGGAAGCTCAAACTGGGTGGAGCTCACCACAGCTGAATGAGGTCCGCCTAACTCTGTAGACTCCACCTCTGGGGGCAGGGCATAGCTGAACAAAAGGCAGCAGAAACTTCTGCAGACTTAAACATCCCTGTTTGACAGCTCTGAAGAGAGCAGTGGTTCTCCCAGCATGGTGTTTGAGCTCTGAGGACAGACAGACCACCTGCTTAAGTGGGTCCCTGACCCCTGTGTAGCCTAACTTGGAGACACCTCCCAGTAGGGGCCGACTGACACCTCATAGAGTCAGGTGCCCCACTGAGATGAAGCGTCCAGAGGAAGGATCAAGCAGCAATATTTACTATTCTGCAATATTTGCTGTTCTGCAGCCTCCACTGGTGATACCCAGGAAAACAGGGTCTGGAGTGGACCTCCAGCAAACTCCAACAGACCTGCAGCTGAGGGAACTGACTGTTAGAAGGAAAACTAACAAACAGAAGGTAATAGCATCAATATCAACAAAAAGGGCATCCACACCAAAACCCCACATATAGGGCATCATCATCAAAGACCAAAGGTAGATAAAACCACAAAGATGGGGAGAAAACAGAGCAGAAAAGCTGAAAATTCTAAAAACCAGAGTGCCCTTTCTCCTCCAAACGATTGCAGTTCCTCACCAGCAACGGAACAAAGCAGGATGGAGAAAGGCTTTGATGAGCTGACAGAAGTAGGCTTCAGAAAGTCGGTAATAACAAACTTCTCTGAGCTAAAGAAGGATGTTCGAACCCATCACAAGGAAGCTAAAAACCTTGAAAAAATATTAGATGAATGGCTAACTAGAATAAACAGTGTAGAGAAGACCTTAAATGACCTGATGGAGCTGAAAACCATGGCACGAGAACTACGTGATGCATGCACAAGCTTCAGTAGCCGATTTGATCAAGTGGAAGAAAGGGTATCAGGGATTGAAGATCAAATTAATGAAATGAAGTGAGAAGAGAAGTTTAGAGAAAAAAGGAGTAAAAAGAAATGAATAAAGCCTCCAAGAAATATGGGACTATGTGAAAAGACCAAATCTACATTTGATTGTCATACCTGAAAATGATGGGGAGAATGGAACCAAGATGGAAAATACTCTTCAGGATATTATCCCAGAGAACTTCCCCAAACTAGCAAGGCAGGCCAATATTCAAATTCAGGAAATACAGAGAACACCACAAAGATACTCCTTGAGAAAAGCAACTCCAAGACACATAATTGTCAGATTCACAAGGTTGAAATGAAGGAAAAAATGCTAAGGGCAGCCACAGAGAAAGGTCAGGTTACCCACAAAGGTAAGCCCGTCAGACTAACAGTGGATCTCTCGGCAGAAACCCTACAAGCCAGAAGAGAGTGGTGGTCAATATTCAACATTCTTAAAGAAAAGAATTTTCAACCCAGAATTTCATATCTAGCCAAATAATCTTCATAAGTGAAGGAGAAATAAAATCCTTTACAGACAAGCAAATGCTGAGAGATTTTGTCACCACCAGGCCTGCCTTACAGGAGTTCCTGAAGGAATCACTAAACATAGAAAGGAACAACCGGTACCAGCCACTGCAAAAACATGGCAAAGTGTAAAGACCATCAATGCTAGGAAGAAACCGCATCGACTAATGGGCAAAATAACCAGCTCACATCATAATGACAGGATCAAATTCATACATAACAATATTAAACTTAAATGTAAATGGGCTAAATGCCCCAATTAAAAGACACAGACTGGCAAACTGGATACAGAGTCAAGACCCCTCAGTGTGCTGTATTCAGGAGACCCATCTCACATGCAGATACACACATAGGCTCAAAATAAAGGGATGGAGGAAGATCTACCAAGCAAATGGAAAACAAACAACAAAAAAAGCAGGGGTTGCAATCCTAGTGTCTGATAAAACAGACTTTAAACCAACAAAGATCAAAGGAGACAAAGAAGGTCATTACATAATGGTAAAGGAATCGATTCAACAAAAAAGAGCTAGCTATCATAAATATATATGCACCCAATACAGGAGCACCCAGATTCATAAAGCAAGTCCTGAGAGACTGAAAAAGAGACTTAGACTCCCACACAATAATAATGGGAAAATTTAACATCCCACTGTCAATATTAGACAGATCAATGAGACAGAAGGTTAACAAGGACATCCAGGACTTGAACTCAGCTCTGCACCAAGCAGACCTAACAGACATCTACAGAACTCTCCACCCCAAATCAACAGAATATACATTCCTCTCAGCACCACACTGCACTTACTCCAAAATTGACCACATAGTTGGAAGTAAAGCACTCCTCAGCAAATGTAAAATAACAGAAATCACAACAAACTATCTCTCAGACCACAGTGTAATCAAATTAGAACTCAGGATTAAGAAACTCACTAAAAACTGCACAACTACATGGAAACTGAACAACCTGCTCCTGAATGACTACTGGGTAAATCACGAAATGAAGGCAGAAATGAAGATGTTCTCTGAAACCAATGAAAACAAAGACACAAAATACCAGAATCTCTGGGACACATTTAAAGCAGTGTGTAGAGGGAAATTTATAGCACTAAATGCCCACAAGAGGAAGCAGGCAAGATCTAAAATCGACACTCTAACATCCAATTAAAAGAACTAGAGAAGCAAGAGCAAACAAATTCAAAAGCTAGCAGAAGGCAAGAAATAACTAAGATCAGAGCAGAACTGAAGGAGATAGAGACACAAAAAACCCTTCAAAAAATCAGTGAATCCAGGAGTTGTTTTTTGAAAAGATCAACAAAATTGATAGACCACTAGCAAGACTAATAAAGAAGTGAGAAAAATAAAATAGATAGAATAAAAAATGATAAAGGGGATATCACCACTGATCCCACAGAAATATAAACTACCACCAGACAATACTATAAACATCTCTATGCAAATAAACTAGAAAATCTAGAAGAAATGGATAAATTCCTGGACACATACACCTTCCAAGACTAAACCAGGAAGAAGCTGAATTGCTGAACAGACCAATAGCAGGCTCTGAAATTGAGGCAACAATTAATAGCCTACCCACTAAAAAAAGTCCAGGACCAGACGGATTCCCAGTCGAATTCTACCACAAGTACAAAAACGAGCTGGTACCATTCCTTCTGAAACTATTCCAGTCAATAGAAAAAGAGGGAATCCACCCTAACTCATTTTATGAGGCCAGCATCATCCTGATACCAAAGCCTGGCAGAGACACAACAAAAAAGGAGAATTTTAGACCAATATCAAGGACCAATATCCCTGATGAACATTGATGCGAAAATCCTCAATAAAATACTGGCAAACCTAATCCAGCAAAACATCAAAAAGCTTATCCGCCAATATCAAGTTGGCTTCATCCCTGGGATGCAAGGCTGGTTCAACATACGCAAATCAATAAACGTAATCCATCACATAAACAGAACCAAAGACAAAAACCACATGATTATCTCAATAGATGCAGTAAAGGCCTTTGACAAAATTCAACAGCCTTCATGCTAAAAACTCTCAATAAACTAGGTATTGATGGAATGTATCTCAAAATAATGAGACCTATTTATGACAAACCCAAAGCCAGTATCATACTGAATGGGCTAAAACTGGAAGCATTTCCTTTGAAAACTGGCACAAGACAGGGATGCCCTCTCTCATCACTCCTATTGAACATATTGTCGGAAGTTCTGGCCAGGCAATCAGGTGAGAGAAAGAAATAAAGGGTATTCAATTAGGAAAATAGGAAGACAAATTGTCCCTGTTTGCAGATGACATGATTGTATATTTAGAAAACCCCATCGTCTCAGCCCAAAATCTCCTTAAGCTGATAAGCAACTTCAGCAAAGTCTCAGGATACAAAATCAGTGTGCAAAATCACAAGCATTCTTATACACCAATAACAAACAGAGAGCCAAATCATGAGTGAATTCTCATTCACAATGGCTACAAAGAGAATAAAATACCTTGGAATCCAACTTACAAGGGATGTGAAGGACCTCTTCAAGGAGAACTACAAACCACTGCTCAGTGAAATAAAAGAGGACACAAACAAATGGAAGAACATTCCATGCTCATGGATAGGAAGAATCAATATCGTGAAAATGGCCATACTGCCCAAGGTAATTTATAGATTCAATGCCATCCCCATCAAGCTACCAATGACTTTCTTCACAGAATTGGAAAAAACTACTTTAAAGTTCATATGGAACCCAAAAAAGCCCATATTGCCAAGACAACCCTAAGCAAAAAGAACAAAGCTGGAGGCATCACGCTACCTGACTTCAAAGTATACTACAAGGCTACAGTAACCAAAACAGCATGGTACTGGTACCAAAACAGAGAGATAGAGCAATGGAACAGAACAGAGGCCTCAGATATAACACCACACATTTACAACCATCTGATCTTTGACAAACGTGGCAAAAACAAGAAATGGGGAAAGGATTCCCTATTTGATAAATGGTGCTGGGAAAACTGGCTAGCCATATGTAGAAAGCTGAAACTGGATCCCTTCCTTACACCTTTTACAAAATTTAATTCAAGACGGATTAGAGACTTAAATGTTAGATGTAAAACCATAAAAACCCTAGAAGAAAACCTAGGCAATACCATTCAGGACATAGGCATGGGCAAGGACTTCACGTCTAAAACACCAAAAGCAATGGCAACAGAAGCCAAAATTGACAAATGGGATCTAATTAAACTAAAGAGCTTCTGCACAGCAAAAGAAACTATCATCACAGTGAACAGGCAGCCTAAGAGCCGTCCTGGCCAACATGGTGAAACCCCGTCTCTGCTAAAACTACAAAAATTAGCCGGAAATGGTGGCACACATCTGTAGTTTCAGCTACTCAGGTGGCTGGCTGAGGCAGGAGAATTGCTTGAACCCAGGAGGCAGAAGCTGCAGTGAGCCGAGATCGTGCCACTGCACTCCAGCCTGGGTGACAGAGCGAGACTCGGTCTCAAAGAAAAGAAAAGAAAAGAAAAGAAAAGAAAAGAAAAGAAAAGAAAAAGAAAATCCAAAGACTGCAATTGCCTGAGAGCTGTATTGGTGAGATCACTCCCTTTCAGCCAAAGGGAATGAAAGCTAATAATGCCAGCCACGGGACATGCACACCCCTGGTGGGGCTCACACAGCAGAGCGTGCTCCTTGAAGATACTCAGCAACAATGACAGCCACCTCTAAAACGAGAAACCAAATAACCTCCCTGGGAAGGAAAGAAAGAGAAGGCCCAATGCGGTGGAGAATGGCACTAGAAAGGAAGTAGGAACGCCTTCAAAAGCAAGCTCACCCACCTTAGCAAGTTACCTGACGTCAGCAATGCCTGGTGAGACTGCTGTTGCCAACACAAAAGTGTTTTTGGATAAAAGAATTTGAAGAAGAAAGCCCCTTACTGGGAGGACTAGTTCAACAGGAAGTTCCATAGAACACATTGCAAGAAGTTCAGAGTGGCCGGGGGACCCCATGAGGAGTCCCCTAAAGAAGCTGAAGGTGAATAAATATATACGTATATTTATATATAAGATATATAAACATTTATTTTTATATAAGATATATAATATATAAATATATAATATATAAATATATAAATTATGTGTGTGTGTGTGTGTGTGTGTATATGAGAGCAGCCCTAGAAAATGGTCTATGTGAGAAGTTTGCCAAGGATTGGTTCCATCTGTGATGTCTTCAAAATCAAACAATTCTTTACATCAACTAATAGCAAGCTATTTGCTGAAGAGTAAGTAAAATGTTGATATTACAATATTATCCATCATTCCTTCATGTATTGATCTGAGCATCAGGTCATGATACTTCTGTAAATACTGTTACAGATTCACATACAAACATACACAAGACACACAGCAGAAAGACAAATGAGCCATGGCAAGGTTGTCTGCAAGTCTGTTTCTGTTTCAAGGGCAGTGACAGATGTCTTCTCTGGGGTGAAAATATTCACTTGTTTGGTAAAGTGGTCAATGTGTATTGCAGTAACTCAAAGACAGGGCCCCGAATCAGTATAAAGATGATAGACATTCCGAGAGCTCACGGATTCTGCTCCAAAAATCAACATCATGTTCGCCAGGGATAAGGTGGTTGATTACTAGCAACATTTTTGAAGCATTATTATTTGTATTGTCTTCAAATTAAAAACAAAATCTTGTGTGTTATGTTTTCTGGATGTCTGAAATAAAACAATAAAAGAATGGGGCGATTAACCTTTTAGACTTTTAAAACTTGTGGAAGTGCCTAAAAACAAAAATAGAACCTGGGGAAATAAGCCATAAGAAAGGGATTAATTGGCCGGGCATGGTGACTCATGCCTATAATCCCAGCACTTTGGGAGGCCGAGGTAGGCGGATCACGAGGTCAGGAGATTGAGACCATCCTGGCTAACATGGTGAAACCTGGTCTCTACTAAAAATACAAAAAAATTAGCCAGGCGTGGTGGTGGGCGCCTGTAGTCCCAGCTACTTGGAAGGCTGAGGCAGGAGAATGGCGTGAACCCAGGAGGCAGAGCTTGCAATGAGCCAAGATCATGCCACTGCACTCCAGCCTGGGCGACAGAGGGAGACTCTGTCTCAAAAAGAAAAGAAAGGGATTGATGACCTTCAATTCCTTTACTAGTAAAGGGTTAGAAGAGATTGCATGGCTCTAATCCATGTGAAAGGTTGTCGTAGTTTCACCTTCATCAGATACTACAGAGTGCAACAAAATGTACTAGACACTTGGAGGATTTGGTAAAAATCTGGATCAGCCCCTCCCCTCAGGGCCAGGGACAAATAGGTAATCCTTGAAATATAAATATGGCCCATGCAAGTTTTCATTCTGATGACCCCTGGTTAGCAGTGGAAGAGAACACGGCAAGCTGGAGAGAAGGTGCTGGATGCCTGAGGCTTCCCATATACAATTAAGTATACAGTCCTGCCAGTTTGAAGACATTTTTAAACCTTAAGTAATTATAGGCTCTGTATGTCACTATGAGGGCTTTCTGGAGGAAGAGGGCTATAATTTTAAAAAAGAAGAATGCTGACAAGTTACTAGCAGGAACAAGAATGTGTTAATCAGAAAAATTTATAAAATAATTTAGAAATCTATCTTTATGGAAAGACAGACTAAAGAATGACATATTCTCCAATTAGATGAACGCTGTCTGTTTTCAACAATGTCCATGTGTCTTGGAGATATTGTGAGTAAATCCATATAATGTTTTCTTATATTAGTACATCGCAATTGCTGTTTATGTGATAGATTTTGGCTTATATGATAGAGACACAGGGTCAAAATGTTTTTCACTGTAAAGTAGAAAAAATAAAGTAAACTCTAAACAGCTGCAGATGCCGTGAGACTCTTAATTTAACTGATATTATATATGTGTTTATATGTTATTCCTGCCAACTTTTCCAAATTTTAAATCTTAGAAACTTTGAAGATAAATTAACAAAAAAGATTCTGTTGAACTTGTTTTATGGTGTGATTAATCTTAGGTATTATTTTATAAAAAGTCCTTTTTTTTGCAATAAGCACTTATAATTGCCAAAAGGACAGTTTTAGTGATGTTGAATAAACAGTATTGAATATTTCTATATCAAAATGATCTGATATTTCTTGTCCTTTTAATGAATTGGTGATGCTTCAAATGCCCTTTCAGAAAAAGATAACTTGTGCACCTCAATGGATTTTGAAAAATTACTGCAGAACCTCACATATAAAGATATCTCAAAAATAAGGCCTCCTGAAAGAAAATTATTTGTCTCCAGTATATTTAAATCCATGTATCCTGTTAAGTATCTAATTATATTATATGAATACCTGGAAAAAAAAGTCCAAAACTCCATTCTGGTTACCAGGAGAATATGCTGTTTCCATGGTAACTCCCTCTTGTACACATTCCACTTGCTCGTGGAGAAAAAGCACTTCATTGATATAGTGGTGCATCTTCTCATTGGTCATGTTGACACAAAGCTATTGTGGAGAAAACAAGAAAACATTTCACAAGATAGTACAGCAGTGCATATTCACTTGTTCAATGACAGTTTTAGATTGGTAAAGTATTGACTCAGGGAGGTTCCAATCAATTAGTCTATCAAAATAAAGCATTACAACGTTGCCTGAGAAGTCAGTTTCAACTGAAGTCCAGTAATGGACTTGCACATATTTCACAAGTCAAATATATCTGATACCATATCATCTAACTATTCAAAGTATGTTAAAAACAACAAAAAGTATGATTACAATATTAACTTATAAATGTTGAGTCTCAAATATATTTGAGCACTTAAAATATTTCCAAAAGGAAAATATATTTGAGCTCTCATCAGGAAATGAAGATAAAGCTGGGTTTGCCATGAGATCCCAGAGAAAAGAGAAGCATTTCTTGAGGGCCTCATTTCTGATTGCATATTAGTGATGGGTAAGAATGAATGTGGTGGTTCTTTCAGAAACAGTAATCGCCAGTCAAATCATTTTATTGTAGAAATTATTTTCTTTATCAGAAAATTTTCCACATTCCTCCAACTGTCAATTTTTCTCTTTCCACAAGACATTCCCACGAGGAAACAAATATGTTATTTCTTAATCTTAAAAAAAAAAAACTTTATCTTAAAGTATTTAAAAAACTAAACCATAACTCAAATCTAACCAGCATAAAATCTGACTTCCCCTCTAGTCTACTATTCTACTTCTCTGCTTCCTTTCATATCAACACACACACACACACACACACACACACACACACACACACGGCTGATTTCTACTTATTATCTCAAATTCTTCTCTTCCCACTCTCTCTTGAAACCACTCTAATAAAACTTTGGACACCATGGCGCCATCAAAATTGCTTTTGTGGAACTCATCAGCAATGTACACATTTCTTTTTTTTTTTTGGAGACAGAGTCTCGCTCTGTTGCCCAGGCTAGTGCAGTGGTGCAATCTAGGCTCACTGCAAGCTCTGCCTCTCAGGTTCACGCCATTCTCCTGCCTCAGTCTCCCGAGTAGCTGGGACTACAGGCTCCCGCCACCACGCCTGGCTAATTTTTTGTATTTTTAGTAGAGACGAAGTTTCACTGTGTTGGCCAGGATGGTCTCAATCTCCTGACCTCGTGATCCGCCTGCCTCAGCCTCCCAAAGTGCTGGGATTACAGGTGTGAGACACCGCGCCTGGCCAGCAATGTGCACATTTCTAAATCCAATGTTCAAGTCTCACATTTGTTTCTCTTGACCCATCCCCACCGCAGCGTAATTTGACTGAGTTGGTTTCTCTCCTTCCATGGAGCACTTTCTCACCTGTCCTCCAGGACACCACACTCTCTTGGCTTTCTAGCTCACTGGCTGCTTCCTCCCTATCTCCTTTCCCAACTCTTTATGGACTCCTGCCTGCTCATGTTGGAGTGTCCAGGGGCTCTGTTTGTGGGCCTTGTCTCTTCTCTGTCTACACCCACTTCCTTTGTGAGTTCACTCAGTCTTACAGACCCTCATGCTCCCTCACCTGCACCCTAAACCACTATGTTATACTAGACAAAATTTAAAGCTGCTTAGAAATATGTAGTGCTCAGTAACTAAAAATAATTACAGATCAATATTTATTTAGATGGAAACAATTGATAAAACATTTGAAAGACACTTAGATCTCATCTGCGAGGGGAATAATATCTATGATATTTAATGAGAAATATCTTGTATTAATATAAACAAATGCCAAAGCTTTTGTTAAAAATTAACAAAATATTAGCCAGGTGCGGTAGCTCACACCTGTAATCCCAGCACTTTGGGAGGCTGAGGCAGGTGGATCACCTGAAGTCAGGAGTTCGAGACCAGTCTGACCAATATAGTGCAACCTCGTCTCTACTAACAATACAAAAATTAGCCTGGCATGGTGGCGGGTGCCTGTAGGCCTAGCTACTCAGGAGGCTGAGACAGGAGAATCGCTTGAACTCGGGGGGCGAAGGTTGCAGTGAGCCGAGATCACGCCACTGCACTCCAGCCTGGGTGACATAGCAAGACTCTGTCTCAAATAAATAAAATAAATAAGAAAGACTGGAAAAAAAGAGCACAGAAAAGAAAGAACTTCCTGGGTTCCTCTTTTCCACACACCCCAAATCTTCTCCAAGTCTGATGTCATCACAACACCTGGGAAGTAGGAGCTCCTTCTAGAAGTTCTGGTCCTGCTGATGGGCACTCATGTCCTCCTTCTAGCCCATATAAGCACAGCTTCCAGTGAGCAAGACAAATTACCTTCTAAAGTGACCAGCACCAGGTCACTCCATATTCTCCCAAAGGGAGCTCCCACTTACCCTTAAGGGTGTGGCTAGTAATGTATTGAGAATTACATGCACCTAGATGGAAAAGGGCATTTTCTCAAAAATCCAGTTACTTAGGAGAATGGAAATTTATGACATGAAGAAGTCTCAGGGGGTAACTTCAGAAGTAGGGCATGAAGAAGTCTCAGGGGCTAACTTCTTCAGAGAAGAAACAAACGCATCAAAGAGCAGAACACGGGTGTGAACACAGAAGGGAATGTGGCGTGGGACTGAGTGGATTTGCTGTAAGTTCTAGTCTTCTTGCCAGGGTTAGAATGTTGTGCGTAGGTGTAGCTAGCTCAAACATCTTCAGAAACGGGGCGATGACAGCATGAGAGGGTGGCAGGCAAGGGGTTCCTTGACTGAAGCAGAGGTGGGAGAGCTCAACGTGCAGAGGTCTTTACAACCTGATGGAGTTAGTTTAATGATGAATGCACATGGTCTTTTTCATTATTAACACGACAGGTGGAGAATAACCGTATAGTAGACATATACCAAACAAAATATTAAAGTAATAGCCATATTGAAATAAGATCTGAATATCACATATTGACATCCAAATCATAAGAAAAGTAATTCTTAGCTTCAGGTCAAAAAATGGTGCTCCATGATGACCACTCTTCCCAGTGGTTTTTCTTGTCTTTCTGCCTTCATGGGTAAAAGATGGTTTCTTAAATTCAGTGATAAATGAATTTCTGTAGATAGAAGTAGTTTCCCTAAAACATTCTATTACAACATGAAATCTAAGTTAAAAATTAAAGAAGAACCTGCCATGTTGTGGTGGTCCTAGAAGTCATTTTAAACCTAAAGAACTTGAGAGGATTTGTATAAACCAGGAGAATGGCCTTCTTCCCCCAGCACTCCCTCCAAGGTTACTGGATTTTCTTCCTTGTATATTATTTGCCCAGAAAGTAACTAGAACTTTTCCTCTCTGTCTTCTGGCAACTAGATTTCAAGAGAAATGCACAAAGCGGGAAGTTCCTTACCTTTTAAACTAAGTGTTTCTTAGGTAAACTCACACTTCAGTGATCACTTCTCTTAATTAAAATAGTCGCTTTGGATGAGAACATACCATATAAAACATTTAATTTTAAAGGCGCTGTTGTTAAGGCAAATACGATTTGAATATGGACACAGACCAATAAATTCTGCACATTATAGCTGGCAGAGGGAGGAGTGGCATTCAGTATCTAAATATCATATGAAAAATATTTTCTTTCTTGTAACTGATACAGTCTAGCACATTTATCCTCTTGAATTATTCCATGAAAACCAAGTGATGCCAGGCGATCCAGATCTTCATGATCAGTTTCTATGTTTATCTTATCCTACAGGGCATAAATCTCCAGTAATGGTTTTGGAAAGAAAAACCATTTTCCATGCAACTGTGTAGCATCTGTCCACAATTGCATCCCTACTGTTAAAGTAATACATCTGCTTGTCACTTTCATTTCAATCATAAATAAAAAATAAAATTCTTAAAGAGAAATAAAAACTGTTCCAACTATTTCACTTTGCTTCAGAAATAATATTTTGATGCATTCCTTTAATAATTTGTTAAATTCCAATAATAAGATAATTTTGCTATAAAGGAATAATAAGTGCTATGAAATTATTAAAGTTTGGGGTGAAATATTTACTGAAAATGTACAGAAAATAAATGACTTCTTTTATGGAATGAAACCATTGGAAAATATTCTTTGACTATATGATATATACAATTGTAACTTCTCAAGTTATTATTAAAAATACATTGAATCATCTAAAAATTAACACAAATAGGTCTGTCCTTTACCTCAACAATTTGACTGTTTATGGATAGTGTGCTTAAGTAGAATACATTTTAGGGAACAAATTGCTGAGAAACAAATGTTGAATCCATGAAATAAAGTAATGTCTATTACTGTGCGAAACGATAAGAAGTTTGATAAAAATGATTCCAAATTTTAAAAAATCAGTGACTGATTATTTACAAGACATACCCACATTATATGACATTTTGTTTTCCTCTCATTTTGAGATTGTCTAACTGAAAATACTTAGATGGACATGGATGACTCTAACATATTTCATACAATTCTTTTGTTATTTTGCATTCAGAATAGGTTGCAGCTCTGTAGGTACAAAAATTGCTTTCGATCACGATCTGAGTGTACCCTCCTGGCCTTGACTGCCTTACAGAACACAACCTCTGTTGTGTTTTGACTGACCTGAGGCTTCTCATAATAGAAAACAGATACTATAATTGTTTTTTTCTTACTGATATTTTACTGAGTTGAATATTGGCTTCACTGAATTGATCCCCCGGTTTAATCAAAGCAGTGAAACCAAGTGTGAATGTAGATGAAACCGTGGGAAATACAAGGATGGGAAGAAGTGAGGTCTCAGGTTCCTTCCTTTTCTCCACAAAGGTCTAAAGCAATCTACCGAACTTTGGATAACAGAAATGGATGTGGCCTGTGTCTTTGGATAGAGCAACCCAATTTATTCCTCTCCTGGTCAAAATGATTGATAAAACCTACAGCTTCTCTGTTGGACTTCTAGCATTGTTAAGCTTCAGCATCAGCTGTGAGTTCTTTTTGTGGCATAGGGTGATCTTTACAATACACCTGAACCTTTTATTGAACCTCGTGTTCTTTGTGTTCTGGGGGGAAAAAAAATCTTAAAATAAATTATTGAAATCCCATAGAGAAAATTCCAGCTTCTTGTGTAAAACCAAGTAGCCTGTGGACTGATTTCCAATTTGTACCTTTTATTATGAAGGTGCCTTCTGGAACTGAATCTATATTTGTGTTTCCAACAGCGGAGAGTGATGTGGAGTGATAGTGAGTCACTGGAAACATATGTAGTTTAAAGTAGAATGTTTTTCAAAATAATTTTTGTGTAATGTGTCCATTAAAATGTTTTACTTAAAGTTTGCCTTCATTCTAAACTGTTCAAAGCACTCATTGTTTGAACCAAAGTTAAAATATAGAAGTACTGTGGCATGAAATTCAAAACCACTAGAACATGTAGCTAAGGTTAACAATAGGAACATACTCAATATCAGATACCTCACTGAAAATTTAAAAAATGTACCCCACAAACCAAATGGTTTTGCCAAAGTCGTGGATAAAACCTTATTCTTCATTTATTTTCACTAAACTGTGTATGTGTATGTGAACGTGCACATGTGGGCGTGTGTTCCACACAATCAAAGATTAGAGTGAAGATTTTTACAGGCAAATCAGTTCGTATACCTAGAAGCATAAATCTGCATCAATCATTGGCATCACTGGCTTCAATGCAAAACAACCATTCATTTTTCAAATCTACCTATTGTAGAGTTGTTTTGGGGTTCAATTAGATCTCCGAGTATTCCTCAGAGTAGACGTGAATGTGGGTGAAAGCTGAGTATTCATAAATGCTCATGAATAATTACCAAGTAACCACTTAGATAGTATTTGCTCTTCTCTAATTAAAATACATGCTTTGTACATGAAGTGCCACTGCTAAGTGGTTTACTAATAAAAATTATGCACCCCTGGAACACACTCTTTAGGAACGGAACCTTACTGCTTATCCAGATGGCTCATCATTTGTATTAACGACAAACAATTTCTTGAGTAAATTTTCACCAACTGTTCTCCCTTTATTTTTATTACTCAGTGAAACATATCTGACACAAAAATATAATAGAGCATGGCATATACATCACATAATTAAAGTAGGAGATTAATTAAAGCTGACTCCAGCTGAAGGCAGAGCCCCGGGCAGTGATTCTCAATCCTCTCTGCATATTGGAATTAACTGAGGAGCTTTTTAAGAAAGGCTAATGTCTGTGCTTGACCCCCAAACCAATTAAATTGGAGTGGGGTGCAGGCATTGAAATATTTAAAAGGCTTTCCAGGTGATTCTAATGGGTAGACATGGTTGAACACACTGAGACAGATCATAGAACTAAGAATGCACTATGCATTAACTAATTTACTCATTAGTTTATATATATGTGTATATATAAGTTATTAACGTGTCTGTGTTCACATAAGACAGAGAGAGAGAAGGAATAGTGTTAGATTTAGATATTCAGCATTCCTGAAATATGTTCAGCAGAACACTAATTGTGTAAGACTTTAATAGCTGTTGTCTAAAAACCCTACATAAGCAGAAACCCATTGGGGAAACATGGAGTTAAGTTAATAGGCTTCTCTGCAGGACTTCTTGGGGACTTGAATACGTCAAGCGTACTATAAACCTCAACTATTTGAAGATTACCTCGGGGCTCACCAGACTGCCCCAAGTGGTTCTCCAACAAATCAATTATCCCTGATTTCCATATATTGCCTATGAAATGGCAGGTCCAGGAGGTTGGTGAGGCGACAGCATCTCTGTTGTTTATTTCAGTTTTAAAAGTCCAGTTCATTTTGTCTTCTCGGAATCTATAATTGTAGAGGCCTTTCTTTCCTACCATTCTTATTTGGGAAAGGTCATGTTTCCTCTTTTGCTAGCACCATCACTCTTACCTTGATAGAGGATACCACCTCTGCTGATAAGCTGATCTTATTTTAAAAACAGAGGACTTGGGGGCTTGGTAGTCTCTTGGTGGCCACAACAGAGAAGGGTTGCTTTCTTTACCAGAGCCCCGTATCAGGACCTGCAGTCAACACCCAGGAAGTGAACTGGGCACACATTCGCTACCACCAACAGCTACCACCTGGCCCAGGCTGCCATATTTGCTTTTGTTTGTATTTCTTTTTTTACCCTTCTATTTCCTTTTCCCCTTCTCTTTTTTTAAATTTTTTATTTTGTTAAGTTACTATTTCTTAAAGGAATCAATCATCTTTCCTTCTCTGGCTTCCCTTATATATTTTAAAAATAAAGTATGTATAACAAATTTTAGGCAAATATACATTTCAGTTACTTCACATGTATAAAGACATTGTTTTACATACATAAAAAACGCTTTCTCTTTTTACAACATTTATTTTATTCTGTTACTAAGAACAAAAAAAATCTAGTATTTTGATGGGTTTAATTCATGACTGTATTCTCCTTTAATGTAAATAATTACTACTTTGGGATTTGAAGAATTGGTCTTCAAAAATGAGTCTATCTGCTATAAACTAACTGGCTAAATTTATTGACAAATCTGATATAATAATATGCTAAGATCAGGATTGAAAAACACAAATTAAAAAAAAATTATTTTTAGATATTTGGTATGATACCTTGTACATAAAATATATCCCTCAATTTAAATAGAAGCCATGCCTAAGAGTTAGAAACATAACCTCTGGTTAAAATGCTCTTATTTTAGAGCTTTAGTCACTCTATCAAATTGCTCAATGTTTTCTTTTTAAAGTTTGTTTTCTTGTTTAGTAATAAACCTCTAATCAATATGCTTTCTTTTTTCACATAAAATTATTCATATAGTCCAAAACCAAGGATTAATATAAAATTTCTACCAAAATAATAAGCCTTTTTCAAATAGTTGTAATTATTCAGAATTAAATGCAAAGTTCAGAGGTTCTGAATGACGAATTGACAGCATGGCCTGTGCTGGATCACCTCCTGGCGCCTCACACATCAGCCTCTGAATTCCCACTGCACCTCATAAAACTTGTGGGGATAACTCTTAATTTTCTGAAAGAGCTGTTGTAAGAGTTAAAAATTATATACAACAATAATCTGACTAATAGTAGGAGCTCAAGAAATTGTAGCCATTATCAATTATTAGCACAAAACTACATGAAAGCATTTTCCTAGTTTAGGTATCTGGGATTGGAGCTTTATAGCTGGACAGCCACAATGATTAATTTAAGCCTTTTCCTGGTCATTAAAATAACTCAATTCACTCTTCTATAAAGTAATCTGATAGATGTTTTTAAATGCATTAATTCTCCTTATTAAGCTTTGTAACATTTCCTTTTAATCATCCTGGTACTCTACAATGAAAAAGATATACCTGCATTATGTAACTTATTTATTTATATTAAATGGATTTGGTGATAAATTCCACTATGTAAAAAAATAATGGCACATAAAATTTATGAAGATTTTATTGTTTCTACACAAAATAGAATAAATAATATTAAGTCCTAAGAGAAATATTTATGAAGAGCTTATTGTTTCTACACAAAATAGAATAAATAATATTAAGTCCTAAGAGAAATACAAACAAAAGGGGCATCAAGTGAAGTTTAGAAAACATACACTAATAAAATTTTAAGTTTAGCTTTGTAAGAACCTT
This sequence comes from Papio anubis, assembly GCF_008728515.1. Classification (NCBI taxonomy): domain Eukaryota; kingdom Metazoa; phylum Chordata; class Mammalia; order Primates; family Cercopithecidae; genus Papio; species Papio anubis. Next base: position 87,177,617 of record NC_044990.1, on the reverse strand, counting down.
TGGAACTGAAAATAGCTCAAGTTATTAAACCTGAATTCAGACCCTGGTTTTGTTAGAACTTCTATGAGCTACTTAAATTATTTAACCTCAGAGGTAATATTACTTAATTTACGGAGATTTTGAAGGAAAAATCATTAAATGTATAGTTTGTATGCTCAAAATTCTTAATTATGTTGCCACTACCCATTTTATTTCTCTAAAACAAGTTTTTGAAGACTGTTATTTAAAGAAGACCAATAATCATGCTATCTATAAACACAGAATCCAGTGTCATTGTAAGAGGTATATTATACTAGCATCTCATTATTTAATTATTCTATTTGTTTTTCTGTAGAAACCTGAATAGCATTATGCTAGAGTTCTGATATGTAGTGAAAATAAATGCATTTCCTTGTTCAAATTTTTACAAACATCAGATCAACAGCTGGTAAGACCCTGAAATGATTTTGGAAAGTTCAACATCATTATGAAAAGGAGATACACAGAGTAGAAGATGCTTTAAGATAGAGGTAGATATTTAACACATGTATGATTTTGAAATCTATGTGTGAAACAACTGAAAATAATACTTTATCATATTTGTGTATCAACTGATCAGTGGACAAATCAATATTGATATCTAATAGCGATCACATGATACAGTGTGAGTAAAATTACATGGATCCTGTCCCATACTTAGACCAATATAGCAGCCTTTCCCCATATAAGCATCCCACCAGTCCTTTTCCCATGATGTCCAATTAAAATCGGTCCTTCATCAAGAGGTAGACTCAATTTACCCTCCTCCCTGAAGCTGGGCATGCTTGTGATTGCTCCAACCTATAGAGGAAGTAATGCTATGTGACCTCTGAAGCTCGGTTATCAAAAAAGCATCCAGCTTCTGTATGTGTTTCTCCTTTGGGGAAGCCACTCTAGAAAAATCAGCCAATAAACTGCAAGAAAGCCCCAATTAGTGTGTGCATAGAAGCCACAGGGAGAGACCAACATGGAGAGACCAACGTGGAGAGACTCATGCAAGGAGGAACTGAGGCTCCCAGCCAACAGCCAGTGTCACCCTCTACATTCGTGATTGACGGAAGCTTCACATGGCATTTGCCTCCAACACTTCAGTTATCTAGCTAAGACTCCAGATATGATGGACCAGAAACAATCTGTCTCCATATACCCTGTTCAAATACTTGACCCAAAGAATTGGTGAGCATAATAAATGTTTGTGTGTGTCATTAAGTTTTCAGGTAATTCATTATGGAATCATAAATGCTGCAGCACTAAAAACTATGTAGGACTGGAAAAGAGAAGAATTGGTGCAGAAGTGGGAACATATTATCTGGCTAGAGAAAATCTAATTTATAAAAAAGGAATTTGCCCTTTTAACATTTGTACCGTACCTGCCATACCATAATGTCTATGTAAACTTTAGTGCCTAGAACAGGGTCTGGAACTTGGGGCATACACAGTATATGTTTATTGAATGAATGATTACAGATGCAACTAAGCCAGAAAAATGAAACCTACCAGATACTGCTAGCACGCACTTACAAAGCACAGACTGTAGCAGCCGCAATTTTCTCATCTGTGAAATGTGAAAATGCATGTGAAGAGTATGTGGGAAGAGTCCAATTAAGAGAAGTTAATTTACTACTCCATTTTTCTTCTATCATCTCTAGCATTATGATTTCACAATGAAGCGCGTTAAAATATTTCTTGAGGTTGAGACTGCCAAATTATATCATATCATTTCATAAAACTTTAGAAGTCAAAGTATCTCCTTTTTTACCAAACTCTGAGCACAAAGGTCAAGCCCAGGTCATCTGAAGTGCCCAGTAAATCTTAGCTGTTAGAAAACAGTCTGTAAGCAGGGAAATGATTTGAATTCTTGACAAGTCTGATGAAATCGATTTAGATAAAGCCTGGCTTGAAGATAAATTACATATCACAATATTTTTTCTTTTTTTTGAGACAGACTTTCACTCTTATTGCCCAGGCTGGCGTGCGGTGCCGCGATCTCCGCTCACTGCAACCTCCGCCTTCCAGTTTCAAGCGATTCTCCTGCCTCAGCCTCCCAAGTAGCTGGGAAAACAGGCACCCACCACCACGTAGGCTAATTTTTGTATTTTTAGTAGAGGCAGGGTTTCATCATGTTGGTCAGGCTGGTCTCGAACTCCTGACTTCAAGTGATCCGCCCATCTCAGCCTCTCAACATGATGGGATTACAGATGTGAGCCACCGCGCCAAGCCTATATATATCACAATTCTATCTTCGGCAAAGGGAGCTTTTATTTTGAACAAATGTGTTCTGCCTCCAATTCCTCAATTCTCTAAATTCTTCCAGCGTTTTTCTTTTTCTTTTTTTCTTTTTTTTTTTTTTGGCATGGTCTTGTTTGGTCACCCAGATGGGAGTACAGTAGCACAATCTCGGCTCACTGCAGCCTCAACCTCTCAGGTTTAAATTATATTCATGTCTCATCCTCTCGAGTGGCTGGGACTACAGGCGTGTGCCACCACGTGTGGGTAATTTTTGTATTTTTCATGGAGATTGGGCTTCACCATGTTGGCCAGGCTGGTCTCAAACTCCTGGTCTCAAGTAATCCACCTGCCTTGACCTCCCAAAGTGCTGGGATTACAAGCACAAGCCACTGCACTTGCCATTCCAGCATACTGTTAATATGTAATCTCTCTAGACACCATGACTTTAAGAGATTCACTACATGGCTTTGCATGTATGTGTTTAGTGGAAGAATGTAGGGAAATTATTTGTAGGTTAAATTATTTGTTTTCATGACTTTGCTCGTTGGCATGCAGAGCTCTGTGATAACATGTTTAGAGAGAAAAAATTCTATCATTTATTATAGTAATACTTATCTTAAATTTTTCTCATTGAATTAAAATGGCATATGATGAACTGTTTTAAACATATACAATCATGAAGAGAATAATGCAATAACCTCCATCAACCACCAACTAACTTCAACAATCATCAATAAGTACCAACCTATGGCCAATTCTGCTTTTTCCATTTCCTTATCGCCCTCAACGGTGGACTCATTTGAAGCAATTTGCAGACGGTACGTCCTTAAATCAGTAAATACTTCAGTATAAGTCTCTGAGATACAATAACTTAGAGAAACACATTTTTTAGTATCATTATCATACATAATCCAATAAATAATAATTTTTAAAAATTTCATTAACTGTCCAGATTTCACATTACTTTAACTTTTATACATAATTTAGCACATTAGGGCCCAAGAATGCCCACACATTCAGCTGTTGTACATGTCTTTAGATAGCTTTTAATCTACAGGTGCCCTCCTTTCACAATTTTTCTCCGCATTTTATATGTTAAAGAAGTCAGTTGTTTGTCCTGTACAGTTTTCCACACACAGAAAAGTACTACTGGAAGTACCAAACTACTGAGCTATGTCAACTATATTTTTTACACTAGTACTGTACTTATTACTAGAAATAATTATGAATAGAAGTGATTTGCTAATTCTGCTATGGTCTGAATGTGTTCCTCCATAATTCCCCAAAGTGACAGGATTAGAAGGTGGGGCCTTTTGGAGATGATTTAGGTCATAATGGTGCCACCATCCCGAGTGAGATTAGTCCCCTTAATAAAAGAAGCCCCAGAGAGCTGCCTTGATCCTCCGTCATGAGTGGATGTGGCAAGAAGGCAGCATCTATGAAGCAGAGAGCCCTCACCAGACACCAAGTCCACTGGCGTCTTGATCTTACATTTCCTGGCCACCAGAACTGTGAGCAATAAATTTCTGCTGTTTATCAATGAACCTCTTCTAAGGTATTTTGTTATAGCTGCCTGAATTGACTAAGATGAAGTCAGAGAAAATGGGATTAGAATTTCCTATGAGCTGAAGTATTTCATCTTTTAGATAAGAGTCCATTTAATCTTTTGGAGCTACTAGAGGAGACTGAGGTTGGAAATGCTGAAGTTTTAGAGTATTTCTTAATATCTCCTCAAATATGTCCCTACTCTAAACCATTGTCAAGCTTCCTGTGGAGGAACAGTTGTCGAGAAATACATACATTTATTCCTGAACAAGAAGAACCACTATGAAATCCACTATGAAGACTTTTTTCTTATGAGTTTATTCATCTTTAAACTTCAATTGAAAACATGCTCGTTGAACTTCTATTCTATACAAAGCACAGACACAATTTCAACTCTGCAGGAGTGACATTCAAGTGAAGAGCTGATGGATGGGTCGATAAGCTCAAAAGAGAATAACATACATATTATTAAAGCACTAATATTCTTCTAGGTTTGATTCTGAATACAGCATTGATTTGTTAAGCATTTTGTTGCAAGTTTGTAGTGGAATAAAAGATAAGAAAGTCCAGCTTCTGTTAGCAACACAGAAATCTAAAATGTATCGCTCAAACCAATGGTCTTAAAAAAAATTACATGCAAATTTGCACTTGTCAAATGATGAGATTTGTACTTATCATAAGATGAGATTTGCACTCACCACAATGTAAATAATTTTATTCTTCTAAATGACTCCTACCTGCTTTTGTACACAATAGCAAAGCAAACCATTAAAAATCATATATATGTATATGTACATATATGTGTGTGTGTGTATTTCAATTATTTTTTCAAAATTTAAGTCCCAGAATTGTTCATCAGATTTTTACACATAAATGCCCAAAGGTAGCTTTTGGCATTTAATAGAGACTGACTCTTTAGATGTGAAAAAAAATGCCATTCCTATTATACAGAAATCTCAGGCTGTAAATGTATTTCAAAATAAATCATAAAAATATTTAGCAAAAGAAGTTCTAATAAGGGATTTACGTAATTGTAGTAAAATAAATATGTTTCAGTAAGAAAACAACTTAAATGTTTTGCACATATTCGTCATTAGCACTCTCTATTGATAATTATATCTGCGTGTGGAGCTGCAGTTGTATGGCAAGTCCCCTAGTAGACTTCAGAGGTCATCATTCCATCTGTAATTTCTATATGTCGCTTACCAGGAGATGGATAAAGCAGGGAATCTCATTGCAGACATGAAAGCTTGCCTGTTTTCTAAGATAATAACCTAAGGAATCTCTACTGATGCCAGACAGCTTCAAACCCTTGAGCTGAGAGATGCACCTTCATAAGCACCCTGCAGACCCACATATATTGTCATATATTCTACTGGTCACACTTAACTGCTTTCTTCCTTATGTTCGTCACTACTTTTCTCACAATAAGCAATAAAAATAAACACATGAAGTCTTTCCTTTTCTATTCATCCACAGAAAACTATGAAAGGAGAAGAGATCTATGGCCTCTATAGTTCTAGTTCAAACTAGACATTTTGTAAAGTTTTGTAAAGAACGTGGTTCATGCTGACTCACCCTGGATTAGGTAAGTCAGCATAATTAAGATCTAAACACAGGATGATACAGAGTTTTTCTAAAAATAAAACTGGCCAATTTTTAAGTTTTTAAAGTGTTCCCATTTGCGACAGTGATGGGTAGGTATCCATCATTTCTTAATCATATACAGTATGAGAGAACCTCTGTTGAATCATGTTTAATCTCAGAACTCTGTAAGTCTATTAATCTGATTTTACAAACAAGAAAACCAAAGTTCACTATAGAGTCTTCATCTTGGCCAAGAAATTGATGCTTGTAAAAGTCACAGACTTGCATCTCAAACACATTCTATTTAATTGTTTATCCTACCACACTACCCACGTTAAGAAAATAAAGCTAAACAAATTACATGGTTATGAAAATTCCTCCCAAATGCTATGGAGTTGTAATTCTTCCTGTACTATAATATAGCGTGGTTCTCTATTTTTTCATGTTTACCTTCCTACAGGTTGACTTTACCCCTCTGTTTGATAAGGAGAATTGTATTTCTACTGTCTTTATTAACACTTAGTTTTTAGGCATACTTAATAAAACTATTCATGCAGTGCTATTAAGATGCCTAAATAATTTAATACTTTCAAAATGCCCCAAATTATAGATGGATTAAAAACAACCCATGCCTCTCTAATGTATTTTTATGATTTTCCAATAGTCCTATGTATGAATGTCACATGGAGATGAATCTACAAATAACATCACGTAGCATAACAGAGCACTTCCACTCTGATGTTTGGTCAAGGTTTTTGAAAGCCTTCGCATTATTTCAAATATTCATTTTCTCCCTTCTCTCTGACCTAGTTGAAACAGCATTTCCATTAGCACAACTCTAGTCTTCATCTTGCATTGCCTTTTAAAACAAGTGATTCTGCTTTCAATGTGTGACTATGCTAGTTGTTTACAAGATCACATAAAATGATTAATATATTGATAAACCAGAGATATTAATCTTAAAACACGAGAGTAAATTATTTATTTTAATTCCATACTTGTAAGTAGTTACACTGTCCTTACAGAATTAAAAACAGAACTTAGTTTTAAAAAGCCATTCAAGTTCACACAATTTTAAAAGAAAGACTACTTACTTGTTCAAATTCATTCTTTTGAAACTCTTCAAAACCAAAAATGTCCAATATTCCAATATCCAATGTCTGCATGCTGAAAGAAAACAATACACCAGGATAAATGGGCATCCTTAAAACTCCTTCATGACCCTCTGCTCATTCTTCAGGTCAGAAGAATCCAGACACTTAGCACATTGCTGCCAATTTGGACTAAAAATATGAAATAATTATTTTAGAGTCTCATTAAAAAAACTCTGAAAGTTAGTCCCCCAAAAGTGTTATTTTGATGCTTTGATTCAAACACATGCACATTTATAAAAACACATCATCCTGTAAATCTGTTTAAATTCCTTATAGATGCTGGATATTAGACATTTGTCCAATGCATAGTTTGCAAAAGTTTTCTACCATTCAGTAGGTTGTCTATTTACTCTGTTAATAGTTTCTTTTAATAATCTGTACAACAAACTCCCATGATGCAAGTTTACCTGTGTAACAAACCTGTACATGTACCCTTAAACTTAAAAATTTAAAAAAACAAGAATTTGAGGCCAAAAAACCCAAAAACCACATTGATTTTAAATTAAAAATGTACCACTAGGTGTGTGATTTAATATTTGCTTATCTGAAATAGTCCTTGTTGCTGTCTCCTTAGGTTGGACTTCTTTTCCTTTAAGGAACTGAACCTACATGTCAAGTGGTCCTCACTAGCTGTACTTGTGTCTTCTCAGGCTATGCAAGCAGTAAGTCAGAATTTTTTCATCACACCCAAGTGTGATGTAAGGTAAAACACAGTTAAGTCACAAGCATGTTCTTTGATGGATCAAATTTAGTCACTTTAAAAATTCTTCCAGAAGTAATTCTTATAAAAGGAGAATGAAAAAAGTAGAACTTTTGAAGGATAATTTAAATAAATTGATCTTGTTATTCAATGTGAACTATCACTCTTGGAAACAGAATTTACTACAATTATCGATGATAAAAATCTCAGATGTCTGAGCCCACTTGATAAGCAAGGAAAGATGTAAGACAGGCCCAAGTCAGTGACAGCCGCTCTAGCAATGGAGATCAGGTGAAGAGGGTCACAGGGAAGGCAGGGAAGGGTAGCATGGGTCACGTTGGCATGAGCCTGCTTCTTACAAGGAAGCCCAGAGACAATTCTGGAATTTCTGGGAGGGCACGTACTCCACCTCTTCCACATCACTGATGTATAATATGAATGGGACAAATGCTGTACTAATTTCCTGCCAATGGGCACACTGTTCTGTTATTATTATTGTGCTTACAGGGTCAATATCCATTATTTGGTTGGTTGTTAAACTGGGATTTCTTTGCTTTTTTCAAACTGCAGAACCAAACTGGCAAACACCTCAGTCTTTGCATTGTATTTTGTTTTTCACATACAGTATAGAATTATAATCCATGAGGGTCTATAATACATTGCTTCAATGACCATTTTTTCTCTAAAAATGTAGTCACAATTCTATAATATCCTGCCTGTAATATCTGTTGTTATATGTGGTAGAATATAAGCTTCATAAGTAGGAGGGAGAAAATTTTTTAAAAGCCTTCATACAAATTTCACATGTTAAAGAATATAATATAAGGAGAGAAAAAAAGAAATCATTCAATATATTTTCCTAATTGACTTAGTTTATAAGAAGAAAGAATAAAAATAGCTTTATAACTCATAGTGTGTCCAAATAAACTCTACATGGATTAAATGCTGGAACAAGAAATTAAAATGGTATAAGAAAACAAATGCGATTGTTTATTCTGATTTCAGTTTTGGGAAAACTCAAAATAAGTGTTTTAAACTATTGAACACTTTTCAACTATTAAACACTTATTCAACTATTAAACTCCTTTGCAGGATAAGTAATATAAATAAAACTGTTTCTGTTAGAGGTAAATGTTATGTGAAAATGTATTGCGTCATTCGCTTTGGTCGGTACTTTTCAATTTACTGATACATCTCTCCAGTTTTCTGTTCACCATCCAGCATCCATGCATCCTCCTCTCCATCCTGCTGGCCTTACGATATACACAAAGAGATGTTTGGAATGATGTTCGTTCAGTGCTAACAATGCTGCCGAGGCTTAGGATGATTTTTTGTTTGTTTTGGTCATGTGTGTGTGTCTGTGTGTGTGTGTGTGTGTTGGGTGTGTACCAGGGTGTGGTTTGGTGTGTGTGTGTGCTGAGTGTGTAGTGTGGGGGTGTGGTTTGGGGTGTATGTGTGTGTGTTGGGTGTGTAGTGGGGTGTGGTTTGCTCTGTGTGTGTGTGTGTGTGTGTGCGCGTTGTCTGTGTGATGCGCTGCATCATTTTTCTTAAAGCAGTTTGGTGATAAAGTTTGTCAGACTTTGGAGATGTTCAGTCTTGGGGTAGGTTTAAATACTTTTTGGTTGGTTAACTTTAGACAAGTTACTTAAATATTTTGAACTGGAGTTTCATCGTGTATATAAACAGGAGATCAAGTAAAATTTGTCCACCTAGATCACTGCTAGAATTAGAGATGATACGAAGTTCTAAAACAAATAGCTGTTATATAGAGTTTCCAAAAAGCTACCTCTTTAAAAAAAAAAAAAATTTAAGTATCAATCTTATTAAAATTACAAAGAAATACAATTTGAAAAAATTAGAATGAGAAAGATATTTTCCTATATACTTTTTCTGATAGTTTAAATTGGTAGAGGCTTCCTCAAAAACAATTTAGTTATAAAGTTTGCAATATTCATATCTTTTGAACCAGTACTTCCATATATGGGAATCTATTCCAAGATTTCCAGAAACGCTTTTGAAGACTTATAAACAAGGATGTTCATTGTTATCTTAATTACTACAACTACAAAAAGAAATATTTATTTATATCCCAGACTGAAAACACAATTAATTAAATAGTATGGACCCTATGATAAATTAAGAAAGCAATATATAAATTCTGTATAAATAATAACCCCAATTATATATCCAGAAGGCCTGGAAAGAAATAGAATGAGACTTGAAAAAGGAAATGGAGATATTGCTTTGTTTACTTCTTTTAACTATTCTCAATTTTCTAAGGTTTCTATATTGAAACATCTATTTTTATAACCAGCAAATATTTCATTGATGTGTATATAAAGGTAATATGAAAACACAGGAAATGTTCATGAACAACATTAATCCCAAAACAAAAGCCAGAAACAAAATGTATACCTTTAGTATACTTAAAGTATAATTTGAACTATGTTAAAAAATAAACTTAAGACACAGGAAAAATAAAGTCTATGTTAACAGTACCTGTAATAAGCTGGTAGACCTGGAGGTGATTTCTTAATTTCCTAAATGTTCTATACTGAGTACTATAAGAATATTTATCTTTAACATTATTTAAAAACTATATTTGGGCATTTTCTAATTCTGTAGAGAAAAGTGACACCAATATCCCTAAGGGCAGAGAGGGGAAACTATAGACCCGGTGGGTAGGAGAAAAGTGTCTGGTTTTGCCTGTAATAAGAGATGCTGCCAAGGCAGGGACAACTTAAGGAGTCAGGAGAAAAAGCACTGGGGCCTCTCCCCTGAAGGCCGGGTGCTGGCCCCAAGCACGATGCCTCCGTTCACTGACATCAGGGTCCCTATGTCAGGCTCTCAGGTTTGATTACCCTCCTTGCTTCCCAGTTGACCTTGGCAGAAGAGACCCTATGATCATGGCATATTGTTTTGATAGAATTTAGGGAAAAGAGCAACAGATACCCGTGACACCATGTTGCTTCATACATACCTGCCTCCCTTACAAGGATGGCAAATTGCATCCACACACAGAGAAGAGAAATTTGGCCACTGTGGCATGTGTGGGTGGGCAAAATCATTACAGGATGGGTTCACATTGGGGAAAGTGAATGATTAATTAGTAATTTAGAGTGGCATACATTTGATTGGAAGGGTATTCCTCTTAAATGATCTTAAATGATTTTTTTTTCACATTTCACAGATACCCACTCTAAACATACTTGGTTTTTAAAAAAAGAAAATTCCATTGTCAGGAGAAAAATTAAATGCAAGTTTAAAGCATTTGAAGGACTACTTCTGCAATTACTGAGATGCATAACATGTTCATTTAAAATAATTTATTTCATCATTTATGACTGAAATATGTGTCTGTTACTGCAATAGCAACCTTGGCAGGATAGTAATAAAAACTTTTAGCCAGCAAAGTGCCCATACCACATAGCAGTCCGCATGACTGTCCTTTCCCTTATTGATATTTGACTCCTATTCCACAGGCATTTAACTTAACATTCAATTTCTGACAAGGGGGAGCACAGAGGTCATGTGATCCAGCCAAGACTCAATCCTATAGGCAAAATTAACATAAATTAGATGATCTGTTTCAGTTCAAATTCTGCCTTAGAATTCTCCTGATAGCTTTCCTGATAGTTAACAAAACTGTCAGCTTGCATTGACATATTAGTAAAATGCAACACCCTTTACATCAGACAAAATATTAAACGCCAAGACATCAGTCTGGTTTTCATTCTACCTTTCATGTAGATAGGTATAGGGTGGAGAAAGGACTGAATTAAAGAGAATGTTTATCTTAGAACATGGGCAAACTCACTTCATCTGAGCAGAACAATCTGATGGTGTGTACAAGGCAGCTTTTGTCCTCAATTATCCTCAGGCAAGGAGATTCCCTAGAGAGTTATCCAAGTAGTCAGTTTAGGAAGTAGCTTAACCCTACTTGGCACAAAAACCCTTAGACTGACTTAGACCAGTAGGACCCCAGATGGGGCAAGAATTAAATATAAACACATTCCAGACGTGAGCAATCTTGTCCAGACCTACTGCCCTTGGGATCAGCTGCACGTACATAGAGGCTAGTGCTGGAAAGTCCCTGGAGACACCGAGCATTCATCAACTGCACTGTCAATATGCTGATTTATTCATTTACAATAAGTTCTGTTTTCCTTAGTTGGCATGATGCCTCGCTGTGGAGGTGAGCCCTGCTTACATCTTACCTTCTTTCAACCTCTCAAGGTATTTTTCAGTCTATGAGAGAAACTTGGGGGGAAGAAGTAGGACTCTAGGATTGCATACTTTTGGGGGTTCCTCTCTTTTATTCTTTGAAGAAAGTACCTGAGACTTCTCACTTTGTGCAACCATGCCAGAAATTATGGAAAGCCTTTGCAATTCTGACAGTTGAGCTAGAAGCTAGGAGTAAACAGAGGCCCTCTGGCCTTCTCTATCCTTTATGGTAGGTACAAACTAGCATCCTCCTAGATACAGTCATTCCCTGCACCTTTCCCCACAGAAATATATGTTAGGAAGTACAGAACTGTGGACCCCTTGCAAGGAAGACTGCAGTAACTAGACTTCGAGAAAATCTGGGATGCAGGTGAACACAGGAGTCCTGTGCACGAAGCACTGTTAAGAGCATTTAAAAATGCCTCTCCTCATTTAATCCTAGCAGATACTGAGATACAGAATGGTGAAGCTGCCTCAAAACAGAGATGAGTATTAGAGAGACCAAGCATTTGAACTTGGCCATCTAGCTGTAGGGCCTGTGCCTGTAAGGTCTATGAAGCACTGCAGAAAACTATTTCCAATTGCTGGTCTTACACCCGAGTCTAATTCTGCTCTCCTTAGAAACAGGAAGGGCACTGCCTGCACTTGGGATAAGAAAGTGAGCAGTTCATCAATAACTGTAGTAGTGATAAGAATATACATAGTAACAGATCACTTATATCCTTCATAGTAGTGAAAGCCACACTCACACTTTAAAGCATGAATACTTAGTATCTTTTTTCTTTTTCTTTTTTGTTTTTGAGATGGAGTTTCGCTCTTGTTGCCCAGGCTGGAGCGCAATGGCATTATCTTAGCTCATCACAACCTCTGCTCCTGGGTTCAAGTGATTCTCCTGCCTCAGCCTTCTGAGTAGCTGGGATTACAAGCATGCACCACCATGCCCAGCTAATTTTGTATTTTTAGTAGAGACGGTTTCTCCATGTTGGTCAGGCGGGTCCTGATCTCAGGTGATCCACCTGTCTCGGCCTCCAAAAGTGCTGGGATTGCAGGCATGAGCCACCGTGTCCAGCCAAATACTTAGTATCTTAATAAATTTGTGTTTTTATGTATTATATGCTGCATTTATAACAATGACATATATGTCTGTTTTGTTACAAAAAGCATCTTTAGAAACAAGAATCAAGTCAACCTACAACACAATTTAATTACCTTTCAAAAACAATAAATAATATTTATGTTGACTCATATCTCTACTCTCAAACAACTCTCATTTCAGAATAATAGTAGACTAAGTAAGACACCAGTAGTCCACAGGTATTCTGTAATCATGAAAAAGCATGGTTATGAAGGGACAGATAGAAACACAGATAAATAGTTATCACAAAATAGTTTGTGTCCAAAAAAGAGCCAGAAACAAAACTGTACTTATGGGATGTGGAGCATCAGGAATCCGCATACATGGCTGCTGGTAGCTTGAAGCTGAACTTTGGAAAATGCTTTGACTTCATCTACCAAAGCTGAACACATGACTACTGAGTGACCCAGAAATTCCACTCGTGGGCTTGTAGCCTGGAGAACAAGTACGTATGTTCGCCCTAGCATATGCACAAGAATGTTCAGGCTGTTTTGTTTCTGTTTTGTTTTGTTTTTTTGAAACAGTCTTCCTCTGTCACCCAGGCTGGAGTGCAGTGGTGCAGTCTCGGCTCACTACAACCTCTGTCCCAGATTCAAGCGATTCTCCTGCCTCAGCCTCCCAAGTAGCTGGGATTACAGGTGCGTGCCATTGCAGCCAGCTTTTTGTATTTTTACAAGAGTCGGGGTTTTGCCATGTTGGCCAGGCTGGTCTTGAACTCCTGGCCTCAAGAAATGCACCTGCCTTGGCCTCCCAAAGTGCTGGGATTACATGTGTGAGCCACTGCACCCGGCTGCGGCTGCTTTATTTCTAATGGTCAAAACTGGAAACAACACAAGTGTCCATCAACAGTAAAATACAAAACCGAATCATATGCAGAGGTATGTCCAGACATATTTTTACAAAATAATATTATACAGGAATACAATAAGAATGAATTACCACTATACTCAATTTCAGATGTGCGTCTCACATAGGAAACATTGAGCAAAAAGAGACAGACATTTGAAAAGTGTATCGAGGAGCCCTCTGGAGTGCTGGGTTGATTGTACGTCTTTACATCTTTTTTTTTTTTTTTTTTTTTTTTTTTTTTTTTGAGACGGAGTCTTGTTCTGTGGCCCAGGCTGGAGTGCAGTGGCATAATTTTAGCTCACTGCAACCTCTGCCTCCTGTGTTCAAGCAATTCTCTTGCCTCAGACTCCCTAGCAGCTGGGACTACAGGCACGCACCGCCATGCCTGGCTGATTTTCTTGTTTTTTAAGTGGAGACGGGGTTTCACTATGTTGGCCGGGCTAGTGTCAAACTCCTGACCTCGTGATCCACCAGCCTCGGCCTCCCAAAGTGTTGGGATAACAGGCATGAGCCACCATGTCCGGACTACATCTTAGTCTTTATGGAGATTACATGTTATGTTACATGTGTAAAAATATACTGAACCGTACACATAACATGCGCTTTAGCTATGTTCTACCTTGATATGGTTTGGCTGTGTTCCCACCCAAATCTCATCTTGAATTGTAGCTCCCATTATCCCCATGTGTCATGGGAGGGACTCCTTGGGAGGTGACTGAAGCACGGGGACAGGTTTTTCTCATGACAATCTCATGAATAAGTGAATAAGTCTCATGAGATCTGATGGTTCTATAAAGGGCAGATCCTTTTGCACATGCTCTCTTGCCTACCCCCATGTAAGACGTGCCTCTGCTCCTCCTTCACCTCCCACCATGATTGTGAGGCCTCCCTAGCCATGTGGCACTGTGAGTCCATTAAACCTCTTTTTCTTTATAAATTACCCAGTCTCGAGTATGTCTTTATTGGCAAAGCGAAAACAGACTAACACATATCTCAAAAAAACAGTAAAAAAACAAACAAAATTTATGCTCACTTGGATCACAACTATGCACTGTGATAGAGATTATTAGGTAAATATTTGTTAAATGAGGAGCACTTAAATGCCGATCTATTTTGGCACTGCCAAATCAAATATGATGTTATAATAGTGAAATTATTATGGTTGGCTCTGGCTACTACAAGAGGCTCAAGCATCATTTATTAGTAGAAAGATTAGCAGCAGGGAAGCAAATTACCAGCAAGATGTTTGAGTAACCCAGAACTTAAGGAAGAACTGAAAATACATTCTTCATGAAGTTAAATACACTGACCACAGTATTTCTCCCACTAGTGTTTTCACTGATGGTTAAGAGTTATATCTGGTCTCCTCCCTATGTCTGCTGATGCCTTCGTCAGCTACACGCTGCTCTGTCAAAGTGGAGATCCACTTCTTGGGGGTATCTTCAGGATAATGACTTTATTCCCTCCAACAAAAATGATAAATAGTTCCTTGTGTTCAAGCAATTATGTGGATGTGAGTCAGCGAGACAAACTAGAGGGAGGCTGCTTGTTGCTGAGGTATGTTGTCAAGGAGGGATGGATTTCCTGACCATGTACATTAACTAAAGAAGCACAGCATGAATAAAAGCTTTTAAAAACCCAAGCAACAGCAGCACATGAAGTCAACTCAGCTGTCTGCTACGTGTGGTTTGTACTTGCTATCTCAAAGTCAGTGACCAACTATATTATTCTGCATCCCATACAATAACAGAGAGTGGTTACATCTATATTCTTCGAAAAAAATGAGTCTGTATCATTGTATTTGGACTACCTTTAGTATTGAAGTCAAAATGAAAACTTACATGAAGATGCAGGAATTCTGCAGCTTATTTGTCTTTTTAAGGAAATATTAATGTCAGTATTATATCAAAAAGAGATTTCTCCTTTCCTTTCTGTCTGTGTCAGTTTGTAGATGACTGTGGGAGAAAGTTCAGCATCAGGATTCAGGACTTGGAATCAGGTTAGCCCAGTGATATTTGAGAGATCTCATGCCACAAAAGGATCCACATACATCGACATACAGATAGACTTGAAAGGAGACTGAGCCCTAAGGTGTATCTGAAGTTTATGTTTTGGTTTTTGACAAACCTGAGGGTCACAGAGAAGATGGTGAGTCAGAGGATATGACCAAGGTCTGTCAAGGAGTGCTCAAGAATATTATAAGGAAACTCAAAAAGCACAAAATCCAAGTACATGGGTCTGGTTTACAGGTCAGCAATTCAGGAAGAGAGAGACAAAGTTGGGACCCCAGCGGGAGTAATCCGGATAGGTGGGGTGAAAGATTTCTGTGATTGTCAGTGAAAACGTATGATTACCAACCATCAAAAAGAGAGTTTTCCCTATGTCTGAATCCCCTGTGTGAATGAATGAACGAGTTCTAGCAGGCACATGCTTCCCTGCAAAAGAAAGCCACCCATGGCAAATGTATATGGATGGTGACTGCAGGAAAGGCAGGAATCTAGGCTCTCCACGGAGTTCTAGTGCTTCTCCGGGACTTGGATTTGTTAAGGTAGATGCCCTGGGAGAGGCAAGCTAATCCAGGTCATGAGTTTGAGGATTTCTAAGAGTGATCTTCTGATTTGCAGCCTTCAAAATTCACCCATTAATAGTGGCCCTACCAATTCTCCTAAGACCTTGGGATCCATGGAATTGGATGCATTTTTAGCATAATTTGGGTTGGGGAAGGCCAATTCAGAGGTCATTCATTATGGTATAAAGTAGTGAGAATGCATTTTCAGAAAGAAAGTTTTGTGATAGAGCAGAGTGAAGACTTTGTACAGCTGCTGGCTGAGCCTTCAGGGTGGCTTATTGAGCTCCGTGAATATTTTAGAAGCATTCACAAAACAACGCTCTTCTCAGGGGTGAAAACCTTTCCTGGCTGATTAATTATATTTTGTCTTTTCTTGATGTTAAATCAGTATACTAAGAGTGCTATCGGTAGTTGGGTCAACTTTTACTAATGAGAGGTGAGGGAGGACTCAACATAACTGTTTTGCAAATGGAAAGAGAAGGCTATAGGCACTTCCTCACAATTTCAACCTGTCAATTAGAAAGTACCGTAAAGCCTCACCGTGCCCTTCAGTCTTAACAATTGAGAATGGAAGACATGGAACCTGTCCTCAGGCAGCGTTCAGTCTATTTGGAGAGTAACAAGCTGGGAGAGGTCATCTTCACTTTTAGTAACACTGAATTGCTTGCCTGCTTCCACTGGCAGAAAGCAGCAGTCTCCTAAGGCACATGGGGTTTTGGGCTCCAATGCTCCTAAATATTTTTAAATAGGCTACTGAAGAGTTTTTCAAGTGTGTCCTGAGTTCTACGGCCAACTAAACCTGGCTACTCTTTATATTACGTTCAAAGCTTTTTGGTCCATTGGACTGTGTGCTGTTTCAAGAGAATGTACAACTTTCTTTCGGACCAGAGGCACTCCCTTTCTTGAATTTTAAAATTTGTTTCATAGAAATCTTGAGTGAATATCCCACAGAATGTTCTCTGGGAAACACTGTCCTGGGGCCAATCACTTTCTTCCTCCCACAGTTCTCACGTGAGATTCCGATGGAGAAATGCATTCGTAAGAGAGAAGAAGGAAGACAGGAGAGAGAAAGAGAAGACTAGAGAGATGAAATCAATGGTACAGATGGTATTTGTTTCCAGAAATGTAATTTTGATTTTACTCTGCATGGTATATTTATTTTGTACTTCAAACCAATTAGAGAATTACAATCTACCTTTCTTGTTTTGATTTAGTCTTTGGCCTTAGAGCGCATGCATATTATCAATAAAAAGTTCAAATATTACTGGCAGTTGGGAGATGGATATCAATTGAAAAGGTTTGTTTTTTTTTTTTTTAATTAAAAATGAAAGACAGTGTGGCACTAAATCATTCCAATTTTAGCCATCCCAATCAGAAAATTGACTGTGTCTTGGAGTGCTATAATGTATGGATTGGTCTGATGTATCCAAAATGTATTTTAAGAGCATAGGCTATTTGGGTGTTACTGACAATTTCAAACTTATCCTAACTAGGAATTATAGACTCATAGGTCTTAAGATCAAAAACAAGCCAAAGAGAGATGTAGGCTAAACCTCCATCTGTAGGCAGATGGGATGTGATTATCACAATTTTAGGGATGAAGAAAATTAAGATTCACAAGACATAAATGTTTAACTAAAGATTTCATTAATGTTAAGTAGCAGGCTCAGAATAGGAATCCAGATCTTTTGCTTCCTATTACCCTTTAAAAAATTAAAACCCAGTTAAAAGATAAAATTACTGTATATGCATGTAGACAAAATTTACACGCTGCATACCATTTCAACCCTGTAGCTAAGGGCTACAGTAAAAAGTGCTGTTCACTTTTTTTTTTTTAACTTGTCATGCTTTTATTAATAGAGTTCCTTTTCTCCCTTAATTATCTTCCAGCCCAAATGCTCCCTTTTTATTTTTTAATTTTGGTTCTTTAAAAAATAAATTGTATTATATATGTTAAAGTAGACAATATGATGCTATGAGATACACATATATAGTAAATGGTTATTAGAGTGGAACTAATTAACATGTCCATCACCACACATAGTTATCCACACCCCTACCTCATGGCAAAAGCAGGTATATTCTACTCATTGAGCAAAAATCCTGAATACAACACACTGGTATTAACCATAGTCCTCACGTCCTATATTAGTCCTTTTACTTAGTTCATCCTACATATTTGCTACTTTGTATCCTTCTATCTCCATCTCTTTATTTCATTTCCTCCAGGGGCTTCTGGCTACTAAGTGTTTTACAAAGCACTTCTGGATCTTTCCGCAATCTAGTACAAGTACTAAAAATCAACAGTCTTCATTACCTGAAGGTTTGGGATTTTAATGGCCCAGAAGATGACAGACCAAAGAGTTTGAAAACACCGGGAAGGCAGATAATCTCAGAATCTCCCAAATCACTCATGAAATGGAGAGCTGTCTTTTCAGTAATGACCTTCAAATGTACATACAAAAAATGTGTGGTTCCAAGTAACAGCTATGAACATTGAATTAGAGACTTGTAGCAAGTCGATGTTTCTAGATAACCAAGCACCACAAAACTGAGTGACTTAAAACAGCAAGTAGTTATTATTGTTCATAATCATGTGTGTCACCTTGGGCCGCCTGGCAGACGTTAGCAGGTTCAGGATGACCTAACCCATCAGCCCCACAATTGGCCGGCTGAAGGCTGGAGCAACAGGAGTGTCTGTCTCATCTTCCAGCAGGCCAGCCTGGCCTTACTCACATGGCAGTGACAGGGATCAGAGGGAGCAGAATCATGCAAGGCTTTGGAGTTGGCACACCATCATTTCTGCTGCATTCTGTTGACTAAAGCAAGTCACAAGGCCAGCTCGAATTCAAAGGGAAAGGAAACAGAATTAACCTCTTACAAGAGAAGCATCAATTGTACATTTGATTACATTGTACAGGGCATGGATGCAGAGACTAATAAAAATTGGGATCACTTGTTTGCAATGTACCACATGACACTTCTCTTGATACTGGCCTTTAAGCTAGGCTTTAATTATTGTATTAGTTCATTCATCATTGCAATAAATACATATTGAGCACCTTGATTGGGAAAGCACTGTGCTGCATTCTGGAGATCCAGATAGAAAGGAATAGAGGATAACCTCGCCTGTGGAGGCATGTCCATATTCACATAGATTTAACTCTCGTAATAATTTCATTTGAAATAAAGAAATTACCTATATTTTAAAGGGTTATTTAGAAAACATTTAAGCTTTAAAACTAATCTTTTTTCTCACTGTTTTGATGGTCATCAAGGTGGGAGGCATTTTTGCAAAAACTCAGGCTTTTAAGTCTCGCATACCACAGTTCATATCCCAAGCCCACCATTTCCTGGCTGTGTGACTTGGGCCATTTACTTAACCTCTCTGAGTTCCAGTTTCTTTATCTGTAAAAGGGAGACAAGAATGCCAACCTCATAGCTAATGTCAATGTAAACTGTAATAATCAGCAGCTCCAAGCCTGTCTCACTTACAGGTAATATTCAAAAAATAATAACCACAATAATCGTACCTTCACAACTTCTCACATCTGCACACATAAAGACGGCAGGCTTGGAAAATGTATTTTCCACTAGACAGTATGTGAAGAGAGAATAGTTCAAAGTTTGAGACTGACAAAAACTGAAAACGTCCTTTAGTTGCAAAGCACATCCTCCTTAATTAGAAAATTACATTCGAAAAAGGCAAACGATATTTAACTAGTGGTAGTGACATTTCCTTCCTGGTGTTTTTTTCGGGGACAGACAGGGTCACGGAGAGCCAAAAAGGGACATTCTGCTCTCCTTTCTGTACGGCACTGCAGTGCTATTTATTCTGGCAGAACTGCCACTGTGCTCAAATGACAGGCACAGAGAGCATAATAAACAAAGATTCGGCTAACTCTATTGAGCAGGACAGTTATCAGGGGTTGAAAAGAGGCCAAATGCATTTCCCCTGTTAGAAATGAAACGAGAGAGCAGGAATAGCTAACAGTGCAATGAATTTTTTCTTTTATATAAAATATACAAGCTTTAGCCTCTGCACTCTTGGCTCAAGAACAGCTAGCAAAACAAAACACTAAAAGGATTTTATTGGCCTTTTAAATCATTGTATTTCATATACATTTTATTATTAAAACTATGTGGCTCTCAATATTTGTAAATAACCTATTAGTCATTAACAGAAAGAAAAAAAAACTACTGTTTAATATTAAAAATGACATATTCTCCTAGATTTGATAAATCAATTTTCCTCTCCATCTCCTGAAAACATGTACTTAACACAAAATACATAGTTCTTTATTGGGTCAATAAGCTGCACTATTCTTGAAGCAATTTATCATAGATATCATGATTAATATTTAAATTTAACCACTATTTTGTCTATAGCATACTTTTTCAAAAATAATGAGTGGCAAAATTTTAACCATTATGTTGTACTTATTATCTGATAATTTAAATTATTTTTAAGTATTATAATCTGTATGATACTTTGGTAAAACCCCAATACTTTTTTATTCCTCTAGATTCTTCTATTTGAAAATAAAAATGGTCTCACAAAGTAATGAAAAAACAAATGCACAATTGCAGAGAAAAGGTTTTTAGCTCTTTAGGAAATCATTATACATATGGGTATTTTGGTAAGGAAATGGAGCAGAAGGGGGATTATTTAGAAAGCAGGTTTGTCTCAGATATTTGCTAAATTGTATAGTTTGGGTTGTCATGGTAATAAGCAACGTGATTTAAATAAGTCTACACAGAAATAGAAGTCACTCATACTATATTCATAAGAATCAAAGAAATCTCATTATTTAATGGTTAAAAAAAAAAAATCCCCAGTTTGGATGAAGAAGGGAAAAACATTGTGTGTTAAATGTATTTTTCTGACAAACTGATTGTTATTTTATCTCTGAAAGAACATAAAGACAAAATATTAGAACTAAACAACAAAGGCAGCACTACAGATAAAACTTCTGGAATACACTAAGAGGTATTTAGGAGATGATAATTTATAGACTCAGGGTAAAAAAAAAATCATTGGAAACTATGAAATAAATATTCAGCTCATGAATTCAGGAAAAAAATCACCCAAAAAGTCAAAATTTAAAGAAAAGAAAAAGAAGGATATAATAAAACTACAGAAAATATATTTTTGAAACTTCAGAAATTAATTAAACAAAATAACATAAAAGTGAAAATGACAACAAAACAAAAATATGATTCTTGAAAATAATTCATAGAGGCAGATTCTTGAGCAAGAATTATCAATGATGTTGGGGACAATGCATAATCAAACAGTATCAGGAATGTAAATGTCAAACTACAGTTGAAATAG
The DNA here is from genome assembly GCF_008728515.1 of Papio anubis. NCBI lineage: Eukaryota > Metazoa > Chordata > Mammalia > Primates > Cercopithecidae > Papio > Papio anubis. Next base: position 87,156,272 of record NC_044990.1, on the reverse strand, counting down.
AGATTAAAAGATTACTAAACAAAGCTAGTTATGATTTAGCTGGTGAATAAATTCAAAGTATCAAAGTGGACAAAATTCCAGAAAATACATGTGACTCAAAAAAGAAAGAAAATAATCTGCAACTGTAATATACATTGTAAAATAATCAGTACCCAAAAGACAACTCTCCTTTCAAATGCTCAGAAGATTTTAGGGAGATTTCACCAGACATTAAAGGAGTATATGATCTTCATTCAGTACAAACTGTTTTAGAGAGAAAAAACAGAGAGAGAAAGAAAAGAGAAAGCTAACCAACCTACTTTTTAATGTACATTTAATAGCAAAAGATTGCATAAGAAGAAAAACAAGAATCTCATCTCAATAATGAAAATGAATACAAACATAAATAAAGACTAGAAAGTAGAATGTAGTATATCATGAGCAAACAAGGTTTGCAGTATAAATGAAGAATGATTCAATGTCAAAAAATAAACATCAATGCAGTTTATAACATGAACAAAGAAAAGAAGGAAATTGTTATGATCTTCCTAATAAATAAACCATTAGAAAATATTTGTATCCATCCATGATTGAAAACACTAGGCAGAGGTTATTTACAAATGTAGTACTTAATGACAAATATTCAGTTGCCATTATTTTGGAAACTAAACAATAAGATCCATTATCATCACAAATTTTCCACAAGTATTGGCAGTGCTAGCCAATGTGATAAAATAAGAAGAGGTAAGATACATAAAGAAAAAAAGATAATTATGATCATTTACATAAGAAAGTAGTAAGCCATTTCACAGGAAATTTATTAGAACTAATAAGAAAAGTCGGCAGGATTTCTACATATAAGATCAACATAAGAAACTCAAGGTTCAGTATTCCAATAAATTAATACATAATAGAATAGAACTCATTATAGCCACACAAAAAAAAATTCATAGAAAAAGAAATAAAGGTGTGCATAAAATTGATAGAAAAAAATCAAATATTGTTTAAGGAATACAATAATAAATGTTGAAATATATTTGTGGAAGAAAAAAATCAATAGCCTAAACAGTGTAATTTTTCCCATATTAATCTATAAATTAATTTCTAGTCCACATTCCAGAAGAATTATTTTATGGATAGAGTCAAACTGATTATAAAATTAATATGTGAAAATAAAGACCCCAAAATAACCAAAACACATAAGAAAAACAGAACTTACGAGAAGTAATTAAAGCAATATATCATTGATACGGTTTTAGTAAAAGAGATTAAAAATCTAGAGAGGGGTAAAGAAACATTGCTAATAAACAGGGAAGGGATCATCGAATATTTAACTAAAAATAAAAACTTTATCAACTCTTTACATACACAATAATTTTCTTGCTATGCTGAAAATCTAAAGGTTTTTTTAAAAAAATGTAAGATGACCTTGTGGTAGGAACAGAATGTCTACAGTAAGGCCTAAAGCTGGAGCATGGTATACGACTGCATAAAGCCCAGTAAACATCCGTGGGCATGCGCCAGGGTGCAGGGCACAACTTGCTTTGCCAGAAGATGTCGACTTTGCTTGCAATCAAGAAAATGCAAATAATCGCTCTCCTTGCAATTCTGCCACTAAATATACACCTCGGGGAAAATTCTAAACATATATCTCAAGAGACAAGTATGAGGATACAGCACTGCTTGCAACTGAGAAAAAAATGAAAAGAGACTTCAGTGTCCATCAACAGTGAAATAGATGAGTATACTGAGATTTCTTCATCCACAGGTAGTGCAGCAGTTAAAAAGAATAAACTACGTCTCGAGGTATCAATATAGCTAAATTTCAAAAACCACATGAAGTTAGCAAAGGATGTACAGAATAAAATATGCTGTGGGATAGCATTTCTGTAATTCTTAATTACTCACAATGTTATATATTTGTTATGAAAATACAATGGCTAGAGAAAATAAAAAAATGTGGAAGATTACATGTATTTGATAATATTGTTGTCTCTGGGGAGGGAAAGAGAAAAATGTATCATATAGGAAAACAAAAGAGACCTTGGCTTTTAGTGGTACTCATCTACGTCTTTTATGATAACGAAAATCTGAGGCAAAAGGTGAAAAATGTTAATAGTATTAATTCAAGGTAGTAGGTAAATGGGTGGCTTGCCTGGATTCCTTTTGTACTCTGCTTGACTACTGAGTTTTTCCCAAAAAGATAACATAATAAAAGAGGCTTGTACGCATGAAATAGACAAAGAAAAGTCTGGAAAAGTCTATTTTTATTTTCTCGCAAATGCACAGGAAGTGTTATTTTATAATGTATTTGAAAATTATAAACATAAATTCATTTATTATGAATTAAGTACTTTCATTATAACGGATAAAGTAATGAATAAAATATATTTTATACCAACATTCAATTACTAATAAATGGATTGTCTAGATTTTGGGATTCTTATCTTTCTTACACATATCCTTTTGATTTGTAATTATCACCAACGAGTTTGAACCTTGATAATCATTTCAATAAAATGATTGATATAAGGGAAAAAGTAGAAACATACATAAAAACACATTTGGTTTTAATCAGATTCATTTATCTGTGTTCAATCCTCGCTTCAGAAGCAAGTTTCCATTTTTTCCCAGTTTTTGTCCTGTTAAATGAGATTGTATCTCCTGTCCTTTTCCAAAAGTTTAATAGCAATTGATAAAATATAGATCACATCAGAGAGAAAGAGAGAGAGAAAAAACTTCACTTATGAGGTGTTAAATATGTCATATGGTCAGATGTTTTCCTGGGAACATTAATTTCCAATATTATTATCAAAAAGTAAAAATATGTAATTTCCAGAAGTTTTCTTATTACTCTGCAGTTTCTAGACGTTTTCTTATTACTCTGCTTTTCTACCATCTAGTCCACCATTTAGATTAAGTTTTTAAATTTATTTCATGCTCAGAACACTGAGAAACATTGCATATTTTCTCTCGCCATGATTCCTGGAATGTTAAGGACAAATTCTATGTGGGTTGACAAAAAATACTTACTTTTATTATGTCTCTGCTTTATAATGAATAGCCTCTGATCCCACCTCACTCCATACTACTAACAATTACTACAGATTATCTAGTTAATGACATGGATAGTCCCAAAGGGCGGAAAATACTTAAATGTGAAGTTAGGTGATGCTTATTACACAAGTTCCATTTCACATGGAGGGTGGAAGGCATATACATTCTAAAAAATCATGTTGCTTATTTTCACTAAAATATTTCCCAACTACCTGCCTCAAAAAGGAGGGTGCACTCTCCACCTTAGGCTTCTGGTAGAGAGAATAATGGCAAGCCTTCATCTAAAGCAAAGGAGACGTGTCTATAAGGAAGCATGGCTGGGGAAATGAGGTGTTTATGCCCTTGTGAGATTTTCCAAAATGGAAAATTCCCTCATCATACCTGAGATGCTCCTGACGGCTGCCTGCCTTGAAAGAGATTAATTTTCAAAGTTTTAACTCAAAGATTTAACTTGCCCAGTTGACCTCAATTACTTGCAAAATACTATTTATGCTTTGTAAGAACAATTAAGTGCTCGTATGGCTACATTCCACCCAGTCCTTTTAAAAAGTCATAAATTTCACCTGGTTTTTTTTTTTTTTTTTATATTTAAAAAACCTCTTTGTTGAATAATTTGAGAAAAAAATAATCACAAGCATTTACCCATAGAGCCCCAAGCATACACACACCTGACTAGATTTGGGGGCCTATGCATCCAGCAGAACATGAGAAAATGGTGAACCCCTGAAGACTACAATAGTGGCCTTTTTAATAAAAAAAAAAATAGTATCCCAAAGCTTAAAGCATATTGATATATCTCCAACTGCTATTGTACTTAGCAAGCATACCAAGGATTCTACAGTAAAGATGGGTAATTTTTCTGCAGAAGTAATGGCAACTCACCCTGCATAAAAAGCAAATAAATAAATGCATGAATAAACCTATGAGATGAAATTTGAAAACAGTCATGAGATGCTAGGTAGTCTTCATAAGTGATCTATACAAACAGTATAGATGTAACCTGTAATTCAAAAGGTATTTTAATAGCTCGCTTACAGTGCAGCTGAAAGACGTTCCTTCCTTAGCTCCATCTTCAGGCTCAGAGAACATTGTATAAACAAAGCTCTGGTTTACTGTTCCTAATGACCAAGATCCTTGAGAAATACTCTCTTAGAGCTGAAAATCGAATCCACTAAAAATAATCTTACAAAATAGGCTTAACATGCTTAGTGTCATTTTACTGTTTTAAAAATTATGTTATCTATCTATTAGGAGAAATCTCAGAATATATTTTTAAAATCACAAATTTTACCTAAAATACAAAAATAGAATTCTTCAATTTACAAAAACACAACAACAAAATCATTATACAAAAGACTTAACCTTAAAAATCCTCACGAACTATAAGGAGACTCTGAACAACATTGAGGATATTAATCCAGAATGTATTAATTTTCTAATCAATAAACTAAGAAATTATTATAACCCAATTATATGGTTTTCTGGGGGAGGAGGAACAATGAATTCCCAGAAGTTATGTGGAAAACTGTATTTATGTGTGTGTGCATGTTTGAGTGTGTGTGTTTATGGCATTCGCTGAATTCCCACATTAGACTTTGACCTAGAAGAGGTTGAGATACACTATAAAGTTTCATAAGTATATTAAGTGTTACCTGATTGTATCAATCAGAGACATACAAAATCATAGAAAACTCTATCACTTAATGTGATCAGCAAGAAATATTCTCTTATATTTGAAATCCCTGGATACCCAAAAAGCACATTAAGATATACCTATACGTATTAAAAACCAATAGTATACAAACTGAATTCTTAGTAGAACAAAACCAAAGTGTAGAATTAGGAAATGAGAACGTAAGCCAATTCAACTTAATCCACTTAAACCAATTAATTCACCTCACTTTCACAGCATCAAGGTAAAGATCAGCCTTTTCTGTCATTCGGTTAGACAGTCTTCAGACCAAACATGGATTATCCAAAATGCAACTGTGAGGGATTTTTTTTTTTTTAAAACCAGCCAGCAGAATTCTTCAAAGCTATAATTATGTTTTCTCTATATGGAATATTTTTCCCTCTAATTAAGTAAAGATAACAAGTCTCACCTAATGAAGAAGTACAACTTTTCTGAAGAATATTAAATTGCTTGTTACAATCTTATTAGTGCAGATTCTCTATGTTCATTTAGACACTAACATTCTCTTAAGTGTTGTCAGATGCTAGGGATGAATGTACTCACCTAATACACTGATATCACCTTCAATTTACATGATACTGGATGTGTTCTTTTTTCTCTTTTCTGAGTGGAGTCATCAGTTTTGAGACCCTGGGAAGCTGTGATTCACGGTCAATATTGCCACCTTCTACAGATCACCTCAGTCAGACTTGGGGACACAGGGGCACTGTTGTGAATGTGCTGATGAAAATCTGGATCTCTAGGAAATCTCACATTGGCTTAAAAATCATTTCCCTTATTATCAAAATATGAGAATTTAGAAATGTGGTAAGATGCAAAAATTATCCTGCTGATGATTTCAGGAATTGAATCACTGGATTAACATGTGAATTAAACAAATAATAACCTTAAGAGAAAATGACTTCCATTTCTCTTTGAAACATTTTCTCTTTTTCATTTGTATAGAATCTGTTCAATACTTCCTTCTGTTATTTAAACAATTATACTGGGTAGCAAAGAGAAGGTTTAATAGTTCAAGAAATTCCACAAGTGATATATTTTCAAAAGCCTTCATTTTTTTCCTCCATAATCAATTTCATCTTGTGAAACAAAAAAACTAAGGCTCCAGTTACTGGAATGGGAACCCCTTGCTTCTTGGTGAAAGACATTGCCACTTTTATACTTACATCCTTGAGCCTTCATTCCTGTTTCATTCTCCCACCTGCTCCCAGACACTCCATGGGATCCCCATCTCTACAGGGCACCTGTCCCCTGTTCCCAATATCTCCCCCACCTCAGCATGCCAGTTCCTTAGTTCAGGCACTGCGTGAGCCCCTGTCCACTGGCAGGACCTTGTGTTGCTCCAAATCCTATTTTTCTTAAAAAACTAAAAATAAAATAAACACACACACACACACACACACACACCCCTACCATTTAGGAAATATCACTGTTTCTAACCCATGTGGATCTTATTTTTGCAATACTAAAAAACCACAAACCACTCTTGACCCTAGACAGGCATGTTACAAACATGTCAGACCTGTGACCTAAGAGAAAGAGTGGCAGTTGAGCAATGCAAATCCATGATCCTTGCTTACCACAAGGCAAACCTGAGCAAAACACTAAGAAACAACACCCCTCTCTCTAATAGTGTTCTGTGAATCCTGATATTTCTATTTCCAAAGAACAAAATATCTCCTTTATCTGCTACACCGTGAAACAAAAAGATCAAGAGTGAAATGTAAAAGGAAAACTGGGATATATCTTGGGCGTCCACCACGTGAGTCATCTGCATTGTTTTCAACAACTCTCCCTTTCTCCATAAATAAGCTAATATAAACTAAGATGCTTTCTTACCAGCCACAGCCATCACTATACACACACACACACACACACACACACACACACTATATATATATACACACACACACACACACAGACACACACACATATACATATATGTATGTATATATTTTGAGACAGGGTCTCAGTCTGTCATCCAGGCTGGAGTGCAGGGATGCAATCAAGACTCACTGCAGCCTCACTGACTTGGGCTAAAGCAATTCTCCCAGCTCAGTCTCCCAAGTAGCTGGGACCACAGGTGTGTGCCACTACACCTGGCTAACTTTTTGTATTTTTGGGGGGAGTGGGGTAGAGATGGGGTTTCACTATGTTGCCTAGCATGGTCTCAAATGCCTAAGTGATCCGCCCACCTCAGCCTTCCAAAATGCTGGGAGTACAGGCCTGAGCCACCACGCCTAGCCCTATCACTATTATCATTATAGCAACCATTCCCATTGTGTCAGATACTCTGATAACAACTTAGTATGCACGACCTCATTTAACCTTCAAATAACTCTGAAAAATAAACAAGTTCTTGCAACCTGGGTGTCAAAGAAACAGGCCTGGATAACCAAATAACTAACTCATGAGAAATGAATGCAATTAATCATAATGTTTTTAAATGTTTATGTTTAGGTCAACTAAAATACTATAAGAATGTAATATAAGAATTCATAAGAAACCAAAGGCTCAGTGAAAAAAATGATCTCCATATATATGTTAGAAGCTCAACACACACCATTTTATTCAGAACTTATGCTGAAATAAGTGATAGGTTTTGATGTTTGAAGACATTTGGAGAACTCTCCAAAGTTTCTACAACCCCGTACTTGCCCAGACTTCTATTTGCTTGCAAAACCCCAAAGAAGGATTCAAATGAGGAAAAACAATAATTTTAAATTTAACATTGCAAATTCAACCTTGGGGATGTAAGTGCTGCATTATAAAACAGGCCGAATTTTAGACATTGCAAAAATGATTGATCTTTTTTTAAAACAATTATTTTTCATTATACTTTAGTAGCTCTGATCATGTATCTCATTTCAGAATACTATGGATGATATTCTTTATAAAAATTAAATACTCTTTAGATCATGGTCTTTGTTTATAGAAAACGAGTAACTGGAGTGTGTACAACTCCTCAAGGCACTTTCCCATTCTGTAGTCCCTCTCTACCTTCAACCCCAAGAATTCCTGTCTAAGAGGCACACTTGGGAAAGTGTGGGGCCTCAACCTATTAGCCAGGTGAACCTGAGTCTAAAGGGCTGCCATGGACCATGGAAGGGGGTGGGAGCAACCAGCACACACATGGATGCTGTTGCGGGAAGTCAGAGAGCCCAAATGGAGGAACCGGCTGAAGCCATGGCAGAAGAACATAAATTGTGAAGATTTCATGGACATTTATCTCTGCCCCAATCAATATTCTTGTGATTTCCTATGCCTGTCTTTACTTTAATCTCTTAATCCCATCATCTTCGTAAGCTGAGGGTGAATGTCGCCTCAGGACCCTGTGATGATTGCGTTAACTGCACAAATTGTTTGTGAGGCACGTGTGTTTGAACAACATGAAATCTAGGCACCTTATGAACAGGATAACAGCGATGTTCAGGGAAAAAGGGAGATAACCTTAAAGTCTGGCTGCCTGTGGGCCAGAAAGGACAGAGCCATATTTCTCTTATTACCGAAAACAGGTAAGAGAAGTATCGCTGAATTCTTTCCCCGGTAAGGAATATTAATAATTAACAGCCCTGGGAAAAGAATGCATTCCCAGAGGAGGCCTCTGAAATGGCCGCTCTGGGAGTGTCTGCCTTATGTAGATGTAGATAGGGATGAAACATGCCCTAGTCTCCTGCAGTGCCCCCAGGCTTGCCAGGATTAGGGAATTCCAGCCTGGCAAATTCTAGTCAGACCGGTTCTCTGCTCTTGAACCTTGTTTATCAATGACAATGCATGCACAGCTGGACATGGAAGTTCATTAGTGATTCTAGTTTTGTCCTGACCTTGTGATCTTGCCCTGACCTCCTGCCTTGTGATCTTTTGTCACCCTTGAAGCATGTGATCTCTGTGACCCACACCCTATCTGTACACTCCCTCCCTTTTGAAAACTGCTAATAAAAACTTACTGGTTTTACAGCTCAGGGGGCATCACGGAACCTGCCGACGTGTGATGTCTCCCCTGGACACCCAGCTTTAAAATTTTTCTCTTTCGTACTCTTTCCCTTTATTTCTCAAACCAGACGACACTTAGGAAAAATAGAAAAGGATCCACGTGAATATCAGGGGCGGGTTCCCCCAAAAGATGCATTTTGCACATCTTGAGGATCGCAGGGAAAGGAATCCTAGTGATGAAAATTTATGAGGATTTGAAGAGAAAGGGTCAGTGATAGCCATCTTGGTGGCCAGGAAAGCCTTAAGATGTCAATCAGCAAACCAAGAAATCCCTCACCTCCTTGTTCCTGTTCCCATTTTACCCTGACACTGGGGTGCAGCAGCCCACCTCACACCCTTCCCAGGAGGCTGACAGCTGCCCCCAGAGGCCTCACCTGTGGGAGACGGAAGGGAACTCTCACCTTTGAACATAATTTCTGCTCCAATGCTGGCTATTTCGGGATTAAAGGGTCCATAGAACTGTGATTTATTTAAAAGTAACCAGAAAAGTCTTGGGACCTGATTAAGTTTTATATCAGAGTCAGGAAAATATTACCCCCATTGAATAAATGTTAAAGGGAGGTGGGACATAAGAAAATACGTTTTCATTATACCACAAGTCATGCTTTTTTAATAGTGTTACACCAAAACAAGTGAGAATAGTTTCATATGATGTTTAATTTGGTTACACTGAAACATGTATAAGGCAACTCAGTTTGAAAAGTTGTGAACAATTCTACACATTTCTGGCAGCCACCATAATATTATCCATAATGCTGCCCTTTCAGATCAACAGTAATTTCAGCGTGTTTCCCCAGCTATCTGGTTCAAAGGTTTGCAATTTTCTTAAGCAAAAGAATGGCGAATACTTAATGGAAGCCTTTCAATATTACATTAGAAACAGCCAGCTAGTATCACAAAATGGAAAAGGGTTTCTTCAGTAATGAGGCAAAATAGACCATGAAAGAGTAGAAGTGTTAAGAGAATTCTACACCAAATCCTCTCTATCTCACAAGGTGTGTTCTTAAGATGATGCTCTAAATCACAGTGGTGAAACCCTTGGGTAGAAACCTATTCAGAGGTATAGAAAAAAAAAATCGTTAACAATCCACAGTTCTCAATGTGATTGCTGTAGCCGGGCAGAGAGGCGATTGAGCTCATTTGGGAAGCCGTACAATGCTGCTATTTGCCGCTCAAATGTGCTAACATGGTAGAAGGAACCCTGGCAACCTCACAATTCCTAAAAAGAAGGAGCAGAGCATAGCTTTGGTCTGAGTGGGATTCATGAAACACCCGAGGGGAGGTGATGCCTCCTTGGGGAGAATGGCTGTTATCTGTGGGAAGAGAGGGCCACAAGCCTTTGAATCCACTGGGGGAAAAGTGGACAGTGAGGAGAATGGAATGGAAGATCCATGGCATCCCTGTCCATCAGTGGGTGCCAATTTTCTACATGTGAAATTATGGGAATCTACGTATAGGTTCTCCAAATGGTTTAAACAAGGACTTTGTTAATACCTTCCGTGGTCACTGGGTATCAGCTGACAATTCACAGAGGTGTGGAGGCCAAACAATTCTAGAAAAGTCAAAACAAACTTAACAACTTTATTATTAGTTTTTCTTTAGAAATAATTTGATGTAATTTAAGATTATATTTTCATTGCTAAATATGATCAATTTAATGTGAACTGATGGCAAGTTATGAATAAACTACACGGGTCTTCCATATGCCTAGTGGCCAGACAAGTTCCGGTCTATGCTCTCGAAAACACTAGAGAACGACAACAACAAAAGACCCAACTCACTCAAAATGGGAGTCTCAAAGCCTACACACCTTTGTGCATTAGACTGTCCCTCAATCTTTCAAGTTTATGGACTCACATGTGCTAGGTAGAGATGCTTATTCATAGTCTTGAGGTTTTCTTACAGGAAAAGGAAGCCCCTTTAGCTGTAAGTCTCTTGGCTTCTGGAAGACCGACTTATTCCCTTAGAGTCTAGGACGAAGCCTGGACAAGGAGAGCTCAGGGCAGTCTTCCTGCACTCGCAGGGAGCACGCCATGGCCTCTGCTCCTCCAAGCTCTAAGAGGGCACTGGCCACTTCAGGGCTTACTGGAACTGGTAGGTAGTCAATATGAGTCTAGGGCACAGCAGGCAGAAACAACTGGTTCACTGTGTAAACGTCATCTTCTCATGTCTGCTGTGTCACTCCTCAAATTGCTATTTTGACTCCCAAATGTCTTACTCCACTGTCTTTTTTTTTTTTTTTTTTTTTTTTGAGATGGAGTTTTGCTCTTGTTGCCCAGGTGGGAGTGCAGTGGCACGATCTCGGCTCACTACAACCTCCACCTCCCAGGTTCAAGTGATTCTCCTGCCTCAGCCTCCCGAGTAGCTGGGACTACAGGGATGCACCACCACACCTGGCTAATTTTTTATATTTTTGTATTTTTAGTAGAGATGGGGTTTTGTCATGTTGGTCAGCCTGGTCTTGAACTCCCGACCTCAGGTGATCCAGCTCCATTGGCCTCCCAAACTGCTGGGATTACAGGCATGAGCCACCGTGCCTGGCCTCTTACTACATTGTCTTATTCCTCAACCAATTAAGAATCAGAGATGAAAATGGGTGCTATTAAGTAATCCCCCCTGCCCCCATCTAAAGACCATGATAGCACTGAGCAAAATTGAGCACATGAGTGTCTGATGCAGCAAGAGTGTACGAGAGGCGAAGACACGGTGAGGAGAGCACAGGTACTGCTGTAAGAGGCTGATGCTCTGTCTGTGTGCGGGAGATCAAGGTGGAGTGGATTGAGGGAAACTGTGCTTGCATTACTGGAGACTGTAATCATGAATTTTGTAATAACGACATTGGCATACAAATTTAAATGATATGCAATATCCTTTATTTTAGAAGTCATAAAATTATAGTTTAGAAAAAGAAATGCCTCAGAAAATGATGAAAATAGTAAGCCTTTGGTTTTCACACGAGTTTCTCCAGAGGAAGAGCATTGGAAGGAGACGTGAGGAAGCAGACAGTGGTCACAACTGTGAGCTGTGCTTCACATTTTCCTAGAGTCACCGTTTTAACAATAAAACGTGTTGTTTTTAGCTATTTAACAACATTTCTTCCCAAGGTAATTTATATGTACACGCTTGGTGAACAACAAAGTTTTAAGCAAATATAGGGCATGATATTATTGCTATTTTTTATTACTGTTATTATTCTTTTACCTGTTTGGACCAAATTATTTTCAGCTAAGCATAATAAATAAAACTTCAGTGTGTTTCAATATTTAAAGTACCACTAAGTGTGGCCCTCAGTGGTCCCCAGCCCGCAGGGTCCGGGCCAAGCACTGCACAGCAACCAGGCTCGCAGAGGATAACACCGCAGTAGGCAGCCACATGTAATCATAGACTGGATTCTGATCTGGCAAATGTGGCAAATGCTTCTGCCTATTTTCATTAATCCCATCAACCTCACCTTCAACATACCCAGGGTTTTTGTTTAGAAGTGAAACCTATTTGGATCCAGGTAGAGAAAGTAGAATTATTTTAATATGCTATATGATTAATATTGCACCTATTTTACTGTAATCCAAGAAATGAATCCATCCTGTAACAAATGGACATTCACCTGCTTCAATTTCACTCATTTTCCCTTTATAACTTGTTAGAGTAAATTGTAGTGATATGTATTCTCTCTTGCCAAATTTACAAATGTAAATACACACACACACACACACACACTCAGTATACATGTCTGTGTACTGTATGTATATATACATGTCTGTATGAAAAGTATGTCTATTCTATCACAAGGTGTATTTACTGTGTGTGTGTGTGTATATATATACACACACACAGTAATATATACATATATACTGTGAAAAATGTCTATTCTATCACAATCAATGTGCTCTACAACTTTGACCATGAGGATATTATTTATTTATATAATCTTTTTTGATATGATTATACTTCAAAAACACTGGGGATTGGTAAACAACAAGAGCCTATTCTAAGGTTATCTAAATTTTTTAGACTTTTCTGTGACTTAGGAAATGGGCCTATAAATCTGCAAAACCATAAGCTTTCCATGAATTCAAATGAATTAGAAATACTGCAAATATAACCTTTTCTTGCATTATTTGGGGATTTAAATTCAGGTTTGTGTGACTCACGGGAGAAACAGAGAAGAAAATATGGGAGTTATGACTCAAATGAGAATACTGTCTCTTAGAAGTCAAACTTCTAATATGTTGATTCACGTCTAATTTCCAACGAATCCTTGTCCTCATTCATATGCTTAGTAATACATTTTAAAAGATAAGACCATCCTTATAAATTTACACATTGCCACAGTGGCAATATTCCCATGAAAAGACAAGTAATGTGCTTTCCACGGTTTACGATTGTAGTTTTCCTCCGGGTGTGTGTCTGTAGCAAAAACTGTAGACCATTATATAAGTATTTCCAATTATATAAATTTAACACTCCGTAAAATGTAAATGTCAAATGAAAATTTTCTAGAAGTTTCTATGCACAGCTGGACTTACATATTCATTTTTTCAGTGTCAACTTCAGCAGAGCTGTCAATAATTTTATATATAATTAATTTGGTAGACCCAGCATATTAGTACCATTCTGTGAATCATCTATACATTAACAAATTAACTGATAACAATAATAGCAAAATCAAGAGTCCTTGTCATACTAAATACTACAATATTTCTGCTGAAATATGGTTTATACCATTGCCACTCTCAAATTACAGACTACTGAATATGCTGATCAATGTTCAGTGAGATTTGAGATGTGTACATTTTAATAAGAATTTCAGTATCCTCTTGTCTTTGAAATCTTCTGAGATGTCTATATTTATTTAAGAACTTTCCCATTAATATATATTAGTTCTAATGTTTTCCAAGAAACCTCTGAAGGCATCAATTTTCAGGAATTTAATTTAAATTTAAGAAGTCTATATAGATGACAAAGAAATTCTCAGGTTTCATTTGAAGACAAGTACGTGAAGACTTGTGAATGTGATTGTGCTCTCAATTGTCTGCTCAAGGTCACTACTAGTGACAAGAATAACAAGAAAGTTTTCCACTGATAATATGTAATGGAGATATGTAATTTTTAGATGATGAAATAGCCCTGAGAAGCTACTGTTTGAGATGTTTAGGGGCCGGGCGCGGTGGCTCATGCCTGTAATCCCAGCACTTTGGGAGGCTAAGGCAGGCGGGCGGATCACCTGAGGTCAGGAGTTCAAGACCAGCCTGACCAACATGGAGAAACCCCGTCTCTACTAAATATACAAAATTAGCCAGGTGTGGTGGCACATGCCTGTATTCCCAGCTACTTGGGAGGCTGAGGCAGGAGAATCCCCTGAACCCAGGAGGCGGAGGTTGCAGTGAGCCGAGATCACACCATTGCACTCCTGCCTGGGCGGCAAGAGTGAAACTTCATCTCAAAAAAAAAAAAAAAAAAGATCAGGGATATAAAGCCAAAATGATTACCATAGAGACCCTCTGTCACATAATCCACAAAATAAGTGAAGAAATAAGACGAAGCATTACTGATCCAAAACACATCATAAAATTGGTTCCAAAGGAGGCATGAGCTACTCCACAAATTCCAGTGCCTTACCTGTTCTTAGAGTGTCCTCTTCCTGGATTTATAAAATTTTTATATTTATTGTTGCACAAAAGGCCACATCTACCTTCAGTCCATAAAGAATGCATTTGCGTATCTATACATAGATTATTAATTCATCAATGTAAATGGGAGGGTACCCCAGGGAGGGGGCTTCACTTCCTAAAGAATAATCAATAAAACCCTTCAAGTCAGATTACCTTGTTAAAATAAAATATATTAATGAAGTTCAACTTATGGGTCACCCTGTAATATGAAGCTGCTTTTGGAGTTGAGTCTTTAAGTTACTTACTACAGTAATAATAACAGAACCTAACATCCATCAACTCCTACCTTCTCTGTTCATCTTGACTGAGGAGGCAAGAATTCATGGTATTCACCAGAAAGCTAAACAAACGACTGTACAGGGACTTGGCCAAGAGGTCTCGGAAAAACTCAGCAATCTGTATGGTATGACGTCGTATTATCATATCCCCTAAAATGGTGGAAAGAAAAGGAGGAGTGAGCACAAGGGTTCCCTCATCTAGAAGCCAACCAAAACTCCACATATCCTATCAATTCCCCACACATCCATACGATAAGTGATGTATAAAAATTATACTGATTCTAATAAATGAGAAGGTCTCTGTCAGTTATTACGCACAATGTTTCCTAAAACAAAAGTAAAGTACATTGTAATCTTCTTTGTTAGAATTGTTGACCACAGCATTTCACCTTTATTGTAGGTTGTGTAATTTCACCTCAGTTAGGGAAACAGTTCTTCACAGAGTCCCTCCTGGCAAGGCTTTTGATAACAACTAGCTGGTTTGGATACTGAATCAGCCTAAGGCATGTGGAAA
Organism: Papio anubis; assembly: GCF_008728515.1. Taxonomy (NCBI): domain Eukaryota; kingdom Metazoa; phylum Chordata; class Mammalia; order Primates; family Cercopithecidae; genus Papio; species Papio anubis. The sequence continues at coordinate 87,141,086 of NC_044990.1, read as the reverse complement.
CGGGCTATCTGGAAAATCGGATATATTTTAAATATTTTCAAAGGCATGATCTCATTAACCAGAATGTGGGTCTGGAGTTTGGAAAGAAGATTGGGCCTTAGGTGGGAATTTCTATGTCATTCTCAAAGACACAGTGATTGAACTCTTGAGTGACAGGTCTGTGGAAGAGACTAGAATAGAGATGGGGCCAAGGAAAAAAGAACAAGGGTGGTTTGGCATTGAGCCTATCCCATCACTGTTGCAGGAGGGCTGAGTGTAAATAGGAGCCTAGAATTCATATTCTATGGCCTTGGCCAAACTCGCTGACCATTGCATCTCAGGCAAAGAAAGAGACTAGAAACAGGGTGGGGTCCACGTGCAATGCGGGTTGAAGTGTTTTCAGTCTGTTAGAAGCACAGGTGAGGAAGGATATCTACTGATACTGGTAGAAAATGTAGTCAGAGAGCTACAAGTTCAAGGTCATCGAGATGGAACAACACAAGAGGAAGGGGCAGTGAAAGTGGGTGTGGCCATTTATGACATTGTGAAATTGACATTCCTAGAGCCATGTGACTGAGGAGTGCAGATGGGTCACCCACAGGGTGGTGGTAGCAAGTGAGGGTGGTATAAGCAGAGGAAATCATAGACACTAATGGGGAGCTCAATGTTTCTCAAAAGAAGGTGCGAAGAAGAACAATGTCTTCAAGATGCTTAGTGGGTGGGAGGCAAGGGTGCCAGTGGGGCCTCCTAAGCCACCTAAAGTGACGAGCTGGTCTATCTTTGAAAGACTGTTGGCCTTATTCCTGAAATGCCTATTGCATTTCAGAAAGATTATTTCAGAAGTAGTTTGGAAGGAGGGCAAGTTGAGATAAGGCCAGATAAAAGAGGAATAGGAGTGTCTTGCTGTAATGCAGGGAAAGAATGATAAATTCAGCAGTGCTGATGAAAATGAAGGGTAGGAAGTAGGAATGGGAGATATTCATGGCGTCTGTCTGACCTATGAATGGAGGAGTTGGAAGAGAAAGAGCTATCAAGGATAACTTTTGGGCAACGGAGTGAACAACGGGGAGATTCATTAAGTTTGGGGATATTCTGAGAGTAGGAGTGAGGCAGGAATCATGACTCACCTACCTAAATACCTGCAAGTAGGCCCAAAAGGCCACAGAGGAAGAATAGTAGAGATTTAGAGAAGAAAGGTTAGATGAATGGTGAGTTCTCACAATCACAATAAAGAGGAAAACATAAGGCCATCATTTAGAGTGAGTACTTGAAGATCATGTGGGAAAACCACTCTCTTTGTTCACTGAGTAGAGATGCATGTAGCATAGAGATTAAGCACGTCATCTGGGAGTCCGACAGTGCTAGATTCGAATTCCAGACATGTCACTTACTAGTGATTTGAGGTTCAAAGTCATTTAACTTATTTGAATTTTAGTTTTCCCCTCCGTTAAAATGGAAATAGTAATGCCCACATCAGAGCAATCTGTGAGAATTCAAACACAACAATTTTTATAGGACTTGGCACAATGCCTATCAGTTTATAAATGCCCAATAAATGACAGCTATTCTAACCAATGAGGTAGCAGGAAAAGGTCGGTCCTTCATTGAAGAGTGCAGCATGGCACCACACATGCAAATGGATCCAATATTTTATTTGAAGAAACCCTCTTGGATTGATGGTTTTGTTTTTCTAAGATGACAGATTATCTAGAAAGGGTGACCAGTTAGGCAAAATGGTCTCTCAGGAGTATAAAGAGTCTAAACTATAGTCACATCAAATGACCAAACAGGCTCATAATGCTTTTCTCATTTGACCTTAAATTCATAGAAATAGTTTCACTAAGTGGGGACAGGTCAAACTGTATTTAATTTTCATATTTGATTCTAAATTGCACAAAGATGTTAGAGTATAAAAAAATTACCTTTAAAATATTGAATATCAGTTGTTAAGGCAGATGCCAACTCATCTGTTGATACTTGTAACATTCCAGCCACTAAAATTAAATCAGCATTATAAACATAAAGTTAGTACATTTTTTGATTCCAAGAACATTGAATTTTATGGCTATAATTGATAAGTCTTATATAGGCACATTACAAAACATGAGTATTTTAAAAAGCCATTACTACTGTAATTGTCAAATTCAACTAGAGAAACATCTTAATCAAAATATTAATGAGTTCTTACAGTTCTGTGCATTAAATCACAGCAGATTTTTTTCCTCCCTGTCCTGACAGATGGTATGGAATTGTTTTTTTCCAGGTTCCTGGTTAAATCTCTTTGATATAGGTGAAGATATGTTGTTTATTGACAATCTGTGGTTTTAAGGTATTTTTTAAAATCTGGGAGTGACTAAAGAGGCAGCTCCAAAGAGCGAGATTCTTGGCAAGATCTTTGAAAGGGAAGTAATTACATTCTGTTTAAAATGTTTAGCTAATAACATGCCCCCAAAATACACTGGGTGGTGGGGTGAAGGGTACTTAGAACAATATAAATAAACACAAGTATGTGCTAAAGAATCAGTGTTGTTAACGTGGTGCACAGAATGAGAACAAAAAAGTACATCTTGCTATTCATTTCCACAACAGATTATAAGAAAAAACAAAGTAGACAATTTTCCCAGCTTACTGAATTCTACTTATAGAGGAAAGCGTTTACGCCAACAGGCTTTTCTGTACTATGTCGCCATCTACTGGTAGATCTACAAAATTGCACATCAATGTGGTGAATGTCAGAAGGTCACGTTCCACTGACCTTGTTCCAGGAGCTGGAGGTCAGAAACGAAGGCGGAGTTCCCCTCAGTCAGGGCAGTAAACCGAATGTCTCCAAGGTGCAATATTGCTGCTAGAATTACGAACAGATTCTCCACCTCCTATGCGTTTTACAAACAGAGACAAGGAATAGGGTGCTTAGAAGAAAGATTAAAAGGCAAAATGTTTAAGTATCTAAAAGTAAGTTACAAAAATGATGAGCTTATGAATGAGGTTGTGAGTTTGCAGATCCCAAATATTCGCTATGGCAAGAAAACTACTAGCCTCTACCTCAACATCAAAACCTCATAATTCAAAGCATATTTTCTCTAAATCAATGTTTCTGTTCCTGAAATATAAGAGAGTCAGGAAATAATATTCTGATATAAATTAACAGCTTGTAGATAATCATCATAACAAAAATGAATAATTGTGTGCTGTGGGTTTGACTGGCTGGGCTTCACTTGTAAGGTTAGACTTCACTCCCCCTCCTCTCCAGGCTCACGTTGGATGCTATTTAGACTTTGCAGTTGCTGTGGCCGCTTCATTCAAGAACCTACATTATAGTGTTCACTTCTTTGCTATCTCTCTTATGAGATAAATTAACATGATGATTACAAAATTGTTTACTTCTCCAGGAAAAACTAAAGGAGGCGTAATGAAAACCACTGTGCCTAGACTCACAAAATGCTAATTGTTTTTTAAGGTATTTTAAGGAAAACAGAAAAAAAATGGATGTTGGCAAGAGCTATCTTTGAGCAGAGGGTAGCAGGAAGTAAGAGAGTGCTGAAAGAGAATCTGGAACGCTGCATAAAAAAATAAATGAGACCTTAAATTTGATTTTGGATAGTCATTTTTTGGCAAGAATGAAAAATCAAGAAAAAGCTGCAAGTTAAACTGTACTTCTCTAGAATGTCAAATATTTAGCATGATGATATCAATAGTAAAACAGGTTGAGCCCTGTGAAGGGCGAGCGGCATAGCCTGTTCCATTCTCAGTCTCCTAATCTGTAATTTGAGAACAAAACCTCCTTCCGTAACTACTGTGGCAGCTGTTCTAAGAACAATGCTGATGTGCTTTATAAATATACAGTGGAAACAATATACTTCTTGAGACTTCCGTGATTTTCTCCAGAGCCTGTAGTTTTCATAATAAGGTAAGATTTTACCAATTTTAAAATGAGAGCATTGAAAAGAATGATCTCTAAGTTTCAGGTATAATAATGTTTTATGAAGGTCATATACATATAAAAATGTTTTCAGTTAATCCCTAAATCATAAATTTGCTTTTCAAATTTCATTTACTTATGCTGTATAAAATGGCATTATTCAAGCCTCTCAAACTACTTAACTACTTGCCAACTTATTTTTTTTCCTTTTTTTTTTTTTTTTTTTGAGACAGGGTCTCACTCTGTTGCCCAGTCTGGACTGTAGTGGCACAATCGTAGCTTACTACAGCCTTGACCTCCTGGGCTCAAGTGATCCTCCCACTTCAGCCTCTTGAGTAGCTAGGACTACAGGCAAAAATTAGTGTCCAGCTAATGTTTTTGAAAACAGTTGCAGAGATGGGGGTCTCGCTATGCTGTTCAGGTCGGTCTTGAACTCCTGGCCTCAGGCAGTCCTCTCATCTTGGCCTCCCAAAATGCTGGGATTAGAGGCGTGCACCACCATGCCCAGCTTTTTTTTTTTTTTTTTTTTTAAATCAATTAGTCTTCATGAAAGGTACTGGTACCTGCAAGATAGGCACCTCTGGATAGACAGCTGAAGAATCTATACTGTCCTCAAGAATCTCATAATTTAGTGATGGAGACAGAGCTGTGAAAATAACTATAATATGCATTACAGTGTGCTGGATTCTATGACAAAAGTAAAAATAAACTCCTTCCTGAGCAGAAAGGAGGCTGTGTGATTCTGTGTCTCTGCGTAGTGAGCAGCCATCCCTGCCACCCTGCTAGACGGGAGAGCTGGAGGCACGGTTACGAACAGATCTCTCAGGACCACAATCGCAAGTGTTGATTCAAGAACTCACTGGCCCAGAAATACCATCCTTTGAATCTTACTGGACATAATCCATCCCTCTAAAGTGGATTCAATTGTCTTCATTCAAGTCACTCCCAGGGTCAGGATGAAATAATTAATTTCATGGTTTTTGCTAGTGTGTACCTACTACTTTTACCAAGAAGGCTATGAGAGTCTCCCTGGGTTACCTTAGTCAGAAAGTGTACTTTGCTTGCCCTGCCTTTGAGGATCAGTCATGAATTTTCAAAGCCCTGTTTCCAGGCAACTGGTATGTTGGCAGAATGGTTTCTATCCATATCTCTAGCTTCACTTCCTATGAGGAAGCAGACATCTCAGGCATGGAAGGAGGGAAAAATATCAAAACAAAAAAGTACCACAGCAGCAAGTGCAAAGACAGAACAGTGCCAGTGGATAGGACTCAGTAAAGGAGAAAAACAGAGGCTGGGTAATCAGAGCCAAAAAGAACGAGACACCACGTGATTGCGGGCTCCTTGAGTTCCAGTCTCTCAACACGGCAAGGGTGAGTGCAGCAAGGTGCCCCCGCATTCACTGATTTAGGGTGAGCCTCACTTCCTTCCTCTTCCCCCTGTGGACCTCTCCACCCTCCCCACCCACTCACTGCCCGCATGTATTGGCTTCAGAAAAATAAAAAGAACAACTTTAAATCTGTGACCCAGTCTGGGCTTGTGAACTAGTGGCATGTCCAAGTTATCCCTGTGATATTATATTAAATATTCATGAGGAATTGCCCGTAAATTGACCATAATCCAAAATACCACCATGTTGAATGGAGGCAAAGATAATGCCTCTGGAAAACAGAGATTGAAGGGATTCTGAGAGGTCTTTCTCAAGCCTTAGACCATTTCTTATGTCTTATTCACTGGACGGGTGCTGTTTAATTCAGTAACTGCTAACCACACATGGCTATGTCAATTTAAATGAATTAAAATAAAGAAATATAAACATTTATTTCTTCAGTCCACAAGCCACACTTCAAGTGTCCAGGAGCCACACGTGGCTGGAAGCTACCGTGTGGTACAACACAGAGCAGGTCACCAACATTTCCATCATCAGAGATGGTTCTACTGCACGGCCATGGTCTAAAAGTTTTAAAGTGTAATTTTTCAGCTTCATAATGCTTGGAGGTATTTTTCAGCTTCATAATACTTGCAGGTATTTGGCAATTCTGTGCAATAAAATATAACAATATTGAAACATTTACATTGTTCAAGAAGATGTTTTAACAAGGTGATTATGTTAATTTTCAAGTGATTCTTAACACGAACGGTTACTTTAGGTTTATCAGTTTTTTCATGGGTTGATCAAATATAAAGTTATTTGATCTGTTTTGGATACATATATAAAATATGTATTTTGAATATTATATATTTAAATTTTAAATTATATTTTATAAATATAATCTATTTATAAATATAATCTGTAAATTATAAAGTTTATGATCTATTAAAATATATTTTAAATATTTTAAAATTATATATTATAAAATATATATTTAAAAATATATAATGTATATATTATATTCATTTTGGGAAAGGGCTCCTTCTCTACCCTCTTGAAAACTGCACCCTCTCCTCTTGCCACTCTCTGCTGACTGCTATGTTTTCTTCCTAGTTCCCTTCTTCCTCAACATGTGGATTAAGTCCTGCCCCCTGCCCCCTGCCCCCCGCCCCCACTAGCACGTCAGCTCTAGGAGGCAGGGATTGGGGCTTATTGTCTGTCGAATCATCAGTGTCCTCGGCAATACCTGGAATGTCATAGGGGCTCAGTAAATACTTCTGAATGAATAACTTGTATAAATTAGTAGAAGGTTGATTTACTCAGTGAAATATTTATGACATGACTCACCAAGTTGCTGAAGCCAACTACATTCAGGGCTTGTTTCAAAACAGCCAATTTCTCCCTGTTCAGAGAACGCTCCCCTGTGGACGCGTCGTCCTGCATGGTCTGGTTCAAATACCTGTTAGGAGACAAGGCGCGTAATGTTACCGCTTGGCTTCTGGTCAGACTTCTGTGGTTAAAAGTCACTTCTGCCATATTTGATCTCTAAAATGATGGGAATCACCTGGACATGGTGTCCCCATGTTTTCAAAGCGTTTGGTGCATAACCCCACATGATGTCTCAGGAAAGGGAAATGTTAGTTCTTGTTGTACCAGGACATATTTACATTCCTCTACTCGGTTTTCATCTTAGCTGCTGCACCTTTCCTTGTGACAGGAGAAGGTCACAAGTGATTCATGTCTTTTTTTTTTTTTTTTAGACGGAGTTTCGTTCTTGTCGCCCAGGCTAGAGTATAGTGGCACAGTCTTGGCTCACTGCAACCTCCACCTCCCGAGTTCAAGCGTTTCTCCTGCCTCAGCCTCTTCAGTAACTGGGACTACAGGTGCGCACCACCATGCCCAGCTAATTTTTGTATTTTCAGTAGAGACAGGGTTTTACCATGTTGGTCAGGCTGGTCTTAAACTCCTGACCTCGGCCTCCCAAAGTGCTGGGATTATAGCTGTGAGCCACCGCACCTGGCTGTGACTCATGTATTTCATATAAAAATTTGACAGGTTCTATCATATGCTTTGTAATTAATATCTGAACTAAAGATGCCTAATTTATAGTAAGTTATTATTTTTCCTTGTTGGTACTTTTCAATAATGAGATGGTTGATTATGCCACTGATTTACTCCTTTCCCTCAACAAACGTGTACGAATCACCTATGTAACACAGGCAATACCGAGCAGCTGAGAATATGAAGGAAAAGGACTCAACAACAGCAGAATAAACTATGCAGGGGCACAGACAAGGGAGACAGAATCAGAGAGACAGACTCCAGGTATAAGTGTACAGGAAGGGGCCACACCCAGAAGTGGACCATGAGGAAACATGGTGGGGAAAAGCAGGTTTTGGTTCTAACAGTTGCCATATAAGACTTTGCCAAGCAACTCCCAGGCTTTCAGCTTATCCCTGGAATAATTAGAACATGTACAAAGCAGAAAGAATTGGTCAAGCATGATGCATACGGGGAAAATACATCCATGTGTGCAAAATTGGAGCCTAAGGTGAGATGAGCAAAGATTGATGAGACTGGAGAAGTAGCCAGGGCTTTGTACAGCTTGAAAAAGAGTTTGTCATGTCTTGGAAGTGACAGGCAGCTCTGAGGGCCTTGCAACAAAGAAGTGGCACGACCAGGTTGGTGCCTTGGAAAGAATATCCTGGTAGCCCAGGGCAAGATTACCTGGAAAGAGGTAAGGCAAGTAAGGGGAGCATGTGGCCCAGTGGGAGACTAGTGGTGGTGAAGAAGAGGATGGATGGGGAGAGGAGAAGGGAGAAGGCAGAGCTGGCAGTACGAGGGGGTGAACTGGGCACCGGGAGGTGGAGAGTGGGGAGCTCATGATGAGTAGCAAGTCTCCATCTGGGAAAACAGGGTGGACTGCGGGCCCGTTCAACTGGAAAACATTCTCAAGAGGAGGAATAGGTTTCTGGAAGGATAAAGTCTTATATTTGATATTAGACACATTGACTTTAAACTACTTGTTAAAGTTTAAATGTAGTCCCAAGAAATAATAGCTATAAAGATCTGGAATTCAGAAAAACACTAGATAATAGGATCTGGAAGTCATCAGCATGCAGAAGGCTAGAACCATGGGAGAGGGTGAGCTCACACAAAATGAGATGCTGGAATTAGGGCTAAGGAAAGAATGGAGTGTCCAGGATGGAGTAAGAATGTTATAAGAAATTTGAGTCATTAAAACAGAAGGGTTGTTTTTTTTTTTTTTTTTTTTGAGACAGAGTCTTGCCCTGTTGCCCAGGCTAGAGTGCAGTGTGATGATCTCACTGCAACCTCCTCCTTCCTGGTTTAAGCAATTCCCCTGCCTCAGTCTCCCAAGTAGCTGGGATTACAGGCGCACACCACTACGCCCGGCTAATTTTTGTATTTTAGTAGAGACGAGGTTTCACCATCTTGGCCAGGCTGGTCTCAAACTCCTGACCTCATGATCCACCCACCTCAGCCTCCCAAAATGCTGGGATTACAGGTGTGAGCCACTGTGCCTGGCTGGAAAAGGTGCCTTTAAGACTGAATGATAGTGATGGAAAAGAGACCACAGAAACAAGGAAATTGTGCCCTTGACAAGGGGAATGTTTTTTGGAATTGGAAGGGAGAAGCAGATCGCAATGGCCATGTGAGCTGGGTCTATGAGAACTTCTTTTTCCTCAATCTCGGCTGAGGTTGGAAGAACAATCTAGGGGCTGGAGTGGGGTGTGGGGAAGACTTTGGAATATGAACCTGCTAAGGTAGACGCATAAAAACCCACATAAAAGACTTCAAGAAAGGGAGCCGTGGAGAGTACTGAAGAGGGGGAAATGGAGGAGGTAAGGAGAGGGTGTGGAATTGGTGCAAGGGGAGGGTCTGCCTCTCACTGCAGAAATGACTTGACTTTCTAGGATGTGCCAGGTAAGGTGACAAATACGACCCTGAAGGCTGGTGCCATCTCAGAGGAGGAGAGCAACCAATGCTTGTAGCTTTGATTTTTCTAGGAGAGAAAGAGGTTGAGGTTTCGGTGACCAGGTGAAGGTCGTGGGAACTTAAGACATTTGCTGCGGAGAAGGGACACAGTTGTGAAGCAGGGAGCAGCAGGAGCTGAGCTGATGCTGCAGCATGCCATGCCCAGGTGGCGGTGGAGACCAGCTCCTGGGGTGGAGTCACCTCCTCTAGGGCCCCTCAAATGCCTGATGGAGGATGAGCAAGCTGGGGTTTGGGGCAGTGGAACAGAAAAAGGTCAAGGGCAATGATATCAGTAAGAAATTGGCTTACCATGGTCAGAGGGTCCTTTTGTCTGCAATCTATAAACCTTTAGTGATAAACCTTTTATTATTATTATTATAATACAGGGTCTTGCTCTGTTTCCAGGCTGGACGGCATGGTGTGATCTCAACTCACTGCAGCTCTGCCTCCCAGGCACAAGTGATCCTCCCACTTCAGCCTCTCAAATAGCTGGGATCACAGGCACATGTCGCCACGCCTGGCTAATTTTTTGTATTTTTAGTAGAGACAGGGTCTTGCCATGTGGCCCAGGCTGGTCTTGAACTCCTGATCTCAAGCAGTCTGCATGTCTTGGCCTCCCAAAGTGCTGGAATTATAAGTGTGAGCCAGCACACGCTGGCTCTAGTGATAAATCTTAATGATAAAAAATTGTAACCCCTCTCCATACTTCTGGTCCTCACAGTAGGTTTCTATGCATCTTCCTGACATCTTTTTTTCTGACTTCCTTGATCATTGCACAGGTTAATATTCCATTGAGGGGCCACTTGTCTTGCAAAGAACAATTGGCTCCTGTTATCATTAGAGTCAAATGGGAAAAAAAAAAAAAATTTACAATTCTTGATAATTAGTAAGCTCCCCGTAGCCCTGCACCAGCTAGCTTAAGTATTTCTTTAAACCTCCCATCCTCCATTTTATTTTACTTTTTAGCCTAGAATTTACAGCAGCTATGACCCGCTCCATGAGGAAGTATGAATACAGCGGCTTTTTTATTGCAGTTAAATTTTGGGTAGATGAAGCCCTGTGAAGAAATCCTGGTAGTTGCAGACAGGTCTGTTAACTACGTAATGGGTCAGGTGGGAACCAATTCAAAACAGACAATTTGAAAGGGCAGTTTGCCTGATGGCAGGAAAGATGCCTTCAGCTTGGTTGTGAGCATTTTCCTCTGTAGCCAGAAAACTTGTCATAAAGACAAAGAAAAAAACACAATGCCTTTTGCACAATACTTAAAATTCTCCCACTATTCAAAAGCATCTAGGATGATTTCACTAGAAATGCAGTTCTTACTTATCAGCAAAACTATATCTTAAAATGGGAAGGTTAGTACCAGAATAAAAAAAAATACATGTTTATTTTTGGAGATTAAAAATACAAATTTTCCCTTTGACATCACTCAATCATGAAATCTCACATAAGGGCAAAAAAAAAATAAAACTTGGAAAATATGCATGGTAAAATATGGAAACTAAGAATCTGGAGACATATTTAAGTACTATTTGACAATTAAAAAAAAAACCCAAACATTTAAATCTTTATTATCTGTAAAACAGAGTAAAAATATATTAAAAATAGATTTAAAAATTCTCCATTTCTAGTTCGCAGTGGTTTTGTGAATGACAAATGAGACACTGCGTGTGGTAGGCCTCCTATGCTCAGGTTGCAATGCATGTACGGAATATGAGTATTTCCTGGAATGTCTATATCTTGCCTATGTGGGCAACTTTTAGTCAGTGTACTCCGTCATTAATGAAGCTCTTAACCAAATAAATGACTGTGCCACTAACCATCTTAAACCATAAAATACGCTTTTCTATACTTTTCAGACAGAAAAAAGTAACAAATAGGTAAAAGGAAAAGAGCATAGTTCACACTTCGCTGTTGTATACTGACGTGAATTGCCTGAAAGTTGACAATCATCGATGCAATGTTACAATGGCATGCCCAGACTTTTTTTTTTTTTTTTTTAATAGTTTGAAATAGGTAAGAATAATGGTGGGTAATGGGTCATGGACTTCCCAGTGGCTAGTGGACTCGCTTCACCTCCACAGATGTTATCCCACTAATCTCAACACAGTGGCTGAGAACCATCCTAGATGAATCAAAGCAAGGGTTTCATCTAAGAGTTTCCAGTTTTGCCCCCGTATTGATTCACGGTCACATAACCTCTAGCATTCAGACCCTTTAACTTAATATTCAATGTCTTCTATACTATTCTTCTATGAGTCAAAATCATACATCTATAGCTTAAGCCTATTTTCTTATCCTCTTTGGCTCTTGGAACACTGGCAACATCTAGATATCTCCATGTGCAGAGTCAGAAATTTCAGAGAGCATTTGTTAAGAGTCATTGCTATTTTGTTTTTAAAAGATTGGCAGATCAAGGGAATAGTCTGTCTGCTGTTTCTATCATGGGGTAGAAGACTCTTAACATGGGTGCTCTAGATGGATAAAAACTACAGATGGATTAATACTGTTTAATTCCACTCAAAGGGAAAGGCAATGGGAACTAATATTTCTTGATACTGATGGCCCAAATTCTCCCCTGGATGTTTTTGAGGCACTTCCTCTATTAGTCTCCACAACAATTCGCAAACGGAGCCATTATTTTACCTATTTCAGAAATAAGGGCACTGGAGTCTGTTTAAAGTTGTGAAGCCTGACATCGGTGGACCAACACACCCCCATCCTGCCCCTGAGTCCAGCGTCTCTCAAGCTTAGTTAGGAGCTTCCTGCAAGGCGGATGGGACACACCAAAGGTCTTGCTGTTCTGCTCTCTGGAAAGTCAGCAATTCCTAAAGTCTCCTACATTTTATTTACAGAAAAAGGATAAAAACATTGTAGAAATTTGGTGGTCCAATTCCATAGAAATTTTAGTAACACTGATATCAACTACATATAGATTTATTTATTATTTATTTATTTATTTATTGACATGGAGTCTCACTCGTTTTGCCCAGGCTGGAGGGCAATGGCATGATCTTGGCTCACTGTAACCTCCATCTCCCAGGTTCAAGCGATTCTCCTGTCTCAGCCTCCTGAGTGGAGTAGCTGGGACTACAGGTGCCCACCACCACTCCTGGCTAATTTTTGTATTTTTTGAGATGGCATTTTGCCATGTTGGCAAGGCTGGTCTCAAACTCCTGACCTCAGGTGATCTGGCCTTCCTCGGCCTCCCAAAATGCTGGGCTTATAGGCATGCATCACCATGCCAGGCCTATAGTTGTATTTTTTAAGCAGTGAAGAGGTGTCTTGACCTTAAGTGTTGGGTTGAGTTGGCAGCTGAAGGAGAATAGTTAATATCTTTCCTCACCAGAAATCTGTCTACATCAACATTGTTCATTAATTTATATATTATTCATTTCTTCTCTCCAAATTTTAAACAATTATTTAAGCATGTTTATTTCTCCTTAAGGCAAATTCTAGGAAAAATAAACTTCTGCGTTCTTAAAGTGTCAAATCACATAAAAGTCATAATTGCTGTGAAAAGTGCCACTTGAGAACATAATTTCAACAGGTATTTAATTGGCAGGGACGTCCTGGGGAAAATATAGGCCCTGGGGAAGGCTCCCAGCCAACCCCACAGCCTTTGCCCTCACAGTGTTCATCATCAGATGCCCACTCCTCCCAGCTCTCCACGGCCTCTAGGTTGATGCCTAATTCACTTTCCATTGATTAACTTCATAGCATGAGGTTTTGGCAGTTTTTCTGTCTCCCCATGAGCTAGCCACAAGAGTCCCAAGAAAACCAAGTGAACCTAAAAGGAAGGACTAGACAGCGTCTGGAAGAATCTGCATCTATAGGGGTTTCTCCAACACAGGCATTCGTGGTGCATACCAATCATTTTCTTCTTTTTTGTTCTTTTCCATGTTCCCCAGTATTTCTGAAAATCGAAAAGTATTATACATAATCATAAGAAAAAGAAGCTCTGCACATGTATCCCAGAACTTAAACAAACAAAAAACAAACAAAAAAATGTTTTGAGGGAGGTAATGCTTTTAAGTCATCCCTACATCTGTTATCAAGTTTATAAAGTTCTCAATGAAAATGTTTCTAAAGGGAGAAAAAAAAGAAGCTCTACCAAACTCTAAATCAAAAACTGGGAGCACAGTTTTCTGTGGATTCATCCA